>NW_024070207.1:89640787-89704764 GCF_014754425.2 Oryx dammah | reverse complement strand
CCAGTCTAGACTTTCTAGAGGCCACCCTAAAAAAAACCCCAGTGTATCTGAATATCTTTGATCTCTTGGCATCTCCCTTAGTCAACACTGTGGCAGCTGTGGAGATGTACTGCTCCATCTCTTTTCATGAAAGAGAGTGCAGATCCATGCTGAAGAGTGCAAGTTAGCTGATGCTCTCCAACCGTTATGCTGTGCTTAATCGCTCAGTCGTGTCTGACTCTTTGTGACCTCATGGACTGTAGCCGGCCAGGCTCCTCTGTCCATGGGGATTCTCCAGCAAGAATACTGGAGTGGGTAGCCATGCCCTCCTCCAGGGGACTTCCCGACCCAGGGATCGAACCTATCAACTATCAGAATCCAGCTCAACTTTTGAGCTGAGGCTACACTGTTTCTGGGCAGCTCCTAGTCAATGACTGAGCACAGTGAAGGTAGTAAGGTCTGGCTGCCCCTGCCCATCAGAATTCCTTTAAAGGGGAAATCTGTGCTCCAGGACTCCCTGTTGGGGTGGCTGAGGCCTTGTCAGAGATGCATTATGGTTTGAGGTGCTCCCTGCCCCAAATTGCTTCCTCTCCCCTTATCTTTCCCTTCAGGCATCTGCAAATCCATAAACCTCATGCACTCTCAGCTGCTTCTCAGAGTCTGCTTCCTGGAGGGCCCAAATGACACAAACGTGATTCTTCTATGCTCTCCTGACATTGGTCTTAGGATCAAATGTCTAAGGTTTTTCTCTTTTTCGGGTAGGATGAGAACAAAAATAATTTGTTCAACATGAAGTCCCAAGGAAGAGATCTCATAATTCCCTCAGCTCTCTTGGGCTTCGATTCTTTTCTCAAAATTCTTTCTAAAATTGTTTCCCTTGATATAAAAGATGACAGCTTAATGGTGTTCAGCTTTCTCTCTGTCAGCACCATCTGCTGTTTCTTCTCTGGATGACCATCGTTAAAAACTTTTTTCCCTTAGCATGTTAACCATCCCTAATTCCCCACTTTAAGATTTTCCTGACTAGGACTTCAAAATCACTAATAGTACCTTACAGTGTGGAGACTTCTGTAGTTTTATAAAGCACTATCACATGTATTATTCCACTAGATTCTTACAAGAAACTTATGAAGGATGCAAAGCTAATAATAATTATTATAGATGAGGAAACTGAGGTTTAGAGATGTTTAACGGACAACTAGGGGTTCCCAGGTGGCGCTAGTGGTAAAGAACCCGCCTGCCACTGTGGGAGACATAAGAGACCAGGTTCGATCCCTGGGTAGGGAAGATCCCCTGGAGGAGGGCACAGCAACCCACTTTAATATTCTTGCCTGGAGAATCCCATGGACAGAGGAGCCTGATAGGGGTCACGCAGAGTCGGACATGACTGAAGCGACTCAGCACACACACACGTACACACACAGTGGACAACCAAGGTCACACAGCTAGTACATACCAGACCTGAAGCTTGAACTCAGCTCCTCTGAAGCGTAACACAGTGTACCAGCTTCTCTATGACAAGGCCTCTTAAGATGTGGTTTGAGTTTGTACTGATGGTTTCAGGGAGTCTAACTTTCATTCCCAAATGTGCAGAAGCAGCACTGGGTTCTCAGAAGGCTTTCCCCATTGCCCATATACCCAAGGAACATGGCATCCTTCTGAATCCATCATGTGGGACCAGCCTGTGCTCTCGTTGCTCTACTCATCAGGGACCAGTGCATGAATTGCTGGTGCCTGTGACTATCTGTATGTTATCATGACGTGTCAGCAACTTCAGATGTCCAGGGCTCACCTTAGGGGAGGCTGCCAGCCATTGGGCTTCTTGGCTATTGTTTCTCTTCCTGCTTCACTCTGTGTTGTTTTTCTCCATTCACCATCACCCTCGTGAGGCTGGTTTTGATTTCTCTCTGCTTTTTTATTCTGGCTTCCTTTCTGGATGTTTTCCTTTCATCTTGAAAAAAAAAAAAAACCAACAGAACCCTACTTCCTCTTTAGTAAATTAGCTTCTAGAAGATGTTCCTCAAACCCTGCCACCTTTCCTGAAACCAGGTGATCAGGTATTTTTTTTAATATATCTGTAGTATTCCCAATAGTCAGTGGCTCAGGCAAGAAGGCAAACTTAGATATCTCCATCAGGCTGCTGGAAGTCATTCTACATTGCCTGTAACCCTTGTAGCAAGAGAAATGGTTATCTTTTATGACTTCTGTGAAAGCTCTGCCCTGAACAGCTCATGGAGCTGACCTTTTGAAATTTAGGTTCTTAAAGAGTTCTGATCGCTTTCTGCTTTCAATGTGTACTTTGATGCTGGACACTTACTTCTTTACCTGATGGAGAGGAAAAAGAAGGAACACTTGAAGGAGCCTAGGTTACTTTTTCAAATATCCTGTCCTTTTTTTTCAAGTATTAAAAGCAATACATCTTCTTAATAGAAACTTGGTGGATGAAAAAAAATAAATTTTAATGGTTCTGGGAATGGACTTTAACATTTTTTCAATGCATTTATACCATACTTGCTTTTTAACTTAAAAATGCACTGAAATAATTTTGTGTCATTATTTTTCTTAAAGGAGAATTTTTCATGGATGTATAATATGTGCCATAATTTATTGAACCAGTCCTTGTTATTAAGACATCTGTTAGAAATTATGCAGGATTTAATTTCTCAAGTGGCAAAGTTCCAAAACAAACTTTGGTTTTATTCCTGAAATCTTTGGGAAGGTTGATCAGATAGGGTATTTCAACTGCAAGCAACAGAATTTTCCTACTGTTGTTGTTCACTCAGTCATGTCCGACTCTTTGTGACCCCATGGACTGCAGCACACCAGGTTGCTCTGTCCTTCATCATCTCCCAGAGCTTGCTCAAACTCATGTCCATTGATTTGTGGATGCCATCCAACCATCTTGTCCTCTGTCATCCCCTGAAATTTGTCTAAATACCACAAAATCTATTACCTCATGTAAAAAGTCCAGAGATTTAGTGGGCTCCAGAAGCTCAAACACATCAAAGAAGCAGGATCTTTAGTGGTTAAGACTCTGCCCTTTCATTGTTGAGGGCCCCAGGTTCAATCCCTGGTCAGGGAGCTAAGATCCCACAAGCCACATAGTGTGGCCAATAAATAAATAATTTTAAAAGAGACAGGATCTTGCCATCTGTCCACTTTCCATGTTAAGTGAGTCAGTTTTCCCTCCAGGTTGGCTTCCCTGGTCATCAATTGGTGGCTGCAGTTTGGGGCATTCACATTCAGACATATCAACTCCTAGTGGGAGAACAGGAGGCATCTCTTAGAGCAAGAAATTGTTTCCCAGAATCCTCCAGTCCTCCCTTCAGATCTCATTGGCTAGCACTGGATCACATCCTACCTCATCATTGGGAAGGAGACTGAATTTATCATGTAGGAGTCCATTTTCTTGCAGGGTAGACAGCTAAACCAAAACAAGGTGTGGTTACGGGGGGAAGAAAGTGCGGAAACGAATGGCTAGTAGTGTCTCGGCTTGGGTTCCCCAGAAACAAACTCTGAAACAAGGATTTGAGGATTGAGAGGTGATCTCAGGAAATACTGGTTGGGGAGGAGAGAGCAAAGATAGGGAAATGAAAGAAGCCAAAAAAGAGTATATTGCCAAGTTAGCTACCACTGTAGCTAACTGAGGTTCAGTCCTGCTGGGGAATTCTGGGAGATGGTGGAGAGCAAACACGTTGGAGTTAACTCCAACTGGGTCAGACAACGGGGGTGTTTATAGACCAACTCTCAGCTGCCGTTGATTGAGGGCTGCTCTTGGGGATATTAACTCCATGGTAGTTCCAGTCTGCCTCATACAGGCTGTCAATAGTCAGAGGAAGATCTCAGGCAAAGTGCTGCAGTGTTTGAATTTGGATGCCATCAGTTAGGATGGGAATGAAGGAAGCACCAAGGGAAGGTGGACTGGACATCCACAGTTTCCAACTGCTGGTGAGAAGCCAGCAGTGTGTCCTACCGTGGGCACCTTGGGAATTGCTTCGGGGAAGGCTTTCATCCTCTAATGTCAGGGCTGGTTAATAGAGCAGGAAGAATCACAGAACCTTAAAGCTGGAAGTAATCATAGCAATTATCTGAAGTCTAGGGTCTAGACTAGTTTAACTTCCTTTGCTATTTTTACTGGAGCCAAAAGAGATCAACTGATGAACTTGGAATAAACAAGTGGCAAATCCTGGGGTAGGAATGCTGACAGGACTAGTGTTTGGGGCACTAGGCAGAGCAGGAGTATTAATTTGGGGACAAGCAGTCAAATATTAAAGTTGTTATTATGGAACCATTCAGAATTCTGTTATGCTTCCTTGTATTTATTTTACAATTTAAGTTGAGTTTATTTTGAATTAGAGCATATATGTATGGAGTGGGGCATATAATATTTTTAGGGCTTTGTGCTTCTTCTGAAGTTCCTGACCTAGACTTAAACCGAGGGATCTGGGCTTAGTCTATTGAGCACCACCTTACATATACCAGGCTGCTCCCCTCAAGGGAAGGACTTTCACTGCTCTACCCCAGGGCTGCTGTCAACACCAAGTTCAAACGGGCCTGGGGCCACCTTGATCTTCTGAAAGCATTGTCCTCCAGGTTGACTCAGCATCAAGAATTGAGCTGCTCCATAAAGAAGAATGAAATAATGTCATTTGCAGCAACACAGATGGACCTAGAGATTATATTAAGTGAAATAAGTCAAAGACAAGTATAAGATGATATCACCTATATGTGGAATCTAAAATATAACACAAATGTACTTATCTATGAAACAGAAACAGACTCACAGACATAGAGAACAGACTTTTGGTTGCCAAAGGGGAGAAAAGTGGGGAGGGCTGGACAGGGAGTTTGGGGTTAGCAGATGCAAACTGGTATATATAGAATGAATGAGCAAGGTTATTCTATATAACACAGAGAACTATAGTCAATATCCTGGGATAAACCAGAATGAAAAAGAATATGTATTTATAGGCTTCCCTGGTGGCTCAGATGGTAAAGAAACTGCTTGCAATTCAGGAGACCTGGGTTCGATCCAGGTCAGGAAGGTCCCTTGGAGAAGGGAATGGCTACCCACACCAGTATTCTTACCTGGAGAATTCCATGGACAGAGGAGACTGGTGGGGCTACAGTCAATGGAGCATGGGGTCACAAAGAATATATATATATATATATATTAATTATAATATAATAATATTTATTATATTTATATTTTATTTATATAATATATATTAAATATATAAAAATATATGTGTAAATATATATATATCTGTAAAATCACTTAGTTGTACAGCAGGCATTAACACAACATTGTAAATCAACTATACTTCAATAAAATAAATGATAAAAAAGAAAGTGGAACTTCTAAGTGGGAAGATACATGTGAATGACCCTCAGTGTTTCTTGAAGTGTGTTCTATGAAAAAGTACATGTGTAAGGATGCTCATAGGTTTTACAAGAATAATGGCTTCTCTGATTGCATAAATGTGGTTTTTGTTGCTGTTGTGTTTTTTATTGTGGTTTTGTTGCTGCAGGGCTTTTTAGAGCTCTTGAAATGTCAAAATGTTCTATGAAATTCCAAGAGAAAGCAATAGTATGCAGTTTTGTACAAGCTTTTGAACAAGGAACACTTTCTAGCAGAAACTTTCAAAGTTCATGTTCCTCACACCCCCTCAGACATGCTAAGATGGTCTTTATCTAACCAGTCTTCCTGTGAAAGTCTTAGGTTGCTCGAGTCCTCTTATAATAGGGAAAGCTCAGGATAAGGAATTGAGGCCTGAGCTATGTTTTCTTTCCCAGTAGGACATGGTATTATTGATGTTGTCATAAAGTATATTTGTAGTTAGTTTTCCAGGAGTGGCTGAGGGTTTTTGTCAATCCAGCTATAGTTGCTTACTCTGCTTGTCTTGTGATCAAAACCAGATGATCTGTACCAGGCAAAATGTGTAACCATATGAGACATGGTGGCGATGTTCCAACCAGTGGAACAAACTTCAGTGGCCCCTGAGGACCTGGGAGTGGGGACCATCCTTCCAGCTTCTTTTTTCAATGGTGTTTCCTAACTGTCTTCTCTTGGAAAAGGCTGCTGTGGTCTGCATGAGATCAGTCAATTAGTGTCTTCTATTTGCGAGGTCTTTTGCTCAGTGAAGAGTAGAGAGCGAAGAGGCAGAGTCTGCAAATTTGCCAAGGATGGTTGAAATACGATCCCTAACAGCAGACCAGTAGGCTTTTCTTTAGTGCTTCAAAAGTCTTCTCATTCCCAAACCATTTTCAAATGGCAATTTCCTTTCCTTTCTTGTGACACAGTCAAAAGAGGCTGCTTTTGGCTGAGGTGGAGCAAATCCGAGTTCTGTGCCTTGACTCTTTGTTGGAAGAGAGACTTGGAGTGAATTGGGCTGCCCTAGCCAGACCCTTAACCCACTCCAGTGTTCTTGCCTGGAGAATCCCAGGGACGGCGGAGCCTGGTGGGCTGCCGTCTATGGGGTCACACAGAGTCAGACACGACTGAAGCGACTTAGCAGCAGCAGCAGCCGCCAGACCCTTATAGGCCTGAACTAACAGATACATGAACTATGTGGGGGGGGGTCCCCTGGCTAAGATCACAAGTACATGCTCCCCACGTGGCTTATTATCATCTATAGATTTGGCTGATACTGTTACTGGAGGAGGAAATGGTCCTGAGAGAGGAAATGGCAACCCATTCCAGTATTCTTGCCAGGAGAGATGCATGGACAGAGGAGCCTGCTGCCTACAGTCAGTGGGGTCAAGAAGAGTTGGACACGACAGAGCGATGTACACGTATGCGTGTATAGCTGGAAAAAACTTTGTACTCTGTGGCACATCCATTAGTCATGGGCATTAAACGTGGCAAAAAGATTCTACAACATAAGAGAAGGGACATGTGGTGTCTCATCAGGCAGCTTTGGTTCTTTTTTGTGTGCATGATGAACAACATGATGATCTGACCTCGTGCATCATGGAATGGTTACCACAATAGGTTTAGTGAACATCCATCATCTCATATACATACAATATCAAAGAAATAGAAAAAAACTTTTTTCCTTGCGGTGAGAATGCTTATGATTTACTCTCTTAATAACTTCCGTATATAATGTACCATAGTGTTAATTTCCTTTATCATGTGTATATTACATTCCTAGTACTTATTTATCTTATTACTGGATGTTTGTACTTTTTGACTACCTTCATCCAATTCCCTCCCCCTACTCTCTTCTGCCTTCAATAGCCACAAATCTAATCTCTTTTTCTATGAGGTTGTCTGTTCTTGAAGTATATTGACCTACAACAGTATGTTAGTTCCTGGTACGCACATGCTGACTTGGTATTTCTGTACATTTCAAAATGACTACCATGATAAGTCTAGTTGTCATCTGTCACCACACAAAAATATTACATAATAATTGACTATATTTCCCACATTGTTCATTTCATACTGTGACATTTATTTTGTAACTGCAAGTTTGTTCCTCTTAATCTCCCTCACTTATTTAACTACTCCTCTGGCAACTACCTGTTTGTTCTCTGTATCTATGATTGTTTCTGTTTAGTTATGTTTGTTCATTTCATTTTTTGGAGTCCATATATAAGTGAAATCATACAGTATTTGTCTTTCTGTGTCTGACTTAACTTCACTTAGCATAATACCCTTGAGGGCCATCCATATTGTTGCAAATGACAAGATTTCATGATTTTTAAAGGCTGAGTAATATTCAGTTGTATATATACACAACTTCTTTATCCATTCATCTACTGATGGACACTCAGTATGCTTCCATATTTTGGTTTTTGTAAATAATGCTGTAATAAACATAGTGGTGAATATATCTTTTCAAAATAATGTTTGGCCTTCCTTCAAAGGAACACACAGAAGTGGAATTGTTGAATCATATGGCAGTTCTACTTTTAATTTTTTTGACAAATGTCCATACTGTTTTCTATAGTGGCTGCACAAATTTATATTCCCACCAATAGTGAATGGAGTTTTTCTTTTCTCCACATCATTGCCAACACTTGTTATTTCTTGTAGTTTTGATAATAGCCATTCTGACAGGTGTGAGGTGATATACCATTGTGGTTTTGATTTGCATTTTCCTGATAATTAGTGATGTCAAGCATCTTTCATGTGTCTGTTGGCTATCTCTATGTCTTCTTTGGAAAGCCGTCTATTCAGTCCCTCTGTCCATTTTTGCTTGTTTTTTTTTTTTTTTTTTTTTTTTGCTGATTCAGTTTCATTTGGTAGTAATTTGTCTGTTCATAGTTTCTCAGTGGGTAAGGAATCTGTCTGCAATGCAGGAGATGCCAGAGACTCGGGTTCGATCCCTGGGTGGGGAAGATCCGCTGGAGGAGGGCATGGCAACCCACTCCAGTATTCTTGCCTGGAGAATCCCATGGGCAGAGGAGCCTGGCAGGCTACAGTCCGTGGGGTTGCAAAGAGTCAGATACTACTGAAGCGACTGAGCACGCACATTTTCTATTTCTTCCTGGTTCAGTCTTGGGAGATTGTACATTTCTAGGAATTTGTCCCTTTCAGCCAATCACTACCCCCAACTTCCACTGCCCCAATGTAGACCCATACCACAGAGCTGGTGGGGCCCACGTGGGCTCCTGGTGTGCACCATGGTGTGGGCTGTGGCAGTCCCAGCTCTGTTAGAGATCAGGACCATCCTGATGTATTATCTGTGTAAGCGCCAGCTCTGGCTGCTCCTGCCCTGCCCAGACACTGTCCTGGGTGAGAGTCCCCTCGGTGTCCCACGGCTGAGTTCTCTCCCTGGTTGTGGCAGCCCTCACTCCAGTGCAGAGCTGAGAGGTGAAGTAAGTTGCCTGGAGTGTTTGCTTGGCTCATGCTGGGGCACACCCCAGAACAGCCACAGGAAACTGGGCAGCCACAGGAAACTGGGCAGCCACAGGAAACTGGGCAGTCACTGGAGCAGTCTTCAATCCGCCCTCTCCCTCTGCCTCATGAGCAAGCCAACACTGTGTGCTCCTCATGAGTGGAGTCCAGTCTTCCCTCAGCCCTCCAACTAGCCAAGGGAGCTTGTCTCTCTTGTGTAGGACCCTAGAACTGAGATGCCCAGTATGCGGCTCAAGCTGCTTACTCTCCAGGGGAGAGTCTCCACCTGTGTCATTTCCCTTTTCTTCTGAGTCTCCTCCCAGGGGCAGAAGCTCTAACCCAATCATTTTATTCCCTTCCTACTTGATTACATATGTACCTTTCTTACAGCCTTGATTGTACAGGACTCTTTCTGCCAGTTTCTAGTTAGTTTCCTGTGAGAATTGTTCCACACACTGATGTATTTTTGATGTGTTCATGGGGGAGAGGAGGTGAGTTTCACATACTCCTACACTGACATCTTGATCAATCCCTCAACAATAAGTATTATTTAGTGAAACATTCGATTAATTTATACGTAGCTCAGCTGGTAAAGAATCCACCTGCAATGCAGGAGACCCCAGTTTGATTCCTGAGTCGGAAAGATCCCCTGGAGAAAAGCTAGGCTACACACTCCAGTATTCTTGGGCTTCCCTGGTGGCTCAGACAGTAAAAAATCTGCCTGCAATGTGGGAGACCTGGGTTTGATCCCAGGGTTGGGTAGATCACCTAGTGAAGAGCATGGCAACCCACTCTAGTATTTTTGCCTGGAGAACCCCATGTACAGAGGAGCCTGGCGGGCTGCAGTCCATGGGGTCTCAAAGAGTCGGGCATGACTGAGTGACTAAGCACACACATATGTATGAGTCACAATGTACATGTGTTTCTTAATCAGAGTCAAGGTTGAAAAAGTTGAGAAACACAGTTCTAGGATATCAGCTCAAAAGCATGAGGGACACTTGTGAGGATGACGGGAGATGATTCAGGCAAAGTGCCAAGAGTTCAACATACACAGCTGTTGTCAGGATGGGCTACAGAATTTGTGGGGCCCAGTGCAAAATGAAAATGTGTGACAGCTTGTTCAAAAAGCAGGAAAAATGAACCACTAAAGGTACCAAAATATAAAGACTTTTCTTTTCATGTTCCTTTTATTTTCTATTTAAAATTGTGCTCCTTTGGGCATGGGCTTCCCTGGTGGCTCAGATGGTAAAGAACCTGCCTGCAATGTGGGAGACCTGAGTTTGGGAAGATCCCCTGGAAGAGGGCATGGCAACCCACTCGTTTTCTTGCCTGGAGAAACCCATGGACAGAAGAGCCCAGCAAGCTATGAGGTCACAAAGAGTTGGATATGACTGAGTGACTAACACTTTCCCTTTCCCTTGGGCATGCACCTTGTGGGTCAAACGGGGACCTGAAGGGTTTGTGAACAGTGACCCTGGGGATGTGCCCTGAGACTGGGTGCTTGTGACCCTCCAGCTTCTAGGTTCCCTCCACTCTCCAGCTGTGAGACTTACAAGCAGTGCAGTGACCTGGAGAAGTCTATCCAGGCAATTCCCCTTCCAAAGGGCCCACTGGTGGAAACCACAGCGGATGAAAAATAATTGACTCCCCAAGGGCTTCCCAGGTGGCGCTTGTGGTAAATAATCCACCAGCCTAATGCAGGTTAGACTGAAGAGATGCCGGTTTGATACCTGGGTCGGGAACATCCCCTGAAAGAGGGCCTGGCAACCCACTCCAGTATTCTTGCCTGGAGAATCCCATGGACAGAGGAGACTGGCGGGCTACAGTCCATAGGGTCACACAGAATCGGACACACACACACACAAATGACTGAAATCTCTGTACCTAGGCCTGCTCAGTATCTGGATTGGTGATGGCTAAGAGGCTTAGTCTCCCAACACCCCCCTGAGTCATACACAAAGTGTGCCAAGGAGCTGTTAGCCCTGGCAAGGACCACAGCCACCATGCCCCACCCAGAGATGCCACAGGGCACATATACAGGGCTGCATGCCTCTGGTTAGGTCTTTGCTGGGAGCAAAGTGCAGTGGTGATCCTGGGTGGCTGGGGTGGGGGTGGGAACAACCGCCAGGCCTCTGGCACATGCTCCATTATCCCATCTGACGTCACTTAGGAAACACTGATGCAAAGGTAAGATTATTGAGAATGTCAAGACGGTGACCACAGAGCATTAATCTCCAAGTGTGAGACTGGATCGGGGCTCACCAAACTCATCTCTGGGTTTGATGATTCACAAGGAGGGCTCACAGGACTCAGCATATGGTTGTACTCATGTCTACAATTTATTACAGTGAAAAGACGCAAAGCGTAATCAGCACAGGGAAAAGGTGTGTGGGGTGAAGTCCAGGGGAGAGACCAGGGGCAAATTTCCAAGAGCTCCCTCCCAGTGGAGTCATAAACAAGTTGTGACAACACATGTAAAATGTCCCTAACCATGAGAGCTTATTAGAGACTCAACATTCAATGTTTTTATTGAGGGCTATTCATATAGGCAACCCTTGTTTGGCACGTCGCCAAATGCCACATTCTCAGAAGGCAAGCAGGTGTTCAGCATAAACCTTCATGTTTGCGCAAACAGTCTAGGCACAGTGAGCCACCCTTATCAGTTCTGGGAATGGTGTGAACTCTCCTGTGGTTCAAGTTCCCAGTCTCCAGCCAAGAGCCAGCTTTGCTAACAGGCCTCTCCAAGGATAAGCAGTCAACCTGCTGTGTTAACTCTTTGGCACAGGGAGCCTTCTGAACGTGGGCCCTGCGCAACCTCACAGAAGCTGGCCCTAGATGCTCTCTGTCTGCTGCTGTAAAGAAGCCTTGCTCCAGCAAAGGGCACAGCAGAGTGAGGAGTACAGCCTGACCTCTGAGGATGGAAGTCCTCAGGGTCAGTGGCTGTGAGCGCAGGAAGCTTCGGTTACTTGGCTGCTGTGCTCTCCACTGTTGGGTGGAAAACAGGCTGAAAGTGCCCATTTTGACATTCTGTCTCTTCACTGACAGTCTCTCCTTGACCAAATGTTAGTCAGGCAGGCTCTTCTGAATCCTCTCCCCAGCTAGATCTTGACTTTTGGGCTTCTTTGTTTCTTTCTACATTGTCTAATTTTTAGCAAGTATTCTTAGTCATTTTAGCCAGAATACTCCATCCTTCAAACCTGATTACACTCTGTATCTGATTGGTTTCCTCATACCCCACTACCCCCAGGTGATGTCTGATCACTCTGACCTGACCTATTAAGATTCTTAGTAATTTTCCATCCTCTGGCCCTTCCTTTCACCCCCGTCATGAACCTGCCCCTGCTCCTTGGCTATAAATTCACTCTTTCTTTGTTGTATTCAGAGTTGAGCCCAATCTCTCTCCCCCACTGCAAAATCTCATTGCAGTGGGCCCAACAGCTCTAGCTATGGTCCTGAGTAAAGTCACGTTCATTCTGTAACTGTCATACCCTCTGTTTAACCTAACTCCTACCAACTCAGTGTCATCATGGGAAGAGACAGGAGGAAAATACGATTAAAAAAATCAAGAGTGATAGCAATTACTTGTATTGGGAGACTAAGCAGACACTACTTCTCTTACTAAGAAGTTCACCTTCTAGAATTCAAAGAGAATAAAAGCTTGAAAGTCTATGCGTGTTAGTTAACCACTGCTGCATAACAAGCCACTCTGAAACATAACAAGCCACTCTGAAACATAACAAGTGGCTTAATACACCAACCATTTACATGGAGCTCACAGATCTGTAACTTGGTCTGGGTTCAGCTGGGCATATTCTTCTGTTGGTCTCAGGTGGGCTCCCTCACAACTCTGCAGTTGGCTCCCCATCAACTAGTGGTTCTGCTTCTAGGGTTTGGATGGCAGTGGCTGTGGCAACAGGGCTCACTGGGTCATATGTCTATCAGACCAGGGCATGTTTACATAGAGGCAGGCAGGTTTTCAAGAAAAGCAGGAGATGGCAAGCGCCAATGCACAAATGCTTTTGAAGGCTCTCCTTGCGTCACATATGCCAATATTCCACTGGCCAAAGCAAGTCGAGGGGCCAACCCAGATGCAGTAGGTGGAAAAATAGACTCCAGCTTTGGATGCAAGGATGTAATGTACCTTTCAAGGGTATGGATGCTGGGAACAGATAATTTCATAGCCTACTTTCTAATCTACACACTATACTATTGATTCATTGGAACCCTATTTTAGGAAACAGAAATCAGTTACAACTGATTTCTTACAACTGATTAAATTGGATTCCAAATCACTCTAGGATTGGGTGTTCAGTTATTCTTTTATGAAAATTGAGTCTTTTAAAAGAAGTCTGAATCAAATATAAAGAAGAGCAAACAGTTCATTTTTATTGGGCCTACACAATTTGACAACAACAAAATGCACACACATAAGCATTTACTTTTCAGTATAGGAAAAAACATAAAAATATAAATTCTGTCTGAAAGTTAATAGATGTACCAGCAGAATACACTGGAACTCTTTAAACTCTGCCTAGCCAGAAACGATTAATAAAGCCTGTTTATCTGTTTTGTATTCTTTCTTTTATCTGTTTGCTATTCTTATGCCATATTGTGGGTTGTTCTCTCTCCTCACTATTCAGACTTGAAATGTAGAGCAAGAAAGTAGCTTTCTTCTCCTTTTTTTTTTCTTTTACAGCTTTAACAGAAGAATTGAAGTCACACAGAATGTATGCTGTCCCCTGAGCATTTAAGTTTTTAAAGAAGCAGAACTTCACATCTCTAAAATTGCCCTTAGGGAGCTTAATTTGGCTTTGACAACACTCACACAATGGGATTTTGATGCTTTTACTGTCAATAGACTTTAAAAACATGTCTTCTAATCCAAATAAGGCCTCTGATTGCCTTTCGTTCTTCTGGCAAATTATATGTATTCAAAAGCATGAGATCTAGTTCATAGAAATGTTTAGCAATCAGGCACAGCCTAGACCTTGGCACAGAAGACCAGGAAGAACACTCTGGGGAGCGAAGAGCCATAGGCTCTGCCCTCTCCAAGGCAGAAAGTACTCTAGGAGGGGTGTCTTCACCTAGGGGCCTGGACAGCCAGGCTTGCATTTCCTGTGGCCAGTAGCTGGTGGCTCTGGGGTCCTTTTCAGGGGTTGGTGGCCATGTTGAATTGGAGGTCAGAGGGAGGGCACCACCTCTTGGTATACACACTGCTGCAGGGACTCACACATGCTTTTACTTTACTCTCTTGAGCGTGAGCCCTGTGGAAAAAATTGTTTTAGTCTGCCCAGGCTGTCACTGGGTGACTGAAATAACATCTTTGTTTTCTCACAGTGCCAGAGGCTGAAAGTCCTAGGTCAGGGTGACAGCATGGTCGTGTTCTGGTGAGGGGTCTTTTCC
Organism: Oryx dammah; assembly: GCF_014754425.2. Taxonomy (NCBI): domain Eukaryota; kingdom Metazoa; phylum Chordata; class Mammalia; order Artiodactyla; family Bovidae; genus Oryx; species Oryx dammah. Next base: position 89,690,534 of record NW_024070207.1, on the reverse strand, counting down.
TGGCTTGCAGAGGGGCATTCTCACTGAGTCCTAACACTGCCTTTCCTTAATGCGTACATGTGGAGAGAGAACATTTTTGTATCTCTTTTGTATCTCTTCCTCTTCTTATAAAGGCACTAATTTCACTCATGGAGTCTCTACCCTTATGACTTCACATAACCTAGTCCTGTACTGTGCTAAGTCGCTTCAGTCATGTCCGACTCTTTGTGACCCTATAGACGGTAGTCTGCCAGGCTCTTCTGTCCACGGGATTCCCCAGGCAAGAACAGTGGAGTGGGTAGCAGTGCCCTTCACCAGGGAGTCTTCCAGACCCAGGGCTCGAACCTGCATCTCCTGGGGCTCCTGAATTGCAGGTGGATTCTTGATCACTGAGCCACTGGGGAAGCCCCTTCTACACTTGTGCCATTCCCATATTAAGAGGTAGAGTCTCTGTCCCATCTCCTTGAAACCGATAGATTTTTTTTTTGACTGCCTCCACCAGTAGAATGTGAAGAAAGTGTTGCTATGTGACTTTTGAGGTGTGATCATGAAACTGCTCTGCACTTCCTCCTTAGTTTCTTGATGTGTTCATTCTTGGAATTGGCCACTGGGCTTTTAGGAACCTCAGGCTAGCCCATACAAAGAAATAACATGAGAGCCATGGAGAAGAGCTCTGGATGGTACCGCAACTGAGGTTCCAGCCAATAGCCAAGTCACCCCTAGCCTTTGAATCTTCCCAGTGGAGGCTCCCGAATTTGAAGCCTCTGTCTCTGCTGACTTCTGTCCAAATTCCTGACCCATAGACTCCACATGCAGAACAAAATGTTTTTTGGTTCACATCACCGTGTTTGGGGAGGTTGATTATACAGAAATAGTGACTGGGACCAGGGATCTTTCCTGGGGTCCAGAATCAGAAGAAAAGGCACAATCTCATCCTAGGGAAGCAGCATTACAAGTAAGGGGACCAACTACCCTGGTTTCCTGGGACTGAGCAGTTTTCTGGAATCTAGGTCTAGTGCTAAATCCTGACAAGTCCTGGGGCAAATGGAATGAGCTGATTATCTTAAGTGGGGGAGGGATTTAAGTCCTCCTAGGAGTCAGTGCAGGATATGGGTCTTCCCAAGGGCTGGAGGACTTTTTCCAGCTTCAATGAGATATTTGTGTAAGATTGAGGTGTATAACCTGATGATGTAATATACATATATATTGTGAAATGTTTAGCACAAAAAGGTTAGTTCACACGTTTCACCTCACTTAACTGCCGATTTTTGTTGTTAAGGCTGAGATAACTTAAGAACTGCTCTCATAAAAACTTCCAAGTACACAATACAGTACTGTTAAGTATAATCACTGTCCTGTACATTATATATTCCTGGAACTTCTTTTATAACTGGAAGCTTGTACCATTTGACCAACAGACATTTCCTCATTTCCCCCCATCCTGGAGGGAATGCACAAAACGAGTAGTTGGTGCCTTGTTTCTTCCCAGGTGGTGCTAGTGGTAATGAACCTGCCTGCCAATGCATGAGACATGAGAGATATGAGTTCAATCCCTAGGTCAGGAAGATCCTCCTGGAGGAGGGCACAGCAATCAAGGCATATAGTATTTTAAGGCAATATCTAAATAACTCAAGTTGACAGTCTACAGTCCACAGGGCAGCCTCCTGTTATGATAAACAAAGGACCAGGGCCAGAATTAGGATGAGACAGGTGTGGCAGAATTGAATCCTGTCTTCCTGCAACATATTGCTATTTTCTTTATCATGGATTTTTTTTACACTGATTTCAATTTTTGACATTTCTCTAAAGAAGACATACATATGGCCAACAGGTGTGTGAAAAGATGCTCAGCATCATTAATCATCAGGGAATGTAGATTAAAATCACCTCACTACTGTTAAAATGGTTATCATCAAGATGACAAAAAGATAACAATGTTGACAAGGATGTGGAGAAAAGGGAACGTTCTTGTACTGTTGGTAGGAATGTAAACTGGTGCAGCCACTATGGAAAACAGTATAGAGATTCGTCAAAAATTAAATATAGAACTACCATATGACCCAACAATTCCACTTCTGGGCATTTAGCCAAAGAAAACAAAAACACTAACTCAAAAAGAAATATGCACCCCTATGCTCATTACAACATTATTTACAATAGCCAAGCTATGGAAGCAACCTAAGTGCCCACTGATGGATGAAAGGATAAAGAAGATTTGGTATATTTAGATAATTGAATATTTTTCTACATAAAAAAGATTATAATCTTGCCATTTTAGACAACTTAGGTGGCCCTTGAGGGTATTATGCTAAGTTAGATGTCAGACAGAGAAAGACAAATACTGTATGATCTCTCTTATATGTGGAATAAAAAAATTAGCTGTGTTGAGCATCTTTTCATGTACCTCTTGGCCATGTGTAGACCTTCTTTGGAAAAATGTCTATTTAGGCCCATGTTTTTGAGTGAGTTGTTTGTCTTTTGATATTGAGCATCATGAGCTGTTTGTAAATTTTGGAGACTAATCACTTGTTGGTTACATTGTTTGCAAATATTTTCTCCCATTCTATGGGTTGTCTTTTTGTTATAGTGAGATATCACCTCACATCAGTCAGAATGGCCATCATCCAAAAAAAATCTACAAAGAATAAATTCTGAAGAGGGTGTGGAGGAAAGGGAATACTTCTACACTGTTGGTGGGAAAGGAAATTGGTACAGCCACTATGGAGAACAGTATGCAGGTTCCTTAAAAAAACTAAAAATAGAGCTACCATATGATCCAGCAATCTCATGCAGCAGACCTGGGTATGGTATAAGCCCGCTTGAAGGAGGTCGCCACTAACCCCATCACAGAACCACCAGAACTTACAGACTCTTGGAGGGCACAAACAAAACCTTGTGCACACCAGGACCCAGGAGAAAGGAACAGTGACCCCACAAGAAACAGACCCAGACATGCCCATGAGTGTCAAGGAGTCTCCAGCGGAGGCGTGGGTTGGTGGTGGCCTGCTGCAGGGTCGGGTGCAGCAATGCTTGCATGGGACATTTTGAAGGAGGTCACTGTTATCTTCATTCCCTCCACCATAGTTCGGCCTCGGGTAAAGCAAGAGTGAGGGAACACAGGCCTGCCCATCAACAGAAAACTGGATTACAGATTTACTGAACATAGCACTATCCATCAGAAAAAGACCCAGTTTCCCCCTGTCAGCCTCTCCTATCAGGAAGCTTCCATAAGCCTCTTATCCTTACCCATCAGAGGGCAAACAGAATGAAAACCTCAGTCACAGAGAACTAATCAAATTGATCACATGGACCACAGCCTTGTCTCAGTTCAGTTCAGTTTAGCTCAGTTGCTCAGTCGTGTCCCACTCTTTGCAATCACATGGATTGCACCATGCCAGGCCTCCCTGTCCATCGCCAACTCCCGGACTTTACTCAAACTCATGTCCATTAAGTCAGTGATGCCATCCAGCCATCTCATCCTCTGTCATCCCCTTCTTCTCCTGCCTTCAATCTTTCCCAGCATCAGGATCTTTGCAAATGAGTCAGTTCTTCACACCAGATGGCCAAAGTATTGAGTTTCAGCTTCAGTCCTTCCAGTGAATATTCAGGACTGCTTTCCTTTTGGATGGACTGGTTGGATCTCTCCGCAGTCCAAGGGACTCTCAAGAGTCTTCTCCAACACCACAGTTCAAAAGCATCAATTCTTTGGTGCTCAGCTTTCCTTATAGTCCTACTCTCACATCCATACATGACCACTGGAAAAACCATAGCTTAGACTAGACAGACCTTTGTTGGCAAAGTAACGTTTCTGCTTTTTAATATGCTGTCTAGGTTGGTCATACCTTTCCTTCCTAGGAGTAAGCGTCTTTTAATTTCATGGCTGCACCCACCATCTGCAGTGATTTTGGAGCCCCCCAAAATAAAGTCTGTCACTGTTTCCACTGTTTCCCCATCTGTTTGCCATGAAGTGATGGGACCAGATGCCATGATCATAGTTTTCTGAACGTTGACTTAAGCCAACTTTTTCACTCTCCTCTTTCACTTTCATCAAGGGGCTCTTTAGCTCTTCGCCTTCTGCCAAAAGGGTGGTGTCATCTGCATAGCTGAGGTTATTGATATTTCTCCTGGCAATCTTGATTCCAGCTTGTGCTTCATCCAATCCATCATTTTGCACGATGTACTCTGAAGTTAAATAAGCAGGGTGACAATATACAGTTTTGACGTACTCCTTTTCCCATTTGGAACCAGTCTGTTCTGTGTCTGGTTCAAACCATTGGTTCTTGACTTGCATATAGATTTCTCATAAGGCAGGTAATGTGATCTGGTATTCCCATCTCTTTAAGAATTTTCCACAGTTTGCTGTGATCCACACAGTCAAGGGCTTTGGCATAGTCAATAAAGCAGATGTTTTTCTGGAACTCTCATGCTTTTACGATGATCGAACAGATGTTGGCACTTTGATCTCTGCATCCTCTGCTTTTTATAAATCCAGCTTGAACATCTGGAAGTTCACAGTTCATGTACTCTTGAAGCCTGGCTTGGAGAATTTTGAGTATCACTTTGCTAGCATGTGAGATGAGTGTAATTGTGTGGTAGTTTGAGCATTCTTTGGCATTGCCTCTCTTTGGGACTGGAATGAAAAGTGACCTTTTCCATTCCTGTGGCCACTGCTGAGTTTCCCAAATTTGCTGGCATATTGAGTGCAGCACTTTCATGGCATCATCTTTTAGGATTTGAAAGAGCTCAACTGGAATTCCATCACCTCCACTAGCTTTGTTCATAATGATGCTTCCTAAGGCCCACTTGACTTCACATTCCAGGATGTATGGTTCTAGGTAAGTGATCACACATCATCATGATTATCTGGGTCTTGAAGGGCTTTATTGTACAGTTCTTCTGTGTATTCCTGCCACCTTTTCTTAATATCTTCTGCTTCTGTTAGGTCCATACCATTTCTGTCCTTTCTTGAGCCTATCTTTGTGTGACTGTTCCCTTGGTATCTCTAATTTTCTTGAAGAGATCTCTAGTCTTTCCCATTCTATTGTTTTCCTCTATTTCTTTGCACTGATCACTGAAGAAAGCTTTCTTATCTCTCCTTGCTATTCTTCGGAACTCTGCATTCAAATGGGTATATCTTTCCTTTTCTCCTTTGTTTTTCACTTCTCTTCTTTTCATAGCTATTTGTAAGGCCTCCTCAGAAAGCCATTTTGCTTTTTTTGCATTTCTTTTTCTTGGGGATGGTCTTGATCCCTGTCTCCTGTACAATGTCATGAATCTCCGTCCATAGTTCATCAGGGACTCTGTCTATTAGATCTAGTCCCTTAAATCTATTTGTCACTTCCACTGTATAATCATAAGGGATTTGATTTAGGTCATACCTGAATGGCCTAGTGGTTTCCCCTACTTTCTTCAATTTAAGTCTGAATTTGGCAATAAGGGGTTCATGATCTGAGTCCAGCCAGCTCCCAGTCTTATTTTTACTCACTGTATAGAGCTTCTCCATCTTTGGCTGCAAAGAATATCATCAATCTGATTTCGTGTTGGCCATCTGGTGATGTCCATCTGTAGAGTTTTCTCTTGTGCTGTTGGAAGAGGGTGTTTGCTATGACCAGGGCATAGACTTCAAATGACCATTATATCTACTACTGTGGGCAAGAATCCCTTAGAAGAAATGGAGTAGCCCTCATAGTCAACAAAAGAGTATAAAATACAGTACTTGGATGCAGTCTCAAAAATGACAGAATGATCTCTGCTCATTTCCAAGGCAAACCATTCAATATCACAGTAATCCAAGTCTATGCCCCAACCAGTAATGCTGAAGAAGCTAACATTGAACAGTTCTATGAAGACACATAAGAACTTCTAGAACTAATACCCCTCCAAAATGTCCTTTTCATTATAGGGGACTGGAATGCAAAAGTAGGAAGTCAAGAGATACCTGGAAAGTGAAAGTGAAGTCGCTCAGTCGTGTCTGACTCTTTGCGACCCCGTGGACTGTAGCCCACCACGGTCCTCTGTCCATGGGATTTTCCAGGCAAGAGTACTGGAGTGGGGTGCCATTCCCTTCTGCAGAGGAACTTCCCAACCCAGGGATCGAACCCTGGTCTCCTGCATCGCAGGCAGATTCTTTACCTTTTGAGCTACAGGAAAGTCTCCATTCAGGTATGACCTAAATCAAATCCCTTATGATTATACAGTGAAAGTGACAAATAGATTGAAGGATTAGATCTGATAGACAGAGTGCCTGAAGAACTATGAACAGAGGTTCATGACATTGTACAGGAGGCAGTGATCAAGACCATCCCCCAGAAAAAGAAATGCAAAAAGGCAAAATGGTTGTCTGACAAGGACTTACAAATAGCTCAGAAAAGAAGAGAAACTAAAGGCAAAGGAGAAAAGGAAAGATATACTCATTTGAATGCAGAGTTCCAAAGAATAGCAAGGAGAGATAAGAAAGCCTTCTTCAGTGATCATCGCAAAGAAATAGAGGAAACCAATAGAATGGGAAAGACTAGAGATCTCTTCAAGAAAATTAGAGATACCAAGGGAATATTTCATGCAAAGATGAGCACAACGAAGAACGGAAATAGTATGGACCTAACAGAAGCAGAAGATATTAAGAAGAGGTGGCAAGAATACACAGAAGAACTATACGAAAAAGATCTTCATGACCCAGATAACCATGATAGTGTGATCACTCACCTAGAGCCAGACATCTTGGAGTGCGAAGTCAAGCAGGACTTAGGAAGCATCACTATGAACAAAGTTAGTGGAAATGATGGAATTCCAGTTGAGCTATTTCAAATCCTAAAAGATGATGCTGTGAAAGTGCTACACTTAATATGCCAACAAATCTGGAAGACTCAGCAGTGACCACAGGACTGGAAAAAGTCAGTTTTCATTCCAATCCCAAAGAAAGGCGATGACAAAGAATGTTCAAACTACCGCACAATTGCACTCATCTCACACATTAGCAAAGTGACGTTCAAAATTCTCCAAGCTAGGCTTCAATAGTACATGAACTGTGAACTTCCGGATGTTCAAGATGGATTTATAAAAGGCAGAGGAACCAGAGATCAAATTGCCTACATCCATTGGATCATGGAAAAAGCAACAGAGTTCCAGAAAAACATCTACTTCTCCTTTATTGACTACACCAAAGCCTTTGACTGTGTGGATCACAACAAACTGTGGAGAATTCTTCAAGAGATGGGAATACCAGACCACCTGGTCAGGTATGCCTCCTGAGAAATCTGTATGCAGGTCAAGAAGCAACAGTTAGAACTGGACATGGGACAACAGACTGGTTCCAAATTGGGAAAGGAGTACATCAAGGCTGTATATTGTCACCCTGCTTATTTAACTTATATGCAGAGTACATCATGCAAAATGCTGGGCTGGATGAAGCACAAGCTGTAATGAAGATTGCAGGGAGAAATATCAATAACCTGAGATATGCAGATGACACCACTGTTATGACAGAAAGCAAAGAAGAACTAAAGAGCCCCTTGATGAAAGTGAAAGAGGAGAGTGAAAAAATTGGCCTAAAACACAACATTCAGAAACCTAAGATCCCATCACTTCATGGCAAATAGATGGGGAAACAATGGAAACAGTGACAGACTTCATTTTTGGGGGCTCCCAAATCACTGCAGATGGTGACTGCAGCCATGAAATTAAAAGACGCTTACTCCTTGGAAGAAAAGTTATGACCAACCTAGATAGCATATTCTGGAGAAGGAAATGGCAACCCACTCCAGTGTTCTTGCCTGGAGAATCCCAGGGACTGGGGAGCCTGGTGGGCTGCCGTCTCTGGGGTCGCACAGAGTTGGACACGACTGAAGTGACTTAGCAGCAGCAGCAGATAGCATATTCAAAAGCAGAGACATTACTTTGCCGACTAAGGCCCGTCTAGTCAAGGCTATGGTTTTTCCAGTGGTCATGTATGGATGTGAGAGTTGGACTGTGAAGAAGGCTGAACGCCGAAGAATTGATGCTTTTGAACTGTGGTGTTGGAGAAGACTCTTGAGAATCCCTTGGACTGTAAGGAGATCCAACCAGTCCATTCTGAAGGAGATCAGCCCTGGGATTTCTTTGGAAGGAATGATGCTGAAGCTGAAACTCCAGTACTTTGGCCACCTCATGCAAAGTGTTGACTCATTGGAAAAGACTCTGATGCTGGGAGGGATTGGGGGCAGGAGGAGAAGGGGACGACAGAGGATGAGCTGGCTGGATGGCATCAGTGAATCAATGGACGTGAATCTGAGTGAACTCTGGGAGTTGGTGATGGACAGGGAGGGCTGGCGTGCTGCGATTCATGGGGTCGCAAAGAGTCAGACACGACTGAGCGACTGAACTGAATGGAACTGAGGTTGGTCATAACTTTCCTTCCAAGGAGACAACCAGCAAGGACCTTCTATATAGCAGAGAGAACTCTGCTCAATATTCTGAAATAACATAATTTCCATAGATGGGAAAAAAACTTTAAAAAGAATGGATACATATATATGTATAACTGAATCACTCTGCTGTACACCCGAAATTAATACAACATTGTTAATGGACTATGCTCCAATTAAAAAAAAATTTTAAAACCCCCCACCAAATTCATGCATACAGAGAATGGAATGGTGGAGGTTTCTAAAGGCAGCGGTAGAGAGTGGGAAAATCGGGTAAGCTTTTTTTTTTTAAGTTTAAATAAATTGAATAATTCAAAATAACAATAAAAGGCTAGTTGTTACTTTGTGGTAGTATAGAGTTTGGAAAATGTTTGGGGATGTAAAAAATATTTCATTAAGTTTCCCTGGTGATTCAGACTGTAAAGAATCCACCTGCAATTCAGAAGCTGGGTTCAATCCCTGGGCGGTGAAGATCCACTGGGGAAGGAAATGGCAACCCACTCCAGTGTTCTTGCCTAGAGAATTAATTCCCTGAACAGAGAAGCCTGGTGGGCTACAGTTCATGGGGTTGCAAGAACTGGACATGACTGAGCGACTAATACATTGCACACATTATTTATCTTAATTTCTGAAATGTTGGCACTCCCTTAAATTTTGTGCTCTAGGTGAATGCCTCACTTGCCTCACTCTAATTCTGATACTGAGTGGGGCTCCTGGGCATAAAGGCCTTTCTGTGTCCCCCCTTTCTGGATTATAGGAAATAGGCCACATTCAGTCTCCACAACCTTCCCTGAGTTCCGAAGAGCAGGTTAAAACAGATGCTAATCAGGGAAAGGAGGGGATGCAGAGACAAGGGAGGAAGAGTCAAGGAACAATAGTATAGCCTTGGGGCAGGGTCTTGGTTTGCCTCAAGAGATATACATAACAATATCTTTGAGCTTCCTATAAAGGGCTTCCCTGATGGCTCCGACAGTAAAGAATCTGCCTGCAATGCAGAAGACCCAGGCTCGATCCCTGGGTTGGGAAGATCCTCTGGAGAAGGGAATGACTGCCCACTCCAGTATTCTTGCCTGGAGAAGCAGTTGCTCAGTCGTGTGTCTTGTCGTGACTCTTGTGACCCCATAGACTGTGGCCCATCAGGCTCCTCTGTACATGGGATTTCCCAGGCAAGAGCACAGGAGCCATTCTCTTCTCCAGGGGATCTTCCCCCTCTCCCCCACAGCGATCAAACCTCTATCTCCCTATACCCCAATACAAAATATAAAGTTTAGGAAAAAAAAAAAAAAACCTACCAGGTTGGGACACACAGGTTTTCAGGGCAGGAGTCTACTCTGTTCCCCTTTGCTTGGCAAAGCAATAAAGCTGTTCTTTTCTACTTCACCCAAAACTCTGTCTCTGAGATTTAATTTGGTGTTAGGGTACAGAGGGCAGATTTGGCTTCAGTTCTTCCACCTTGTTTGGAAAACCCCACTTCCTAACAGTAGTCAGAAGCTGCTGGTTGCCCTCTTAAAGGACTTAGACTCCCTTTGCTGGTATGGTATGCCTTTCTCCCACCTTCTGTGGGGTATGAGGCTAATGGCTGATGCTTCTGACCTTCTGCAGAGGCCTCTCCTTGGACTGCAGGGGCCAGAAGTGCCTGAAGATTTATGTCCTTGGGGTGACCTTTAGCCAGTGTCTCACAGATGCAGAAGTACAAAAGCCCAGCTCACCTGCCCCTAGACCTACTAAACTCTGAAGAGCAGTTTTTGCCTTGGAGCTCTGTGCGGTATCAGCTGAGGCCAGAGCATCACCTAAAGCCCCAACTTTGCTTAGCTCTGTCCCCTGCTCCGTTCCCAGTTTCTCTCAAGAGCATCTTCTACGTAAATCACTTCTGCCTGTGTTCTCATCCTAGAGGCTGCTTCTGCAGAATACCACCACTCAGTAAAACTTGAGAGCCCAAACTTAAGAGCCCTGTAGAACTCTTCATTTTTCGCATTCTGCCTAGGAAACCAGGTTTCCTTGGCAACCAGATTCATCACTATGGCAACTATGAGTCATGGTTACCAAGGGAAACGTGACTTCCTGAAAAGAGAGATAGGCACTCATTGCTTATCTTGGTTTTTTTTTTTTTCTCTCTCAATTCTGCTTTTTCTCTCCATGGCACTTGTGTGTGGGGGCTGTAGGGTTCTTTGCTTCTCTTAAAATGTTTCCTTTTAATGAAACTTGCATGAAATGGATCAGGTATGGGACTGGAGAGACAGATGCTTGGTTGTCCCTTGGTTTGCTCCAGAGGGAGTGCCATGAGACCAGCTAGATGCCAGAGGGCAAGGCACCCACAGATGTGGTTAGTCCACAAAGCATGTGTGCTTAGTTGCTCAGTAGTGTCTGACTTTTTGCAACGCTATGGACTGTAGCCTGCCAGGCTCCTCTGTCCACGGGGATTCTCCAGGCAAGACTACTGGAGTGGGTTGCCAAGCCCTCCTCCAGGGGATCTTCCCAACCCAGGAACTGAACCCAGGTCTCCTGCATTGCAGGCAGATTTTTTTTACAGTCTGAGCCACAAGGGAAACCTGGTCCACAGAGTGAGGTCAAGACAAAACAGAACTCAGTGTGCCAAAACAAATCTGCTCCGCCAGACTCTCCCCTGAAGTACCCATGGAAAGGGGTGACTGAGGGTGGGTGCAATTGTAGTACCTCAATATATGAAACTTTACCATAATTTCAAAATAGTGCTTCATTCAAAGATGTTTGTACCTATGTAATTTTTTTTTTAAATCAAAAGGACCCATAAAAAGCAGTTAGCTCTTTGCATAGGGCCTTGTTCTCTCTGATGGTAAACTGTTTTTGTTTTTACTGAACAGCTCTTTCTCTCTTGGGGACTGACAGTGTGTGTGCTCTGCTGCTAGTTCAGGCTCCCTCGGCTGACGAGGAGCCCCGTTAGACTGGCAGGTGCCTCCTTGCCATTCTGTCCTGCTGCCTACTGGCTTCTCAGGAGAGCAGTGCAAGGGTCAGGTCTGAGAGAATGGGGGCATCTTGTTGGCTTTATTTTTAAAAAAGCAACTCACAACACAAACCCCCCCTATTATTCTAAGAAGCTTTTCTCTTTCCTGTTCTGCTCTCTGTTTCCATGGAAATGGAGCTAGTCACAAGCCAGTAAGTCAATGGCTGCAATGCTTGTAAAATGTTCTTTGTTCCCTTCTTCATGGAAGAAAAACACCTTGATTTCTATTTGTCCTCTTTGTTAGTGGCAAGGTATTGTCATTGTAAAGCCCCAGATCAGACAATGAGTCATGAATGGGGCCAAGGAGAGGAGACTGCCCAGGCTTTCAGGAGGAAGATCCTCTTCTTCCTCTTTTCCATCCAGCCCTGGAATAAATGAATCGGGAGCTGAGATGGAGATAGAGGCAGAGTTGATCCAGTCCCCTTAACCTCCAAGTTCAGCCTGCAGACTCAGTGATGAAGGTGCTTCCTGGTTTGACATTGAGCCCTAGCTGTTTGGCTGGGTTTTCTTTCCCCTGGGGAAGAAACAACTCAGGGCGAGTCCATATTGAGGAGAAGTAGATTAGTGCTGGGGTACTGAACACGGTTGACATCCCACCCAGAACTCCTCCATTCCTTTTACAAATGCTGTGTGCCCATGCCCCAGCATCTGCAGACTTTGCTGCTCATAGCTGCTCATAACTGGTACCCGTGACCTTCAGAGGCTTTTCCCTGGACCCAAGTCACTTCATCTGTATGGAGTTGGTAAATATTTAGCAACTGGCTAAACAAACAAACAAAACAAAACAAACAAACAAAACCAAAAAACAAAGTCTGATTTGTAGCATTTCCCATCTTCCAATGGGGCTTCCCAGGTGGCGCTAGTGGTAAAGAATCCCTCTGCCAATGCAGGAGATGTAAGAGATGTGGGTTTGATCCCTGAGTTGGGAAGATTCCCTGGAGGACATGGCAACCCACTCTAGTATTCTTGCCTGGAGAATCCCATGGACAGAGGAGCCTGGCAGGCTGCAGAGAGTTGAACACAACTGAATGACTGAGCACATACATATAAATACTACATATAAATACTACCACTATGGCTCATTTCAAGCTACCAATGTGATGTTACTAAATTCAGAATTGGGAAGAGTTGCCTCTCAAGAGCCGATGCACACTGACTGCAGTACACAGGTAGTTGAAAGGGTTCCATTTCTACTCCTGCCCGGGTAGCCAATGACAGACGGATGTGGGAATCCAAAACCCAGTTCCCTTTTTTTCTGGGGAAACAAACTCTAAGGTGTAATCGACATTTCAGAGCTCCTTTGGAAATCCAGCTGAGTTTGGGACTTCATGTGCAGCTATATACTTTTACCTGATTTCCTCCCCTTCGCATCTGGCCTCCTCCATTCCTTTGCTGGCTTCTTCTGGGAGCATTTCCTTAATGAGTCATTTGCACACAAACACTCATCTCAGGGTCTGCTTCTAGGAGAAACTGATCTAAGACTGCCAATCACATGTGCTGCCAGGGGGCAGAGAGAGATCCTTCTTGTTAAAAAGGTTATGCTTAAAAAGTGGACAGCAACAGAAAATGACAGTGAAAGAATATTATGGTTACTTTATAGACTTGTATTTATTAAATTTTAGAGTTCTGTGGCCTAGGAATCAGGAGATAATTCTCTGAGTGAATTCCACCATCTTGAGGAAGGGAGACAATCAAAGGACTGATGGCTGGTAGGTTAGGGAGCTATATGTGAAGGAGAATATTCATCTGAGGAAATGGGACTTTGTGAGAATGATAATGGTTATTATCATTTACTGAGAGCTTACTGTGTGCCAAGCACATGTTTAGTGCTTTACTGACGTTATTCAGTAATCTGTTTACATGATTTCTTTATTGAGCATTTACTATGTATCAGATACTGTTCTAAGCAGCCTCAACCAAAGTAGTAAACCAAAGTTCCTGCTCTCCTGGAGCATACACTTTAGTCTGGGGGAGATAGACAGCGAACAAACATGTTTATAATATGTTCAGTGATATAAAAACAAAATAAAGCAGGTAAACGAATGAAGTGACTGGGGTTAGGGTGTGTAATGGTTTCCTAAGGCTGCCATAACAGATTACCAGAAACTGGATGGTTTAAAACATTAAGAATTAATTCTCTCACAGTTCTGAGGGTAGTAGTCTGAAATCAAAGTACTGGCAGAGCCACATTTTTACGAAGGCTCTAGAGGAAAATTTGTTCCAGGCCTTTCTCTTAGCTTCTGATTTACTGGCAACCTTTAGTGTTCTTTGCTTGTAGACACATAGCTCCAGTCTCTGCCTCTGTTGTCTCATGAGGTTCTCCCTTCTCTGTCCCCGTGTTTCTTCTCTTCTTATAAGGATACCAGCCACATTACATTAGGGCCATACTCGGGTATGGCCTCATCTTAATTTGATTACATCTTCAACACCCTATTTCTGAATAAGTTCATACTCAGACACTGAGGGTTAAGATTTCGCCAAATCTTTTGGGAAGACACAACTGAACTCACATTATAGTGCTGTCTTTGTATAGGTTTGTCCTCTCCGAGAGGATGACATTTGAGCAGAAAGCTGGATAGTGTCAGCCAGAGTGAGCTATGTGGCTATGAAGAACGGTGAGTGCAAAGGCCCTGAGGCAGGATCAGGCTTGGTAGAGTCCAGGAGCATCAAAAAGGTTGGCATTTCAAGAGTGGAGTGAGTGTGTGTGTCGGGGCAGGAGGCAGGTAAAGTGGTCAGAAAGGTAGCAGAGGGCTAGATTGTATAGAGTCTGATATACACCACGGAGAGGACTTTGGCTTTGACCTTGAGAAAGATGGGAGCTGCTAGAGGGCTTTGAGAAGAGGATGGATGTGATATGATTTGTGATTTTAAAAGATACCTCTGACGGCTGTGTGGAGAAGAGACTGAAGGAAAGGAATGAGGGAAGCAGAGTGTCCAGATAGGAGGCTGTGGCAAAAATCTGGGTGAGAGGTGCTACTAGCTTGCATCAGTTGTTGCTGGGGAAAAAAATGGCTGAATTTTAGACAAATTTGGAAGGTGGAGCCTAGCACAGCATTTGCTCATTTACTCTCTCAGCAACACGGTGCGGTAAGCACTTATTATCCTCACTTTGCAAGCAAGTGAACCAGGCTTATTTTATTTATTTATTTTTTGCTTTATTTTCCTTTTATTGTTCTTGGTTCAAAGATATGTCATATGGCAAATGTGAAGGGGTGTTTGAATCTTAGAAACAGAAGAGAAATTAAGTAAGAGGTGATCTGCTCAGAATGTCAATGTGGAAAATAATCAGTGAAGTTGCTCCATATTTAAATATTTGAGTGATTAACTCAAAGTTTTCTTCTCTCAGTCGTGTATGGTCTGAAGTATGAAGATCTAACAAAAAGCTGGATATCTATTTTCAACCACAGGTCATCTGACCAGGATGAGAAAGCTATCATTATCACCTCTGTCTGCACAGTCTCCCACCTATTTTCTTCTATACTAGACTCCATCTTTTATACTAGCCGTGGAATCTGGGCTTCCCAGGTGGCGTTAGTGGTAATGAACCTGCTTGCCAATGCAGGAAACGTAAGAGATGTGGGTTCAATCCCCACGATCAGTTGGGAAGATCCCCTGGAGGAGGGCATGGCAACCCACTCCAGTATTCTTGCCTGGAGAGTCCCATGGACAGAGGAGTCTAGTGGGCTACAGTCCATGGGGTAGCAAAGAGTCAGACATGACTGAAGTGACTTAGCATGCATGCACACACGTACCCATTACTGTATCTCCCACGACTGAAAGAGCCCAAGGTCTGTTTTAATCAGAAAGGTTAATAAGCTTGCCCAGAGTTACTCAGGTGCTAGTACACTGAGGAATGAGGCCTGGCACCTAAGTCTGTCCAGCACTGGCACCAGCAATCTTAACAACCATGCTGAAAGTTCCACATTCCCTTTGCTTCCACCCTTCCTGGCTGTGGGTTGGCAGAGTGGCCTGGGGGTGGAAAGGAGTCTGTAGAGGGCTGGATGATGGCCCCCCAAAAATCATGTCCACACTCTAACCCCAGAACCTGTGGTGTGACCTTATTTGGAAAAAAGGTCTTTGCAGATATAATTAAGGGCTTTAAGATAGGGAGGTTACCTTGGATTCTTATGGGTACGCCTGAAATCCAATGACAAGTGTCCTTATAAGAGACAAAAGAGAAGACATAGACACAGAGGAGGAGAGGAGAAGGTCACATAAAAATGGAGGGAGAGATTGCAGGGATGTGGCCACAAGCCAAAGAACATCTCAGCCACTGGAAGCTGGAAAAGCCAGGGAAGGATTCCCCACTAGAGCCTGCAGAAGGAACATAGCCTGGCTGACAACTTGATCTCAGACTTTTAGCTTCCAGAACTGTGAGAGAATACATTTCTGCTGTTGTAGGTCACCAAGTTTGTGGTCATGTATTATGGCAGCCCCAGAAAACGAACAGTGAAGGACAGGGAAGCCTGGAGTGCTGCAGTTCATGAGGTCGTGAAGAGTCACACACGACCTAATGACTGAACAATAGGAAATTAACACAGAGTCAGGCAGAAGTGAGTCCCTTCAGCTCAGTCAGTGTGAGCTGGGGAAATTGGAGATTATTTCAACTCTGTGAGTCTCATTTTCCTCATCTCTACATTGCAGGGGAGTAATATTGTCCTTGTCAGGCTCCTCAGTTCAGTTCAGTTCAGTCACTCAATTGTGTCTGACTGTTTGTTTGCAACCCAAAGGACTGCAGCACACCAGGCTTCCCTGTCCATCACCAACTCCCAAAGCTTGCTCAAACTCATATCCACTGAATTGGTGGTGCCATCCAACCATCTCATCCTCTGTTGTCCCCTTCTCCTCCTGCCTTCAATCTTTCCTAGCATCAGGGTCTTTGCAAATGAGTCAGTTCTCATCGGGTAGCCAAAGTATTGGAACTTCAGCTTCAGCATCAATCTTTCCAATGATTATTCAGGACTGATCTCCTTTAGGATGGACTGGTTGGATCTCCTTCCAGTCCAAGGGACTCTCAAGAGTCTTCTCCAACACCACAGTTCAAAAACATCAATTCTTCAGTGCTCAGCTTTCTTCACAGTCCAACTCTCACTTCCATACGTGACCACTAGAAAAACCATAGCCTTGACTATATGGACCTTTGTTGGCAACGTAATGTCTCTGCTTTTTAATATGCTGTCTAGGTTGGTCATAGCTTTTCTTCCAAGGAGCAAGTGTCTTTTAATTTCATGGCTGCAGTCACCATCTGCAGTGATTTTGGAGCCCCCCTCAAATAAAGTCTGCCAGTGTTTCCACTGTTTCCCCATCTATTTGCCATGAAGTGATGGGACCAGATGCCATGATCTTAGTTTTCTGAATGTTGAGTTTTAGGCCAACTTTTTCACTCTCCTCTTTCACTTTTGTCAAGAGGCTCTTTAGTTCTTCTTTGCTTTCTGCCATAAGAATGGTATCATTTGCATTTCTTAGGTTATTTTGATATTCAGGCTCCTAGGAGGATTCAATTAAATAATGTTTCAATATGTTCGTAGTGCTGAAGGACAGAGTGGGCTGGTCACAGGCTTGGGACACTGCCTTGTCACAATTAGACTCAGGATGAAGCTAGTGTCCTCAGAAGGAAGCAAAAATTGGGCTGAATTAATATCAAATGAAATATTGTTAGATGCCTTTAAGTCTCAGACTATCATTTGGTCACTTATAACTTATTCTGATTGAAATACACATTAATGATAAGTGTTAGTACAATTAATTACTTCTTAGCTTAAACAAATTAGTTTGCATTTGTATGATAAGCAAGGAAAAAGCAGAGTGTTATCTGCAGGATATCCAAGCCCCCGTTGTGTGTGCAGGAAATGGCTACTCACTGCAGTACTCTTGCCTTGGAAATCCCATGGACAGAGGAGCCTGGGGCTACAGTCCATGGGGTCACAAAAGAGTCAGACAGGACTGAGCCACTGAGTGAATACACACACACACAGTCCCTATGGTATACATTAGGACCTTGTTGGTTATCTATTTTATACATAGTAGTCTATGTATGTTAACCATTTCAAATGTTAATCTCAACCAAAGACATCCTCACAGACACACCCAGAATAATGTTTGACCACATGTTTGGGCACTCCATAGCTTGATCATGTTAAAACATAAAACTAACCAATCACAATAAAGGACAGAAATGGTATGGACCTAACAAAAGCAGAAGATATTAAGAAGAGGTGGCAAGAATACACAGAAGAACTGTACAAAAAAGATCTTCATGACCCAGATAATCACGATGGTGTGATCACTCACCTAGAACCAGATATCTTGGAATGTGAAGTCAAGTGGACCTTAGAAAACATCACTATGAACAAAGCTAGTGGAGGTGATGGAATTCCAGTTGAGCTATTTCAAATCCTGAAAGATGATGCTGTGAAAGCACTGCACTCAATATGCCAGCAAATTTGGAAAACTCAGCAGTGGCCACAGGACTGGAAAGTGTCAGTTTTCATTCCAATCCCAAAGAAAGGCAATGCCAAAGAATGCTCAAACTATGACACAATTGCACTCATCTCACATGCTAGGAAAGTAATGCTCAAAATTCTCCAAGCCAGGCTTCAGCAATATATGAACTGTGAACTTCCTGATGTTAGAAAAGGCAGAGGAACCAGAGATCAAATTGCCAACATCTACTGGATCATGGAAAAAGCAAGAGAGTTCCAGAAAAACATCTATTTCTGCTTTATTAACTATGCCAAAGCCTTTGACTGTGTGGATCACAATAAACTGTGGAAAATTCTGAAAGAGATGGGAATACCAGACCACCTGACCTGCCTCTTGAGAAACCTATATGCAGGTCAGGAAGCAACACGTAGAACTGGACATGGAACAACAGACTGGTTCCCAATAGGAAAAGGAGTAAATCAAGGCTGTATGTTGTCACCCTGCTTATTGAACTTCTATGCAGAGTACATCATGAGAAACGCTGGGCTGGAAGAAGCACAAGCTAGAATCAAGATTGCTGGGAGAAATATCAATAACCTCAGATATGCAGATGACACCACCCTTATGGCAGAAAGTGAAGAGGAGGTAAAAAGTCTCTTGATGAAAGTGAAAGAGGAGAGTGAAAAAGTTGGCTTAAAGCTCAACATTCAGAAAACGAAGATCATGGCATCTGGTCCCATCACTTCATGGGAAATAGATGGGGAAACAGTGGAAACAGTGTCAGACTTTACTTTTTGGGCTCCAAAATCACTGCAGATGGTGACTGCAGCCATGAAATTAAAAGACGCTTACTCCTTGGAAGAAAAGCTATGACCAACCTAGATAGCATGTTGAAAAGCAGAGACATTACTTTGCCAACAAAGGTCTGTCTAGTCAAGGCTATGGTTTTTCCTGTGGTCACGTATGAATGTGAGAGTTGGACTGTGAAGAAGGCTGAGCACCAAAGAATTGATGCTTTTGAACCGTGGTGTTGGAGAAGACTCTTGAGAGTCCCTTGGACTGCAAGGAGATCCAACCAGTCCATTCTGAAGGAGATCAGCCCTGGGATTTCTTCAGAAGGAATGATGCTGAAGCTGAAACTCCAGTACTTTGGCCACGTCATGCGAAGAGTTGACTCATTGGAAAAGACTCTGATGCTGGGAGGGATTGGGGGCAGGAGGAGAAGGGGAAGACAGAGGATGAGATGGCTGGATGGCATCACTGACTTGATGGACATGAGTTTGAGTGAACTCCAGGAGTTGGTAATGGACAGGGAGGGCTGGCGTGCTGCGATTCATGGGGTCACAGAGTCAGAAATGACTGAGCGACTGAACTGAACTGAACCATCACAAACCTCTGTCTTGTTTCACTCTGACTTTTACTCCATGATACTTCCCTTCATGTTAGGTGGTATCAGAGTCTTGGAGTGTTGTCTAATTCTGAAGATCCAACTAAGAAGAAGTTGAGTTGGAGTTTAGTGGGATAAAAATTAACAAATCATATAAAGTCACTTCTGTGTACAGTTATGTTATTGCTAGCCATCCTGGTGTAGAAATAGCTTCAAAGAGTAAACTTTACCATTCACTGTATAGGTTCTCTTGACGTTGTGATATGGAAAATCAGGTACTGAGATTATGTCATGATATGAACATATTCTTGTATCCAGCACCAGAATTACATTGAAACATTTGTGTTTCAATGGAAAAGTATGCATTGTCTATGGGAAGAAAAGCTGTGACCAACCCAGACAGCATATTAAAAAGCAGAGACATTACTTTGTCAACAAAGGTCCACCTAGTCAACGCTATGGTTTTTCCAGTAGTCATGTATGGATGTGAGACTTGGACATAAAGAAAGCTGAGCGCTAAAGAACTGATGCTTTTAAACTGTGGTGTTGGAGAAAACTCTTGAGAGTCCCTTGGACTGCAAGGGGATCAAACCTGAATATTCGCTGGAAGTGAAAGAAAGTGAAAGTGAAACTCGCTCAGTCGTGTCTGACTCTTTGCAACCCCATGGACTATACAGTCCATAGAATTTGATAGGCCAGAATACTGGAGTGGGTAGCCTTTTCCTTTTCCAGGGTATCTTCCCAACCCAGGGATAGAACCTAGGTCTCCTGCATTGCAGGCGGATTCTTTACCAGCTGACTCACAGGGGAAGCCCAAGAATACTGGAATGGGTAGCTTATCCCTTCTCCAGCAGATCTTCCTGACCCAGGAATCGAACTGGGGTCTCCTGCATTGCAGGCAGATTCTTTACCAACTGAGTTACCAGGGAAGCTCGTTCATTGGAAGGACTGATGCTAAAGCTGAAGCTCCAATACTGTGGCCACCTGATGCAAAGAGCCGACTCATTGGAAAAGACCCTGATGTTGGGAAAGATTGAGGGCAGGAGGAGAAGGGGATGACAGAGGACAAGATGGTTGGATGGCATCACCAACTCAATGGACATGAGTTTGAGCAAGCTCCAGGAGATAGTGAAGGACAGGGAAACCTGGTGAGATGCAGTCCATGGGGTTGCAAAGAGTTGGAAATGACTGAGTGACTAAACTAACTAGGGGACATTGCTCTAAATTATATATTAGTTTTTGACACTTTGGCGTAAGTTTCAGATAACCTACAACAATGCAAAATAATTCTTGTCTAAAGACATGCAAATTCTGTCTTATCTGGTAGAGATTCAGCTGACTACCCTAACCCTTGTAGAAAAACTGTATTATAAATTCTCCTAAAGAATTTCTGTTTGGATCAGCTTACAAAGATAAATAAGCATCCATGTATACTGGATAGTCCCCAGATTACCAGAAAATAAGGAAGTTGAACTTCTAATACTTTAAATATGCTAGAATAAAAAATTCTTAGAGAAACTAATTTTAAAATGTTTAAGAATTTTATTTCTTAATCTAGGTAAATTTGGTAAATAAGACTAACATTGTTTTTGGTTAAACAAAAATAGCTGCATCTTTTCTATTAGTGTTAAGTATAATATAAGCACACACTTTGCTTAGGTATGTTCTTTTTAACTTATGAAGATTTACTGGCAAAATAAACTAGCTTTCTTCTAGTTATCATTTAAAGTTATGAAAAATGTAAATTTGTGCTTCAGCAAATTGAATTGTTACTCTGACAAATTTTATTTCAACAGAAATTACGCTTTGTAGTATGTCCATTTGAAGATAATCCCCAAGATTTTTAGGATACTCAAAAATTGGATTGCTATTAAATTGATAATTAATGGATGTTCATTGGATACCTAGATCGTTTCTAAATAAACTAGAATACTGAAACAATGATCATTAAATATGACTTTAAGTTTATATGCTTTTGTTTCTTATTTTTATCTGCTATAGAGCTGCTATATCTTTGAGTCTGTTAAGGAATATATTCATTTTTGCTACATCGAGAGTTTTTGAATAAAGAAAGCGTGTGGCTATAGAAAGTTGTATTAATGCATATTCATAAGCTCTAAAATCCTTGTATGTGAGAGTTCTCAATTATCCACCCTTCCATCCAGTTTTCTTTGTGAAATATTATAGAAGTTACTTTGGTTAATAGTTATGTAGGGGAGGGCAGACTTTTCCTCTACTCTCATATCAACTGACTGGGACTGCAAATTAAATTGACAAAAGACAGATTAACAGAAGAAAAAACAGAGTTTATTTGTGCATGCAACACACATGTATGTGGGAGAACTCGTGATGAGTAACTCAAAGAGTGTTTAGATTTGAGGCTATATACCAACTTAGTAGGTGATGGGAGAGTGAGAAAGGGCACTTATGGGAAAACAAACGACTTTTGGAATGATGAATGAATTTTCAGGAGAACAAATAGGAAGGAGATAAAGTTTGTGATGATATTTGTCTATCCAGGTATGAGTGGTCTCCTTCATGGGCCATACAATTCCCCTGGAGGAAGAATTTGGGGTAGGTTTTATTAGCACACTGCCTTGTGCTGGGAATAGATCCAATGCAATGAGGAATTTATGGCAACCTCATTTCATAGAAGTTCCTGTTTTTAGTCAAATAAGGGAAGTTCTAAGAGAGCTTTTTTTTTTTTCCTTCTCCTGCATCTGTTGAATCTCAAAAGTCTTCAGCTTAAAATAATCTTTATACCAACTCTGAGTTTCCTAGTGGGTCCCCATAGTTGTAATGAATATAGGCAGTTGAAACTCTATTTGAGAATAGTAGTTTTAGAGAAATGGAATTGTGGACATGCTTCTGTATTTCATGGAAAATAGCAATTTTGTCTTATTAACAGTAGTTCTCAGAGGTTTTGGGTTTTTTTGCTTCTTTTTTGTTTGTTTGGGGTCCTGCAAAACTCTTTACAGTCTCCAACCTGGTTGACTCCAAAGAGGTTGTTGCTGTTTTTCTGGGTTCTAACTAATGATATTTACTGTATTGGAAATTGAAAGTAAGATGTTGTTTAAATGTGTAAACTCGTATTGATTTATTTAAAGACAGCAGTGATGAACATGTTGCCTGTCAACAATATCTCACTATTATTACTAGATTAGTTCTGGCTTGTGGACTCTCTGAAATCTGCCCTAAATTGTTCGTTCATTCCAGAACATGAACAAGCTTAACAAAGGGCAAAACTTGGAAAATGAATTTTGCTTACCTTAGTTTATAATGTTTGAGTCTGAAAAGCCATGCAATGTGTTAAAATCTGAGCAAAGTTTCCTCAGTTTTCATGGGTTTTTGTTTGTTTGTTTGTTTTGGTTTACTTATTGCCTTCACCTGTAGTATGAATTATTACTGTTTGTAGTCTGCCTGATGACAATTTTCTGTGCTATGTGGTGACTTTATTATGCTTTTGGCCATTTAAGAAAATGAACAGAGTTCCTCATTTATTAAAGAGCTAAAATTTATTAGTTATATTAAAGTCTATACATTTTAAAATATTTTTGTGACTTTGGTTAAATAGATAATTGAGAATGGTTTCTTAACCTCCCATGACTCCATCTTAATCAAGTGTCTAAATTTCCTCTGATAACTTAAAAATTTTTTTTTGCTTTCTCTAAACCAAATTCTAATGAAATAAAACTTTCAGAATATCTTTTTATACCTAGAACAATCTTTCATATCTCCCCAGGGGCCCCTGAAAAACTATGAAGATTTGTTATTTTACCTTATAAAAGACACATGTTAGAAATAACTAGGTTTATTCCTTGGTGGCTCAGTGGTAAAGAATTTGCCTGCCAGTGCAGGAGACACAGGAGATGCAGGTTTGATCTCTGGGTCAGGCAGATTCCCTGGAGGAGGAAGTGGCAACCCACTCCAGTATTCTTGCCTGGGAAATCCCAGGGACAGAGGAGCCTGGTGGGCTACAGTTGAGGGTCACAGAGTCAGACACAACTGAGCAACTGAACATGTACAAGCACACATTTGATAAGTTACTATTGATGAGTTGTATGGAAGAGTTGTCATATAAGAAGAGATGCTAAGCTTTCTCTAGGTTAAATTTGCATAGACAAATTTTTTAATAAAAATATTTTAGAATTTGGACATTATTTGGGAAGTTTCTAGAGATTTGTCAATGCCCTTGTTCTCTAGAATATGGTCTGTATCCTACAGCCTGGAGGTCACTTTGCATAATGACATTAGTTAATGATAGACATTAGCACGTCATCAGCCATCATTTTTGGTGTTATATAAAATGATTTCTGGCCACAGTTCTTCTTTTTACATTTGAATCTAGGCCAATGGTTTTCTATTAAAGATGCCTATCAGACTTACCTGTGGAGTTTAATAAACATACTGATGTCTAGGACCTACTCCAGACTCATGATATTACTTGATATCCTTTGTATATTATTGCAATATGCTTGGTATATTAATGATATGTTTTAAGATTATTATTGATAGGATATAATATTACCCCACTCCAGTATTCTTGCCTGGAAAATCCCACGGACAGAGGAGTCTGGTGGGCTGCAGTCCATGGGGTCGCTAAGAGTCGGACACAACTGAAGTGACTTAGCAGCAGCATCAGCAGCAGGATATAATATTAGCATTACACTATATTGACACTGTATTATATACATTATGCCTCAATATTTTTTCTCTTTAAAAATGTTTATCCATTTTTATAAATCAGATGCAAATTTCATTGTCTTCTTTGAAAATAACATTAATCATAATGCTTATAGAGATTTTATCTAGAATTTATGGATTGGTTTTATCATTCTGTTTTTCATGCTACAGAAATAAACACATTTCTTTGTCAGTTTCATCATTCTTGTTGTGAGCTCTTGTCAGATCGTTCACTTTTGAAAATTATCAGTAGTAAATTAAATGCAGCTATTTTGAGCTCTGTCATCTACAATTCATTTTTTTTTCAGTTGTTTTTTTCACTTCTCTGAAGTTGCTGCAATCTGCACTGGTCCAAGTTCTTGTCTTCGATAAAGAAAGAATGTCTCAGAGTCCTACGGATAAGGACTATACTGAGTACTTCAAAGAGTAGACACTTGGGTACAGGCTTCCTGCGGCATCACTCAGAAAACTTTGAGACCATACCAGGGGACTGAATTAGTCAAGGTAGACTCTAAGCCAAGATACAGAGAACCATGAATTACATATAACCAAATGCACTAATGAGAGATGACAGCAATTTTGTTTGGACTATTACTGATGCTATTAAAAAAATTATTGTATATTGGAGTATAGTTGATTCACAATGTTGCATTAGTTTCAGGTGACGTTTATTGTAGTCTGAATGTTTGGATTTGTTTAGTTGCTTAGTGGATGTGTTTAGTTGCTTAGTCGTGTCTGATTCTTTGTGACCCCATGGACCCCACCAGGCTCCTCTGTCCATGGAATTCTCCAAGCAAGATTATTGGAGTGGTTTGCCATTCCCTTCTCCAGTAGATCTTCCTGACCCAGGGATCGAACCTGGGTCTCTTGCATTGCAGGCAAATTCTTTTCCATCTGAGCCACCAGGAAAGCTGCAGTCTAAATGTTTATGTCCCTCCAAATTCATGTGTTGAAACTTAACCCCCAATGTGATGGTATTAGGAGGTGGGGCTTTTGGGAAGTGATTAGGTCATGAGGGTGGAGACCTCATGGATGGAATCAGGGCCTTCATAAAAGAGACCCCAGAGAGCTAGCTTGCTTATTCTACCATGTGAGGACACAGTGAGAAAAAGCCCATCTACAAGCAAGTGGGCCCTCATCAGACTCCGAATCTGCTGGGACTTCCTTGATCTTGGACTTCCCAGCCTCCAGAACTGTGAGAAGTACATTTCTGCTGTTTATAAGCTACCCAATCTATGGTATTTTGTTATAATAGCTTGAACAGCTAAGACGGTGTTCTATTTTCTATTTATAAGGGAGCCTTTTCTCTTTCTTAAGATATCTGTAACCCATAAAGATTTGGCAGATTCTGCTTTTGTAAGCTGAAATGAAACATTTCTAAAAGATAGTTTGTCCTCTGTTTGGCTCCCTTCAGAATTCAGAAACTCTTATTGAGTCTTCATCCTTTTTTACAGCAATATCATTATTTGCATAGATTGTACCTCCTTTTTTTTTAAAAAAAAAAACACAACAGAAAATAATTGGAAAAAAATTGGTTATGAAACCAAGGTCTTCCTTGAAATGTCATATTTGAGAATGATGCTCATCTAATCAGCTATGACCAGCCCATTATAAGGAACTAGGTTGGCTTATGGAGCCAGTGATGATGAAGACCTCTGGGAAAAATTGGCCCAGTACCTGGCTCACTGGTCTCAATCTTAGAAGCCGTGAGGAAGGTCACTTCCTGGCAGTCCCTCAAAACTTAGGATAAGTTGGTGAAACATCAAGAAAAAAAGTATTTGCTCGAATTTATGGGTTTTACTGGTGACCAGAACCCATAACCTGGTGGCAAGACTTTCTTAGCTTGGCTTCCTAACTTCAGCACAGCAAGGAAGAAGAGGCTTTTAAGAGTCAGATCTGAGATTACTTATGAAAATTTCCAGCAAATTTAAAGAAGTCTATTATGTGATGAGTTAATCCTCTGTTGCATCTACATAAGTAATCAGGCTGCACCTAATGAGACCAACCTTATTTTATTATCATGAATAATGTGTATTCGAGATTATTTTTGATGTCAAGTGGGGAAAGCGTAACAGGAAAAGTGCTTCAGTGGGAAATTGTATGTTGTCTAAAGACAGTTCCTCCAGTTATCAGATTCTGGGAACCATT
This sequence comes from Oryx dammah, assembly GCF_014754425.2. Classification (NCBI taxonomy): domain Eukaryota; kingdom Metazoa; phylum Chordata; class Mammalia; order Artiodactyla; family Bovidae; genus Oryx; species Oryx dammah. Next base: position 89,664,535 of record NW_024070207.1, on the reverse strand, counting down.
TTGAAAGTGAAAGTCACTCAGTCGTGTCCGACTCTTTGCGACCCCATGGACTGTATAGTCCATGGAATTCTCCAGGCCAGAATACTGGAGTAGGTAGCTTTTCCCTTCTCCAGGGGATCTCCCCAACCCAGGGATCGAACCCAGGTCTTCCACATTGCAGGTGGATTCTTTATCATCAGAGCCACAAGGGAAGGCCAAGAATACTGGAGTGGGTAGCCTATTCCTTCTTCAGCGGATCTTCCCAACCCAGGAATCGAACCTGCATTGCAGGCAGATTCTTTACCAACTGAGTTATGAGGGAAGCCCCCATTTTACAGCTCTTTAATTTGTAAAGACAGTAATAACAATACAAAATAACTCTTGGCCATAGATGTGTAAATTCTATTCTGTCCTGGAGAGGTCAGAATAGAATTTCCCTCCTTGACTGTGGGTAAAACCTGTTCTGCCTCTATTTGCATATTCATTTCAATATTCTTTTACTTCATATAAATTCATGCTTTTCGGATTTCACCTTTAGAACATCTGCTTGGGTCCTTACTAATTGAGTTAAAGTAAAATCTTTAAAATGGGTTCATTTTTATATCAGTATGAGAGTTATAATTTTACATTTTCTGGAGAATTATCTTTTAACAGTAGTGAAAATAAACAAAGTTTGAAATGTACTAAGGCTTCTAGAAGCTCATCAAATGTGTAAAATTCTGAATGGAGATTTTGGTTCTCTGTGATGCCTAGTCAAAACAGAAGTTTTTTGTGTTAGGAAATATTTAATGATGCAGCAAATACAACTATAAATGTGCTTTGGAAGTGGACTGGCCTATTAATAAAATTCGTCTATATTTTGGAGGGATTTGTGATGTTTGTATTATGTGCTTTGGAATATTATATGATGTATGTTTTTAGATTTATAATTTGATGGTATATATTTCCTAATTCCAATAAATATGTACTATTAAATCTAATCTTGTGTTGCTAATACTGTATTCTATTTCTTAAAGAGGGTCTCCAAATATATAAGCTTTAGACTCTGCAATGCTTGGATCCCCACCCCCACCCAAGCCACATGTTTGGTTTTCTTAAATGTAGGCTTGCTTCCCTGGTGGTCTAGTGGTTAAATCCCCCTGCCAATGCAGGGGACATGGGTTCAATCCCTAATCCAGGAAGATCCCACATACCACAGGGAAACTAAGGCTGTGCACCACAACTGCTGAAGCCTGTCTGCCTAGAGCCTGTGTGCCTTGCAACAAGGGAAGTCACTGCAATGAGAAGCCTCTGCTCATTTCAGCTAGAGAAAGCCTGCATGCAGCAACAAAGACCCAGCACAGCCATAAATAAATTAAAAATAAATAAATAAAATGAATGAAAGGGTGGTTTGAACAGATAGTAGATCAGAGACTATTCTACCCAGGGGCCAGCTGACTCTTAGAGGCATGATGCTTTGGGGGCCATTATTCTAAAAATCAACCACCATTCTTTGGATTGCCTCTTAAAACAATGATTTCATAATATAATTTTCTATAAAAGGAGGGAAAAGGTCATTGTTTTCCTTTCAAGCCCAAGGATCAAATTTATTTTTTATAATCGATAGCCACGAAATCATTGTTTGAAGAGGCAATCAAAAGTATGGTGCTTGATTTTTAGATTAATTGACCCCCAAAGCATCATGCCTCCTTGTTTTCACATCTCTTAGCAAGTGACTTTGCGGCTCCTCTGTCATGAGGTGGAATCCATTCCCTACTCCTTGAATCTGCAATGGCTTTATGACTTGTTTTCATCAGTAGATTGCAGTGCACCTTCTGCCTCACAGCTTCTATCGGCACCCTCTTGGGATGCTTTTGTCACAATGTAAGGAAGACTGGGCTGGATGGTAAACAGCAATGTGGAGAAAGTAGCTCAGCTGGTAGACATAATCAAGGCCACAGACGTGTGGATGAGGCCATCTTGGACCATCCAGCCTTTTTAGCCACCATCTGACTGCAACTTCCTGACTCAGCCCAGATGAGACCCATACGACCCCCACTCACTCAAACCACAGATTTGTGAGAAATGATAAATCTGGATTGTTTTAAACCACTAAGCCAGTGAGTTTTAGAGTTGTTTGGCAGCAGTAGGTAACTGATACAGGTATGCAGGGGAAAAAAAAGCAAGCAAATAGTATGGAGGTACATCAAGTGATTAACACATTAAAATGTCATGGGCGTGATGTCAGCATCAAGGCAGTGAGAGTCATCCCTTTTATCTCTTCCCTTTGGTTCACAACTTATCAGACAGCCATAATACAGAAAAAAAGAAAACAGAACTTGTGCCTCTGCACAGCGTACCAGGATACCTGAGACATTCATCCATCTGTTCACCAAGAAAGTGGGCGGATTGGACTGTGGAGGAGGTGGCTGAATGAGGGAAGAGGTGGCGGAATCGGGAGTGGCAGAGGTGGTGATGGGCAGAGAGGGCGGGGCTGGCCTGGCAGGGAGCCAGCACAACCTTTCTGGCAGATAAGATGGAGGGTGAAGGTGGTGAGTGGGAGTCTGCCTGGCCACATGTGCTGCAGCTGGAGGAGTCAGTTGCTTTCTCTGAAGAGAGACCATAGTGACTAAGGGGAGGGAAAGGAAAGGGAAGTAGGCAGACAAAGAGAATCGAAGGAAAGCGTGTCTAGCTGTCTGCCCTGGCAAGCAAGAGAACTGTCCATGGGCCTCAGAGATCCCTCAACTGGAGGATTTCTCTTCTGTACCATAGGCACATCCAACGCCCAAGTGGTAGGTGCAGACCTCCCCCTACTCTCCCATCATACTTTGCTTTTTTTTTTTTTAAAAAAAAATATGTGCTCCCAACCTTAGTTAGCTCTGGTAAGAGAAACCAAAAACTTATGTTATAATGCCACCTTCTGGAAAACAAAAGGAAGGTTCCTAACTACCAACCTGTCTAATTCTTAGAATCAAAGCAAACAAAACCTTGCCTAAATAAGAAATGTGTTTGCTACTTCAAATGTGGCAACTGAGGCACTTCTCAGCAAGCACCGTAAAAAATCATGGTGATACAGTGTCACAAAAAGAAACGGACAATTTTCCAGCAACCAAACCCAAAGATTATGGAATATTGCGGTCCAACTGATAAAGAATTTAAAATAGCTGTTATGAAGAAAACCGACGAGCTGTAAGAAAACTCAGAAAGGCAAAACAGTGATCTTGGGAATAAAATTAGCGAGCAGAAGGAGTATTTTACCAAAGTTATTGAAATTCTAAAAAAGAACCAAACAGAAATTCTGGTGCTGAATAACTCAATAAATGAGATGAAAATGCATTAACAATGCACTGAAAATAGAGCAGATCATATGGAAGAGAGAATTAGTGATCTCGAGGATAGAAATACAGAAATAAATGATTCAGGTGGAAGAGAAGTGATAACAAAGATTTTTTAAAAGGAAGAAACTCTGTGAGAACTATCTGAATCCACTCAAAACCATAAGAATAATGGGAATCCCAGAAGGTGAAGAGAGGGAAAAGGGAACAGAGAGTGTATTTAAAGAGATAATAGTTGAGAACTCCCCATACTTGGAGAAGAAACTGGATATATAAGTTCATGAAGCTAATAGAATATTTATTATCTCAACACAAAGGAGCTCTGAGTCATATTACATTAAAACTGTCAAAAGTCAATAATAAAGAAAGAATTTTAAAGGCAGCTTGGGGGAAAAAAGAGAGTAACCTACGAAAGAACCCCAAATAGGCTATCAACAAATTTCTCAGCAGAAACTCTAGAGGTCAGGAGAGAATAGAATGACATATTTGAAATATTGAAAGAGAAAAATTGCCAGCTAAGCATACTCAGCAAAGGTATACTTCAGATATGAAGGAGAAATAAAAGCCTTCCCAGACAATAAAAGCTGAGGGAGTTCAACATCACTAGACCTGCCTCTTAGAGGCTACTGTGAACAGAACCAACAAATTACATAACACAGAAGAAATGGATACATTTCTAGAAATACCATCAAGACTGAATCACGAAGAAATAGAAAATCTGAACAGACCAATAATGGGTAAAGAGATTGAATCAGTAATCAAAAATTTCCCAACTTAGAAAGCTCTAGGACCAAGTGGTTTCACTGGAGAATTCTACCAAATATTTAGAGTTAACAGTGATCTTTTTCAAATTCTTCCAAATATCAAAGAGAAGGAAACATTTTCAAACTCCTTCTCTGAGGCCCGCATTACTTTGACAACAAAACCATCTGTTAGACTGGCTATCATCAAGAAGACTAGAGATAACTGATGCTGGCACGGATGTGGTGAAAAGGGAACACTTAAATACTGTTGCTGGAAATGTACATTGCTCCAACCACTATGGAAAACAATGTGGAGGTTTCCCAAAAAATTAAAAATTAAATTTACCACATGATCCAGCAATTCCATTTCTGGATATATACCCAAAGCAAATGCAAATAAGATTCAGCAAGATACATGCCCTTCCATATTTATTTCAGTATTATTCAGAATAGTCAAGTTACTGAAACAACACAAATGTCCATAAATGTATGAATGGATAAAAAAGATGTAGAACACGTATACAATGAAAAATAATATTCAGTTATGAGAAAGGAACATGGATGGACCTGAGCACATTATACTAATAAGTCAAAGAAAGACAGATACTGTATGATATCACTTATATGGGGAACCTAAAAAAATTAAACCTGTACAAAACAGGGAGTAAAATGGTGATTACCAGGAGATGATGGGAATGGATTGAAGGTGTTTAAGAGTATAAACTTAGAGCAAGTAGTGAATAAGCCATAGATATTTAATTCATAGTATAATGGATATAGATAATCATAAGGTACTATAATTGTGTATGTGATAATTATTACTAGATCAGCAATCATATCACAATATATAACTGTATCAAAGTAATATGCTATATGCCTTAAACTTACACAGTGTCACACATCAAATTTATTCAATAGAAATGTGTTATTTTTCTGGATTTTGTGATACTGATATTGTGGGACTTAATGGCCTTTTAAATTTTGTAATTCATTCTGACTTCTGTCTCATTCTAGATAACTGTTCACCTTCCTACCTAATTTTGTATTTGTAACTTTTTATTTTTTTCCCAAAAGTGACCCCCAATCATTTGTGCTTCCCTGATGGCTCAGCCGGTACAGAATCTGCCTGCAATGCAGGACACCTGAGTTTGATTCCAGGGTCAGGAAGATCCCCTGGAGAAGGGAATGACAACCCACTCCAGTATTCTTGCCTGGAGAATTTCATGGACAGAGGAGCCTGTGGTGAGCCCCACAGGAGTCTGTGGGGTCACAAAGAATTGGGCATGACTGAGTGACTAACTTCATTTCACTTCCCAATCTTTTAAACCATAGACCCCACAAAGCCTGGGGGCAAACAGGAAGTTCTCCCTAAATCCTTATCTCCCCTCCCAGAACCCTGTCTCCTTGGGTTTCAAGTTTCCTTTCACCTACTACTCCTGCTCCTTTGAGATTCCTTCCTTCCTGGACAAACCACTTATTGTGAACATGTGACCCCTAGCAGACAGAGAGCCCTAAATGATTTTAAAACATAGGCTTCTGACCATCCACAGAGTCACCAAAGGGATGTCTAGGACATGGGAGAGGGATAGGAGAGTCCATCACAGAAATGCCTGTTCTCAGTGTGTGCCAGGAAGAAGCTGGATACCTGGTGTGCCGGGAAGTGCACAATAGACAGGGGAGGGCAAGAGATCCCTCCTACTCGGTGTGCTAGACTGGAGGCCTTGACTCTGGACTTAAAGCCCTCCTTGTGAGGCCAGCCTTCAGGAGTAAGGGTGGGGGAAGAGGCTTGATGTCCTATAGTCAGAGGTGGTAGCTGAGTTCAGTTCAGTTCAGTCACTCAGTCGTGTCCCACTTTTTGCAACTCCATGGACTGCAGCACGCCAGGCCTCCCTGTCTATCACCAACTCCCAGAGTTTGCTCAGACTCATGTCCATTGAGTCAGTGATGCCATGCAACCATCTCATCCTCTGTCGTCATCTTCTCCTCCTGCCTTCAAACTTTCCTAGTATCAGGGTCTTTTCAAATGAGTCAGCTCTTCGCATCAGGTGGCCAAAATATTGGAACTTCAGCTTCAACATCAGTCCTTCCAATGAACACCCAGGACTGATTTCCTTTAGGATGGACTGGTTGGATCTCCTTGCTGTCTAAGGGACTCTCATGAGTATTCTCCAGCCCCACAGTTCAAAAGCATCAGTTTTTCAGCGCTCAGCTTTTTTTATAGTCCAAGTCTCACATCCATACATGACTACTGGAAAAACCATAGCCTTGATTAGACGGATCTTTGTTGACAAAGTAATGTCTCTGCTTTTTAATATGCTGTCTAGGTTAGTCATAACTTTCCTTCCAAGGAGTAAGTGTCTTTTAATTTCATGGCTGCAGTCACCATCTGCAGTGATTTTGGAGCCCCCCAAAATAAAGTCTGCCACTGTTTCCACTGTTTCTCCATCTATTTCCCATGAAGTGATGGGACCAGATGCCATGATCTTCGTTTTCTGAGTGTTGAGCTTTAAGCCAACTTTTTCACTCTCCTCTTTCACTTTCAAGAGGCTGTTTAGCTCTTCTTCACTTTCTTCCATAAGGGTGGTGTCATCTGCATATCGAGGTTATTGATATTTCTCCCGGCAATCTTGATTCCAGCTTGTACTTCATCCAGCCCAGTGTTTCTCCTGATGTACTCTGCATAGAAGTTAAATAAGCAGGGTGACAATATACAGCCTTGACGTACTCCTTTTCCTATCTGGAAACAGTCTGTTGTTCCATGTCTAGTTCTAACCATTGCTTCCTGACCTGCATACAGATTTCTCAAGAGGCAGGTCAGGTAGTCTGGTATTCCCAACTCTTGAAGAATTTTCCAGAGTTTGTTGTGATCCACACAGTCAAAGGCTTTGGCATAGTCAATAAAGCAGAAAGAGATGTTTTTCTGGAACTCTCTTGCTTTTTTTAAAAAAATTTAATTTATTTATTTTAATTGGAGGCTAATTACTTTACAATATTGTATTGGTTTTGCCATACATCAACATGATGATCCAGCAGATGTTGGCAATTTGATCTGTGGTTCCTCTGCCTTTTCTAAATCCAGTTTGAACATCTGGAAGTTCATGGTTCATGTATTGTCAAAGCCTGGCTTGGAGAATTTTGAGCATTACTTTACTAGTGTGTGAGATGAGTACAATTGTGTGGTAGTTTGAGCATTCTTTGGCATTGCCTCTCTTTGGGACTGGAATGAAAACTGACCTTTTCCAGTCCTGTGGCCACTGCTGAGTTTTCCAAATTTGCTGGCATATTGAGTGCAGCACCTTCATAGCATCATCTTTTAGGATTTGAAATAGCTCAACTGGAATTCCATCACCTCCTCTAGCTTTGTTCGCAGTGATGCTTCCTAAGGCCTACTTGACTTCACATTCCAGGATGTCTGGCTCTAGGTGAGTGATTGCACCATCGTGATTATCTTGGTTGTGAAGATCTTTTTTGTACAGTTCTTTATGGATGGACTTTCTTTATGGACTGTGAAGAAGGCTGAGCGCCGAAGAATTGATGCTTTTGAACTGTGGTGTTGGAGAAGACTCTTGAGAGTCCCTTGGACTGTAAGGAGATCCAACCAGTCCATTCTGAAGGAGATCAGCCCTGGGATTTCTTCAGAAGGAATGATGCTAAAGCTGAAACTCCAGTACTTTGGCCACCTCATGCGAAGAGTTGACTCATTGGAAAAGACTTTGATGCTGGGAGGGATTGGGGGCAGGAGGAGAAGGGGACGACCGAGGATGAGATGGCTGGATGGCATCACTGACTCAATGGACATGAGTCTGAGTGAACTCCAGGAGTTGGTGATGGACAGGAAGGCCTGGTGTGCTACGATTCACGGGGTTGCAAAGAGTCAGACACGACTGAGCGACTGAACTGAACTGAACTGTGTATTCTTGCCACCTCTTCTTAATATCTTCTGCTTCTGTTAGGTCCATACCATTTCTGTCCTTTCTTGAGCCCATCTTTGCATGAAATGTTCCCTTGGTATCTCTAATTTTCTTGAAGAGATCTCTAGTCTTTCCCATTCTATTATTCCCATTCCTCTATTTCTTTGCACTGATCACTGAGAAAGGCTTTCTTATCTCTTCTTGCTATTCTTTGGAACTCTACATTGAAATGGGTATACCTTTCCTTTTCTCCTTTGCTTTTCACTTCCCTTCTTTTCTCAGCTATTTGTAAGGCCTCCTCCGACAGCCATTTTGCTTTTTTGCATTTCTTTTCCATGGGGATGGTCTTGCTCCCTGTCTCCTGTACAATGTCATGAACCTCTGTCCATAGTTCATCAGACACTCTGTCTATCAGATCTAGTTCCTTAAATCTATTTCTTACTTCCACTGTATAATCGTAAGGGATTTAGGTCATACTGGGGAGCCAGCCTTCAGGAGTATGGGTGGGGGAAGAGGCTTGGTGTCCTATAGTCAGGGGTGGTAGCTAAGACCTGGGAAATACTCCTCTTTCCAGCTTGGAAGTCTGCATTTGGGTGGGACTCATAAGGGAGCCTGAGTGCTGAAAATTTGATATTTTCAAACTGTGGTGCTGGAGAAGACTCCTGAGAGTCCCTTAGACTGCAAAGAGATCAAACCAATCAATCCTAAAGGAGATCAACCCTGAATAGTCATTGGAAAGACTATTGCTGAAGCTGAAGCTCCAATACTTTGGCCACCTGATGCCGACTCATTGGAAAAGACCCTGATGCTGGGAAAGACTGAAGACAGGAGGAGAAGGGGATGACAGGGAATAAGATGGTTGGATATCACCACAAACGTGATAGACATGAGTTTGAGTAAGCTCCAGGAGTTGGTGATGGACAGGGAAGCCTGGCGTGCTGCAGTCCATGGGGTCACTGAGTTGGACACAACTGAGTGACTGAACAGTGAACAACAGCTTTTCTCCTTAGACTGTGGCGATGGTGCCAAGAACAGGACCAGGGTTTTTTCAGCAGGATTATTTTTGGAAAATAATATAATTGGATAGTAAGAGGAAGGCAGGTAAGAAACCATGGGTGTAAGCTGGTCATTCTCTATGCTATAGCATAGAGGCTAAGAATGCAGCCTCTGATGCCTTCTATAGGTTTGAATCACAACTGCTGTTTGACTTTGGAAAAGTTGCTTAACCTTTCTCTTCACCTAATTTTTCATCTATAAAATGAATCTACCAACAGTACTTAGGGCTTCCCTGGTGACTCAGATGGTAAAGAATGTGCCTGCAGTGCAGGAGATTTGGGTTCCATTCCTGTGTCAAGAAGATCCCTTGGAGAAGGGAATGGCAACCCACTCCAGTATTCTGCCTGGAAAATCCCATGGACAGAGGAGCCTAGTAAGTTATAGTCCATGGGGTCACAAAGTGTCGGACACAACTGAGCTACTAACACGCTAACACCAATAGTGTGTATCTGTTTTGCTTAAACCACCCCAAATTTAGTGGCATAGAGCAACAAACATTTTATGGGTCAGAAATTCAATCAGGGCATAGAGAAGACAGTTAATCTCTGCTCCATGATGTCTGGGGTCTCAGCTGGGAAGGTGTGGAAAGTTGACTTGAAGGACTAGGGGCTAGAATCATCTAGAAGCTTCTTTACTCACATATCTGACTCCTGGGCTGAGATTCCTGAAGGATGGGATTACTCACCAGAGCATCTCCATGTGGCCTCCCCATGTGGCTTGAACTTCTCACAGCCTGGTGTCTGAGTAATAAGGAGCACTTGGAAGTCCCATGATAATCAAAGAGAAGCTACATGGCCTTTTATAACTTAGCAAGTCACGCAGTATCAATTCTTATACCCTATTGGTTCATGGGAAATAGATGGGGAAACGGTGGAAACAGTGTCAGACTTTATTTTTTGGGGCTCCAAAATCACTCAGATGGTGACTGCAGCCGTGAAATTAAAAGACGCTTACTCCTTGGAAGGAAAGTTATGACCAACCTAGACAGCATACTCAAAAGCAAAGACATGACTTTGTCAACAAAGGTGTGTCTAGTCAAGGCTATGGTTTTTCCTGTGGTCATGTATGGATGTGAGAGTTGGACTGTGAAGAGTTGACTCATTGGAAAAGACTTTGATGCTGGGAGGGATTGCGGGCAGGAGGAGAAGGGGATAACAGAGGATGAGATGGCTGGAAGGCATCACTGACTCTGTGGACATGAGTTTGAGTGAACTCTGGGAGTTGGTAATGGACAGGGAGGCCTGGCGTGCTGCAGTTCATGAGGTCGCAAAGAGTCGGACACGACTGGGCGACTGAACTGAACTGAACTGAATTGGTTGAAATAGTCTCAAGCCCAACAGGATTCATGGAGAAGGGATATAGACTCTACCTCTCCATGTGATTGTGAAGATTGAATGAGTTGTTATATACGAAGCACTTAGGACAGGCCCAGTTCCATGTGAATGTCATTAAGTCAAAGCTTATTTTCAGTATGTAGTTCCTCTGGCAAGGTTTTTTCTTTTGCCAGAAGAGAAGGCACAGTTGGGGACAATGTTGAGGAAATGACCCCAGGTGGGCCTCTGCAGAGAGGTAGGCTGAAACACCTTAAGGGTGGGCTGCCCCACGATCTGTCTCCTGGGCTGGAGCTTCAGGGCCACTTGTCAGCCCCTGTAGAACCTAGATGCATCTGGGCCCATCAAAAGCATGGCTAGACACAGCAAGGCCCTCACTTCTTCATGAAGGTATTAATCTCCAGCTTGTGTTTAGGCCAGAGCCTGGCCTAGAAGGTGACCCAAAGATGTGCCTTAGACCTCACAGGCACCAGCCTCCTTCTAGGGTGACTGCTTTATTCTGACAATAACCAAAGCCCTGAAAAGTTCTGCCAAGACCAAATCCTGTTCTATGGGTAACAGTGACTGTATGTGTCCTCCCCTTTTTGAGAGAAAGAGCAAAACTCCATCTTTCCTTGCAAGTCTTTTGGGGCATGGTAGCCTTCTGTAACAAAAGAACCAAACATTTAACTTCTCTTCACAAAACAACACCCGAAACCCTTGCTACTCTAAGTGTGGCCCATGGACCACAGCCATCAGCATCACCTGTGAGAAATCTAAAACCTCAGGCCCCACCTCAAAACCCCCATTTTACAAGATCTCCAGGTGATTCTTCCACATAGTAGAGTTGGAGAATCACAGATCTAAATGGCCAGTGGACCCCACTTCCCCGACTCAAGCCAGTTCCTGACTTCATACCCTGTTACTACCTTTATCATCATTTATTTAAAAGAAGGTACAATAGTGTTTATAGAGAATGAATGGTGACCTCCCAAAATGGGGCAGGGAAAGTTTTCAGTTCAATTCAGTTCAGTTGCTCAGTCGGGTCCAACTTTTTGTGACCCCATGGGCTACAGCACGCCAGGCTTCCCTGTCCCTCACCAACTTCTGGAGCTTGCTCAAACTCATGTCCATTGAGTCAGTGATGCGATCCAACCATCTCATCCTCTGTCGTCTCCTTCTCCTCCTGCCTTCAATCTTTCCCAGCATCAGAGTTTTTTCCAGTGAGTCAGATCTTCTCATCAGGTGGCTAAAGTATTGGAGCTTCAGCTTCAGTATCAGTCCTTCCAATGAATATTCAGGACTGATTTGCTTTAGGATGGACTGAGTGGATTGCCTTGCAGTCCAAGGGACTCTCAGGAGTCTTCTCCAGCACTGCAGTTCAAAAGCATCCACTCTTTGGCATTCAGCTTTCTTTATGGTCCAAATCACACACCCATACAAGACTACTGGAAAAACTATAGCTTGGACTAGATGGACCTTTGTCAGTAAAGTAATGTCTCTGCTTTTTAATATGCTGTCTAGGTTTGTCACAACTTTTCTTTCAAGGAGCAAGTGTCTTTTAATTTCATGGCTGCAGTCACTATCTGCAGTGATTTTGGAGTCCAAGAAAATAAAGTCTGTCACTGTTTCCATTGTTTTCCCATCTATTTGCCATGAAGTGATGGGACCAGAAGCCATGATCTTAGTTTTTTGAATGTTGAGTTTTAAGACAGCTTTTTCACTCTCTCCTTTCACTTTCATCAAGAGGCTCTTTAGTTCCTCTTGGCTTTCTACTGTAAGGGTGGTGTCATCTGCATAAGTTATCATAGCAAAGTTCTTTGAAGAAGTGAAGTGAAGTCGCTCAGTCTTGTCCGACTCTTTGCGACCCTGTGGACTGTAGCCTACTAGGCTCCTCTGTCCACAGGATTTTTGAGGCAAGAAGGCTGGAGTGGGTTGCCATTTCCTTCTCCAGGGGATCTTCCTGACCCAGGGATCGAACCCAGGTCTCCTGCATTGTAGGCAGATGCTTTATCGTCTGAGCCACTAGGGTTTCCTGGAATTGGGCTATAATTTCTGACAAAGAATAAAGTAAGCCATGGTATTGATGACTTCATAAACCCACAATATCTAATGTCAGGGGAGATGAGGAGAGGGGGTTATGACTGGAGCCAGAGGTTGTTATGTGTAATTGAAAACACAAGTGATCATGATGGGTGCTGGCTTCTCCTCTCTCTGGATGATGTCAGAAGCCTGGAGTCTGGAAAAATGCCTTGCCTTGTCCTCTCCTTCCCCAGTCTTTAAAGGGACATTGGGAAGTTTTATGTGACATGACTGTAAGGGACCTGATAGTCCTTTGGTAGTATTATAAGAGGAAAGGAGAGGAAGAGAGATGATTGTCAATCAGATTCTACAGTGGTTATTGGGGGTTTGTGAGAACAGATGAGACACTGACCCCACAGATGGGGGGTGCCTCATGTACCCACTGAGCCCTCAGACAAGTCTAGACAACAGACAAGGAAAGCAAGGCCCATGGTGACACAACATCTTAGGTCAGGTTCCTTAGAAGCAGAGCCTGCAATTTGGATTCTTGTGTAATTTGTTGGAGAGAAGGAGAGATGGAGAGAAGCAGAAAAGGGTGGGATGATGAAGCTGAGCAAGGATGTGATTTCAGCTGGAGAACAGCTTCAGCTCTGTCCTAGGAAGAAGCTTCTGAGCCCAAACTGTGCTACAAAGTTGGTCCCATCTTGAGGCAAGGGATTTGTCTTTTGTACTTCTGTGTCAGTCCATCAGTGGCCAGCTAGAGATTGGCTGAGGTCAGCCCCTAGGGTGGGGGAATTGTTGGCAGAGGCTCCTCGTCAAGGTGTTCCCATTTGGTTGAGGGCCAGTTTCAGAGAAAAGCATGGCAGTTAGTTATTATCAGCCAACACCTGTAGCAGCTGGCATCTATGTACCTGGCCAGCAAGGGATCTGGGTAGGCGCCAACAGCATTTACCTTCCATCTCATTTTGCTATTGCAATCCTTTGACAGAGGTTGATATCTCTGGGACATCTAGGCAGAATTGCAGATAGGAGACAAACATAGGAAGAACAAGCTGTGAGAAGGTAGTACTAAAACCAACCTACAATGTATTCTAAGAGTTCTTTTCTTTGCCTCTGTGTCCGCTCGTCCATCCAGCCAGCCAGCCAGACATCCATTTTGCCTCCTTCCTTTCCTGAGTAAATATATTAATTGTTATTGATATTTTATTTAAAAAAGCTTAGGAGAAGGAAGGAGAGATGGACAGATGTAGATACAGAAAGAGAGAGAAAACCATAAAAACAAAGTTGTTAAAGGTCGCCTACTGAAAAATCTAAGCTGTGTTTTGGTCTAAGCCCCAGCTTCCTTAGTTTTTTACTGCATGTTTTTATTTTCAGATTTTTGTAGTTGGTCTTAAATCTTTATCTTGAGGGGGTCAAAAAAGTTTGAAGACCTTAGACTATGTGAGTACATGTGCAAATACTGGGGAAATAATTTTTTTATTTAAAAAATTTTTATTTTTTTCTCACACCATGCAGCATGTGGGATCCCTGACCATGGATGGAACACTTGCCCCCTGCAGTGGAAGGGTGGAGTCTTAACCATTGGACCACCAGGGAAGTCTCAGATCTTTTGCAGCCTTAAATTGTTCTTGGAACAAATCAATTTTTAAATAATAACTTTATTGAGTTATAACTTATATTCCATAAAATGTATCCTTTTAAAATGTACAGCTCAGTTTTTTAAAGCATATTCACAAAGTTGTACACTCATCACCACTACCTAATTCTGTATTATCATCATCCCCCAAAAAAACCCCATATCTATTACAATTTCCCTATTGCCTTTTCTTCCTCTCAGCCTCTTGAAACCACTACTCTGCTTTGTCTTACTATGAATTTGTTTATTCTGGACATTTCATATAAATGGAATCATACAATATGTAGCCTTTTATGACTAGCTTCTGTCACTTAGCATAACATTTTCAAATTTCAGCCATGTTTGAAAGCATATATCAGTACTTTATTCTTTTTCATGACCAAATAATATTGCATGGCTATACCACATTTTTTTTTCATCAGCTGATGGACATTTGAATTGCTTTTTCTTTTTGGCTACTATGAATAATACTATTGTGAATACTGACGTACAAGTTTTTGTGTGGATATATGTTTTCATTTCTCTTGGGTAGATACCTAGAGTGAAACTGCTGGGTCATATGGTAACTCAATGTCTAACAATTTGAAGAACTGCCAAATTGTTTTCCAAAATATCTGCATCACTTTACATTCCCACCAATGATAAATGAAGATTTCAGTTTTTCTACACCTTCACCAACACTTGCTACTGTCTGTCCTTTTTATTTTAGCCATCCTAGAGGGTATCTCATTGTGGTTGTTAAGCGCATTCCCCTAATACTGAACATCTTTTCATGTGGGCTTTGGCTTTTTGTATATTTTCTTTGGAGAAGTATCTATTCACATCAAATCTTTCCCCCATTTTATTAATTGAGTTATTTGTTTTTTATTGCTTAGTTGTAAGAATTCTTTATATATTCTGGATACAAGTTCCTTATTAGATAAATGATTTATAAATATTTTCTCCAATTCTGTGTGTTTTCTTTCCACTTTTTTGATCATGTTGTTTGAAGCACAAAAGTTTTTAATTTTGCTGTTTCATTTATCTACTTTTCTTTTTTCACTTGTGCTTTAGATTTCACATCAAAAAAACATAGCCTAATCCAAGGTAATGAAATATTAACCCTGTTTTCTTCTAAATTTTTTTTAGTTATTATATTTAGGTCTATTTTGAGTTAATTTTTGTATATGGCATGAAGCAGGGGTCCAACTTCATTCTTTTGCCTTTGGTATCCATTTTTCCAGTGTCATTTGTTGAAAAGACAATTTTTCCCTTTTGAATTGTCTTGGCATCTTTCTTGACAAATTTGGTTTTAAATAAACATATCAAATATGAGAAAAGATAGCACTGAAAAATTAAAAACAAAAAACCACAAACACATTTGCTGCTTAGGTCGCTGGCCAAACAAATACCTTTAAAAAAAAACTTTTCTCTTTTGTACTAAGGTATAGCCAATTACCAGGGCTTCCCTGGTGGCTCAGACAGTAAAGTGTCTGCCTACAATGCAGGAGACCTGGGTTCGATCCCTGGGTTGGGAAGATCCCCTGGAGAAGGAAATGGCAACCCATCCAGTACTCTTGCCTGGAAAATTTCCATGGACTGAGGAGTCAGGTAGGCTATAATCCATGAGGTCGCAAAGAGTCGGACATGACCGAGCAACTTCACTTTCTTTCTTTTCACTATAGCCAATTACCAATGTTGTGAAAGTTTAAAGTGAACAGCAAAGGGACTCAGCAATACACAGATACCTTTTTAAAGCATCTGTTCACATGCCTGTGGTTTTGTCTGTACTCTTTTCTCTGTGTGGGTGCCACATCATTGGAGCTTCACAGAGCAGCAAGATGACTCTCTTGGCAGGATCTGCAGTGGGTGGTGTCAAACTCTGTACCCTTCTCTGTAAAATAGTGATAGAAGGATATCTTATACTGGTATCATTAGATGGACTGAGGTGATGAGCTAATATGCTTAGGAGAGCGTTAGGTGTCTCATAAGTATTAGTTCAACTCTCATATCCCGAGCCACTGTCCTGGTGGCTACATTCACATAGAGTGTCACTACACGTTTCCCAGAATGCCCCTTCATCCCGCCTTCTCCCCACCTCCCCTCACACAGGCCTCTCACCTTTTACCCTTCTCATAGCGTGCCTCTAGGAAGCCAGTTCAGGGGGATTTGTCTATTTGTCGTGTAGAGGTTCTATGGCTCAAGAAACCAAGCTGGACACATTTTTGACTCCCTCAGAAACGCAGCATTTATAGGGTAATAATGGATCTTGGAGAAGGCAATGGCAGCCCACCCCAGTACTCTTGCCTGGAAAATCCCATGGACAGAGGAGCCCGGTAGGCTGCAATCCATGGGGTCGCGAAGAGTCAGACACGACTGAGCGACTTCACTTTCACTTTTCACTTTCATGCATTGGAAAAGGAAATGGCAACCCACTCCAGTGTTCTTGCCTGGAGAATCCCAGGGACGGGGGAGCCTGGTGGGCTGCCATCTATGGGGTCGCACAGAGTCTGAGGCGACTGAAGCAACTTAGCAGCAGCAGCAGCAATAATGTATCTGCCTTGCAGTGCTACAGATCAGTGGAAACCAAGTTCCATTTTTAGAATTTTCATTAGTTTCTAAAACTCTGTGTTCCTATCCCAACCTCCCTCACTGTTTCCCCATTTCTCCTCACTCAACCCCTTCACTCTGGAGCAATTAGACGGTTGAGCAATCTCCCTGACATGTCTGACATGTGTCTTTCTTCAATTTCCCACTGTGTTCCTGCTCTCTGCATCTCATAGCTCTTTGCCCCAGGTGCTGAGCAAATTGTGCACTCAGCTGGAGAATGCTCTGAGTTCATCAAGGGGCTCAGCTCAGCAGCACAGGATCCCAGTGGCAGATTAGCATGAGAAAAGGCTGCTGAGATTTGAGATCGGGTCTCAGCAGGAATTAGTGCCCAATGTGGGCTTGCAATGTGGTGGAGAGCATCCTGAACCTCCAGGGTTTGCAAAAATCAATGCCATTAGTTATGACTTCCATTTTATTTTTGAATTTTACAAGGCCTTTATTAAAATACTAAAGAATTAAACAATACTTGCAAGAAATATTTGTTACTTTAAGAGATCTTGACCAGAAAAGACTTCCATTTTTTTATTAAAAATTACTTCCATTTTAATAGAAATATCTTCAGAAAGAGCTATTTTTGTGCTCATCCACCGCATCTCTTTTTGGCTGGGTGATTCAGAGGGGCTAAAATGCTTGTGTGTGTGTGTGTGTGTGTGTGTGTTAGTAAATGCTTTCTGTCTTCATCAATGTCTGTGTACAGCTCTGTGTGCAAGAGGGAGGGACAGAAGTCCTGATGAACATTTTTAATCCATCATTAATTTAGCTTCAATAAGCAGCAGCCAGCAGTTTGCCCTGAAGTAGGTAGGCTTTTCCAGTTATATTTCTGAACAAGACTTTTCTCCTTACAAATACGCCAACTGGGGGTGTTCCAGCATGGCTCTGCTCATATTGTTCTGAGAGAAAGGACATTGAGAGATCTGATGACACTCGACATTTTTCTTTGTCTTTTTAATTTTTTCTCTTACTAGATACCATGTATGTTTAAACTTACCAGTCAAGTTACTTATACCACCACTTTCCATGGAAAATTAATTGAATGATTTTTCAGCTAGGAAATTGGGAGAAAAGATATACAAGCACATTTAGGCTGATTTGAATAGAAATTTGTAGCAATGGAAATCTCAAAAAGATAGTCAGAAATATTTTGCAAATATTTGAAAAAATGGAGTAGCTCATAAAATCAAGTTTCTAGCCCCTTCAAAATTAAGAGAACATGTAAATATTAATTCATGATCTTTGCTACTTGCTCAACCTACATTGTTAGTCTTCAAGGATAAGTGAACAAAAAATCCTTTCAAGGCTGCATGGTGCATATACCAATCCATTGGAATAAAATGTGCAGTTTCCCAGCAAAAATTTTTTGAGCACTTGCTATGTGCCAAGCACTGTTAATGACATTGGATGACCCTGACTGAATAAAATTGTCAATGCTTCTGCTCTCAACAGTGATAATTAACATTTCCATATAGTTTATAATGTGCCAAAGACACACTATCTTGCTTAATCTTTGCCAGAAACCTATACAGAAAGTGCTATTACCCCCATTTTACATATGAGGAAACTGAGGCACAAAGACATCAAATAACCTTCCCTCAAGGTCACAGAGCTATTGTTGGGCTTTTACTCAGCCCAGTCTGGCTTCTGAGGCTGGGGTCCCAACTGTGGGGCCACACTATCTCTTGGGGAGCTTATCCTTGAGAAGTGGGGAAAATAGACCATAAACACAGAAACAGGTAAATAAGTAAAAATTCATGGAAGTGCTCTGTAGAGAATAGAAGATGAAAGCATTTTCCTGAAAAACAACCAGAATCTTCTGGCCAATGACAACCACTTAAGACAAACTTCTTTGGGTATGTTTAGGAATGAACTAAGGACTTCCCTGTAGCTCAAATGGTAAAGAATCTACCTGCAATGCAGGAGACCAGGGTTTGATCCCTGGTTCGGGAAGATCCTCTGGAGAAGGGAAGGGCAAGCCACTCCAGTATTGTTGCCTGGAGAATCCCATGGACAGAGAAGCCTGGCAGGCTACAGTCTGTGGGGTTGCAAAGAGTTGGACACGAGTGACTAACACAAACACAGGAATGAAACTGGATTCATTGGGAAGGCTGCCGTAACAAAGCACCACAAACAGAAATGAATGTTCTCACAATTCTGGAAGCTAGAAGTCTGGCTGTCAAAAGGATTGGCTCCCTTTGAGGGCTGTGAGGGCAGATCTATTCTACTTCTTTTTCCTAGCTTCTGGTGGTTGGCTGGTAATCCCTGGTATTCCTTAGTTTCTAGAAGTATCACCTTGATCTCTGCCTTTATTTTCAATGATGGCATTCTCTTTGTGTGTATCTGTCTCCAAATTTCTCTTTTTAAAATAAGGATACCAATCATATTGGATTAAAGATCTACCCTATGCCAGTATGACATCATCATAACTAATTACATCTGCAATGACACTATCTCCAATTAAGGTCACATTCTGAGGTACTGGGTAGGGGAACTTTAGGACTTCAACACAAGAATTGAGGGGGGGGGCACACAATTCAATTCATTAACAGGAACTCAAAGGAAGCAGTGGCTCCAAAGATAGAGAGTCTGCCTGCAGTGCAGGAGACCTGGGTTTGATCCCTGGGTTGGGAAGATTCCCTGGAGGAGGGCGTGGCAACCCACTCCGGTATTCTTGCCTAGAGAATCCACATGGACAGAGGAGCCTGACAGGCTACAGTCCATGGGGTCACAAAGAGTCAGACACGACTGAGCAACTAAGCACAGCACAGCACAGAGTACTGATCAGCATATGTGTGAGGAAACTACACAAGGCTGGGGAGAGAACCATCCCAAAGGTTTAGAGGGAGCATGTCAGTATGGCCAAGTGGTCTAAGGCACCAGACTCAAACTTCTACTTCCCCAAGGTTTAGAGGGAAGAGTGCCCAGTAGTCTCACAGAGCCAGGAATAATTAATAGTGCCTATTCCTACCAGTTATGACGAACCTAGATAGCATATTCAAAAGCAGAGACATTACTTTGCCAACAAAAGTCCGTCTAGTCAAGGCTATGGTTTATCCAGTGGTCATGTATGGATGTGAGAGTTGGACTGTGAAGAAGGCTGAGCACTGAAGAACTGATGCTTTTGAACTGTGGTGTTGGAGAAGACTCTTGAGAGTCACTTGGACTGCAAGGAGGTCCAACCAGTCCATCCTAAAGATCAGTCCTGGGTGTTCATTGGAAGGAATAATGCTAAAGCTGAAACTCCAATACTTTGGCCACCTCATGTGAAGAATTGACTCATTGAAAAAGACTCTGATGCTGGGAGGGATTGGGGGCAGGAGGAGAAGGGGATGACAGAGGATGAGATGGCTGGATGGCATTACTGACTCGATGGACGTGATTTTGAGTGAACTCTGGGAGTTGGTGATGGACAGGGAGGCATGGCGTGCTGCAATTCATGGGGTCACAAAGAGCTGGACACGACTGAGCGACTGAACTGAACTGAACTGAACTGATTCCTACCAGTTTGGAGATGAGTGTGGGGATGGGCAGGGCTATAAGGAGTGGGAAGGAGACATTATAAAAGTCATGAGGAAAGTTTTGGAGGTGAGAGATACGACTGAGCAACTAAGCACACAGCACAAAGGAAGTGGTGCTGATAGTACCTCAGAGGTAGTTATTTTAAGAGTCTTGCTGTTGGGAGGATGATCCTAAAGGGAAGTGATCTTTGAGCAGAAAGGCCACAGTTGAATGAATGAATGAATGAACGAGTTTGCTTTGTCTTTGAAGTTGACATGATGGATTTACCAGAGACCTGCACTTCGAATGTTGTTTCAGCTGGCCTCTCAATGTGCTGGTAAGCTACATTTCCTTCCTCAGTTCTCTTTGCAAGCTACAGCCACCACTCATGAGAGGAGAGACCAGAGTGAAAGGGGTGGTCTGAGGGGGTGACTAGCCTACCCAGGGATCAAATGCTCAGCTTGGCACTCATGAGCTCTACCGGCTTAGGCAGATGGAAGGGAAGAAAGTAGTTCAAACCTAGAAATCTGCAGGTAAGGCTATGGTTGGAACACTCATATTTCCCACAGAAACAATGTCTCACATGGCTGTGGGCCACTGCTAGCTCTATTAACACCATTAGTGCACTGGTTAACCAAACCATGGCACAAAGTAAATATAGTAACTCTGAATCTGAACGAATGGCCATGGGGAGCAGGAGCTAAAGGCAAGTGTGGGTTTTACCATTTTTCTGGGTAAGGAGATGGTCCCAGGTATTAAACATGTTGGCCTGGAACACCTTTAACACTTCCCCTATAACCATTGGCACCTCCTAGTCCTCTTCCCTTTTTCTCTAGCCCAGCACATGTTTCCACTGGTGTTGCCCTTCTCCTATGAATGTTTCGTCAATGAAAAATGTCCTCCTCCATGAAATCTCCCAATTCCTCAGTAAAGAGCAGTGCCTCAGACAGGGGTTAGAATTAAAAGTTGGGCAAATCCACTTGAATGCAGTAATTCTCAACTTTGGTTGCACATGCCTAGAGAGTTTAAAAATTATTGATGGCTGGGTTCTATTCAAAGAGATTTAGATTTAATTGGCGTGGAGTGTGGCCTGGGCTTCCGGATTTGTAAACCTCCCCAAGTGATTCTACGGAACAGCTAGGGTTGAGACCACTGTTCTAATGTGAGGGTCTTAAAAGAAGGTTATCACTAATCCCCATGGATTTGAACAAGGTGAAATGTTAAACTGTGAGACAGTGAATTTGATTCTGGTAGCCAGCGTTGCTACTGGTAAAGAACATGCTTGTCAATGCAGGAGAGGAGACATAAGAGATGTGGGTTCGACCCCTGGGTTGATCCCCTGGAGGAGGGCATGGCAACCCACTCCAGTATTAGCGCTTGGAGAATCCCATGGAAAGAGGAGCCTGGGGGGCTACAGTCCATGGAGTCGCAAAGAGTCAGCGACTGAAGCAACTTACAGCACCAGTCTTGATATAGGAATGGGTTGGGAGGGAGTGGGTAGAGTGCTTTGTGTCAGTGAAGATCTGTGGGTGCAATTGGTGGGCCCTTTGGGGTCATTTACTCCTGGAACAGTGCTCTTAATATATCCCCACATAGTACGGTTTTTGCTTTACCTTTCTTTCTGAATCTGATAATTTCCTAGATCAGCTTTTAGGCAATTCTGGGGCCCTGGAGGTTTTGATAGTGAGTGTGAGCATGGGGGAGCAGGTTTCTATGACTGGCTTGTTCCATAGTCAGATGGTCACCTCCAGGGTTTCATGAATAGTCTAAGTAAACAGTGGGGAATAGTCAGTTTGTATACCTCAGCAATAAACCAGGGTGAAAACTCCTACTTCAAATCAGAGTCTATCAAATCACAGATGTCCAGCTGATGTAAAGAATGAAAAATGACATCTCCTACAAATAGAATTCACATAGGATTGGAGCTGGGAATTATCTAAGAACTGCTAGGATACTGAGAACAAGGCCAGATAATGGCAGGTAGGAGCCGGAGGAATAGGGGGCCTAGGTTTGCCTCTGTTTTAATTAACATCTTCTTCCACGCTGTGAAGAAGGATTACCTGGGACATTAATTAAATTTGCAGCTGATGTTAAATTGGGATGTGTTCCAAGGGCTAATGAGACCTAGGTTTCACATGCAAGAGCAGAGGGAGGAAGAAAACAAGATTCCTCTGAAGAAAGACATCCTTTCCTAGCTGGAACAAGTGTAATCAGTTAATGCAGGTCCCCACCAAGAGGACAAGTGAGAAAAGAACCAAGAGATGGTACCAGACAAAGTCTGAAATAGAAGCCTGTTTCTAGAGCTCTTTTATTTTGAATATCTGTGTTTGCTTTTATTTTAAAGAATTTCTTTGTGTTTTCCTAAATGTTACTTTTGATGGGCTACAATGTAATCAGGTAGTGGTTCTTCAAGTGCCATTCCTCAACCAGCAGCTGCAGCATCTGGGGACTTGTTAAAAATGTACATCTTCAGGCCCCAATCCAGATCTAGGGAATTGGAAACTGCATTTTAATTGTATTTTAACAAGCCCAGCAGGTGATCTCCTGCTCACTCAAATCAGAGAACCTCTGTAATGAGAAATCATGCCAAGAACCAAAGAAGTGGATCTTCTCTGGGGCAGCTATTTCGCTAGACTGAACATTTCTTAACCATTTTTTACTGGACTATAGTTAATTTACAACGTTGTGTTAGTTTTGAGAGTACAGCATAGTGATTCAGGTGTATATATATATATATATAAAATTATAATATATAATATATATATATTATATTATATTCTTTTTTTATACATATATTCTTTTTCAGATTCTTTTCCATTAGAGGTTACTAAAAGATACTGAATATAGTTCCCTGTACTATATAATAGAGTCTTGTTGTTTATCAAACACCCTCTTCCAACAACACAAGAGAAGACTCTACACATGGACATCACCAGATGGTCAACACTGAAATCAGATTGATTATATTCTTTGCAGCCAAAGATGGAGAAGCTCTATACAGTCAACAAAAACAAGACCAGGAGCTGACTGTGGCTCAGGTCACGAACTCCTTATTACCAAATTCAGACTTAAATTGAAGAAAGTAGGGAAAACCACTAGACCATTCAGGTATGACCTAAATCAAATCCCTTATGATTATACAGCAGAAGTGAGAAATAGATTTAAGGGCCTAAATCTGATAGATAGAGTGCCTGATGAACTATGGAATGAGGTTCATGACATTGTACAGGAGACAGGGATCAAGACCATCCCCATGGAAAAGAAATGCAAAAAAGCAAAATGGCTGTCTGGGGAGGCTTTACAAATAGCTGTGAAAAGAAGAGAGGCGAAAAGCAAAGGAGAAAAGGAGAGATATAAGCATCTGAATGCAGAGTTCCAAAGAATAGCAAGAAGAGATAAGAAAGCCTTCTTCAGTGATCAATGCAAAGAAATAGAGGAAAAGAACAGAATGGGAAAGACTAGAGATCTCTTCAAGAAAATTAGAGATACCAAGGGAACATTTCATGCAAAGATGGGCTCAAGAAAGGACAGAAATGGTATGGACCTAACAGAAGCAGAAGATACTAAGAAGAGGTGGCAAGAATACACAGAAGAACTGTACAAAAAAGATCTTCACGACTCAGATAATCACGATGGTGTGATCACTCAGCTAGAGCCAGACATCCTGGAATGTGAAGTCAAGTGGGCCTTAGAAAG
>NW_024070207.1:89190766-89625787 GCF_014754425.2 Oryx dammah | reverse complement strand
CTTTCTAAGGCCCACTTGACTTCACATTCCAGGATGTCTGGCTCTAGATGAGTGATCCATAGCGCTAATCATGGCTTAACACACTATATTACTTATTAACTTTTCTTTTTGTTTATAGTCTGTCTCCCTTTACTGGAATGCAGGGACCATGAAGGCAGAGATTTCTGTCTTTGGTTCACTAATGTATATCGAGTGCTTAGAACTGAGTCTGGCACTAGTGGACACAATAAATATTTGTGAATTAGTGGTGCTTGGTGAATTCTAGCTAATAATGAATGTAGTGTTCAACATGGTCAGGAGTCATTGCTGAAAATAGTTGAATTCTATCTTTAGAGTTCCTGATATTCACCAGTATGAAAAAGAGATATGGTGAGCTGTTTATTATTTTGAATTTTCTACCACTCTTCACAAGCCTCTGGTGTCAGGTGACCTGTTTCTGACCTATACATGATTAACTCAGCTTTGGGACCCCATGGGAAAGAAATGAGTAAAGACATGTAGATGTCTGCTGACCCATGTGAAACATGTGTCTTCTAATATTTATAAAGACTGACATTCCATTTATATGAAGTTATTATTCACTATATATTTTTCATAACATGCTAATGTTCACAGGCATGGCATGTTAAGATCAATAGCTGTCTTAACAGTTGGCCCATTAGCCCCTGATGGTCAGCATAATTTGGTAATGTGGATAGCAGTTCGATAATAGCAGGGATTGTGGTAGGAAGGAAGGAGCATTTAGCAGAGCAAATATATAAATTCCTTTTGTTACCACTGACTGAGCATTCAGATCAGGTCAGGTCAGGTTTTATTGCTCTTGGCTAAAAGCCACTGCAAGATTTACAGAGCAAGACAGAGGCTCTGGGTGAGATCAGAGTGAATTACAGAGTTAGCTGAAGAGAGGCATGAAAGTAGTTGGAATGTCAGAGGTAATTTTTATGAAAGAAATCATCAGACCACCACATCACTGTCAGCTTTATTATAAAGTTTTAAACATTTAAAAATATGTGTGTATTTCTAATGGGTTCATCAAAGAGAATCTGGAGATCTAGAACAGCACAAAGATGAAAATAAAAATTACCCATTAATGCTGCTGTTTATATTCCATTGTGTTTGCTTCTAGACATTTTTTCTGTGTACACATTCACTTAACATTCTTACACTCATATGCATACACTGTTTTAATTTTTATTTTTAAACCTGTAATAGAATTGGGGTATTTCTTTATGTCTTCCTTTTTTTACTTAATATTATATCTTTAGCATTTCCCCCTATTATTACACGTTTGTGAAAATGATTTCTAATTTAAATATCTTAATGGTATAGCGTGTGTGTGTTTCTTCCTGCCGCTGCTACTGCTGCTAAGTTGCCTCAGTCATGTCCGACTATGTGCTACCCCATAGACGGCCGCCCATCAGGGTCCCCCGTCCCTGGGATTCTCCAGGCAAGAACACTGGAGTGGGTTGCCATTTCCTTCTCCAATGCATGAAAGTGAAAAGTGAAAGTGAAGTCGCTCAGTCGTATCCGACTCTTAGCGACCCCGTGGACTGCAGCCCACCAGGCTCCTCCGTCCATGGGATTTTCCAGGCAAGAGTACTACCAGTCCTCTATTTGTACATTTATCCTGTTCTCAAATATTGAGTGTTAAATAGTATTGCTATGACCATTCAAGAATGTAAGCCATTTTGTATATCTTTATCTTTTTAGGGTGACTTTCTAGAAGTGGAATTACTGGGTCACTAGGAAGCAGATATTTAAAAGACTGAATGCATATTGCCATACAACCACTGGAAAGTCTGCTTCCATTTGGATTTCTACTAAGAAGCATAAGAAATTGTTCCCACACCCTAGGCAACATTGGATGCTCGTGATATTTGTAATCTTTGCCTGTCTGGGTTAAAAGTGACATTTTCATTTTAATTCAAATTTCCACTAATGATGCACCATTTGAATTTATTCTTTTCTGAAATGTCTGATTTTGGTCCTTTATGGATTTTCTATGAGTGAGTTTATATTTTTCTTACTGATTCTCACAATTGTTTTCTAAATTAAGTATGCATGTGTTTATTATAAATATTTAGGAAATACAGGGAAAACACAAAGAAGAGAAAGGATCAACCATAATCCCAGGATTGAGAGATAAACAAATATTTTGTTTTCCTCCAAATGTATATGTGCTTTTGTACATTGTGTGTACAAAGGATTTTGTATCATTTAAAAACTTTAGAATAAAATGCACTTTTTGTTTTTATTTTTCTTTGTTTTCATACTTCCATCAAAATTTACATTTAATTACACAAGTATACATGAATAATATACTTTTAAAATGCAAAACATTATAGATAAGGTCAAAGTTCCTTTTGACGATTCCCTCTCTAAACCTTGACCCTTGTCCTCTTCCTTCCCTTCCCAGAGATCACCACTATTGTTAGTCTGGTTTGCATCTTTTAAGCGGGTTTCATGCATTTATATCACAATAGGGATTTATTGTGTGTGTGTGTGTGTGTGTGTGTGTGTGTGCGTTAAAAAAGTTTTTTATTATAATACAAACTCAGAAAAAAGTTATGGAATGTAAATATTCAATATGATGAATGTAAATGTTTAATATGATAAATTGCTCAACTCAAGTCAAATAATAGAGTATTTCCAACACCCCAAGTTTGCCATGGGTTCCTCATCAATCATATCTTATAACTACTATTTTGAATTTATGATAATCACTTTCTGGATTTTTTTTGAAAATAATTTTATCACCTAGGTATATATCCCTACATATTATTTTTTAGTTTGTTTCTTTTTTTAATATCTTTATAGAGATAAACTTATTCTGTGTGTAATACAATTTTTGTACCTTGATTCTCTCACTCAACATTAGGTTTATGAGATTAATTGTAATTTTTATCTGCAGTTATCACAATGCATGAATACATAACCATTGTTTATTCATTCTGCTGTTGATGGACATTCACATTATTTCCAGTTTGGGACAATTACAAACTATGTTAGTATGAACTTAAAAAAACAAGCAGGTATTTTTGAACATATGTGTGTGAGTTTCTCTAGGTTATAAATCTAGTGGAATTACTTGGTCACTGTGTATCCGTGTCCCCAGCTATATTAGATAATGCTGAATTATTTTTCAAAATGTTTGCACCAATTTACACTCCCACTGCCAGTGCATGAGAAGTTCAGTTGTTCCATATCCTCTTCAACACTTGGCATTGTTATGTTTTATGAGTTTTACCAATCTGGTGGGTATGTAGTAGTGGTTCTTGTAATTCTGCATTAGATTTATTTGTCTGATTACTAATGAGGCTGAACATTTTTTCTTATGGTTATTGGCCATTTCTATTTACTATTTTGTGGGGTGGTGGCGGTGATTTAGTCGCTAAGTCGTGTCCGACTCTTTGCAGTTCTCTGTCTGTAGAGTTTCCCAGGAAAGAATACTGGAGTGGGTTGCCATTTCCTTCTCCAGTTTTGTGGGGTACCTATTCAAATCTTTTCCTCATTTTTTTTTCTATTAGGTTGCTTGTCTTTTCCCTGTTGATTTGTATGAGTTCTTTATGTATTCTGAATACCAATCATTCACATTTATATGAGTTGCAAGTATATTCTCTTCTGTATCCTGAAATGTTCACTCTGTGGTATCTTTTGAGGAACATAACTTCTTAATATTAAAGTAATAAAATTTATGAATATTTTTCTTTAGTGTTACTGTTTTTGTGACTTGGGTATGTGCTTTTACTTTACATAACATATCATACATATATCATCTTGTTAATACATATAAACTTCTTGATTATTCTGAACTAGTAAACAGTGTTCCATACTGTAACAATTCTATAGTTTATTAATCATTTCTCAGTTGGTCATTTAGATTATTTCTAATTTTATTTATTTTTTGCTTTTATTCACAAATATAATACTGGATATCTTTGTATGTAAATCTTTTTTCTTGTCACCTTACTTCCTTAAGATGAGTTCCTGATTGGTGAATTAGTAGATCAAATATCAAAATATATACATACATACATAAAACTTGAAAAATTTTTTTTTGTTTACCAAATTACCTTTAGAAAATTTGGAGCAATTCACATAGCAATTAGCATTTTGTGAGTGTTTTGTAAATAAGAGAATAAATTCCCGCTGTGGGGTCTTTAAGAATCGGTTCAACATGAATGTGGAAATTACATTCAGAGGAACATCTAAGATTAAAAGATTTATATACTCTCAGGTCCTAGAGGGAGGTATGCCAGGCCGTACAATGGCCACATAAGCTCAGCCCAGCAGGTGGGGACTGAGAGAGAGTGAGAACCCATGAGCAAGTGCCTTTACTGGGATCAGGCTGGAGTCCACAAGCAAAAGGTGTGATGGAATTTCATAAGTAGGTTTGAATGTCTAGGTCAGAGTTAGGAGAGGGCAAGAGGGGGAACTTGTAGAGGAATCAGCTTTATTACACTGGAGTACCTTGTTGCCTGGGAGATGTGTTCACAGCTTCTTTGTAAGGATGTTGAGGCAGCAGGGCTTCCCAGGTGGCTCAGATGGTAAAGTGTCTGCCCACAATGTGGGAGACCCGGGTTTGATCCCTGGGTCGGGAAGATCCCCTGCAAAAGGAAATGGCAGCCCACTCCAGTACTCTTGCCTGGAAAATTCTATGACGGAAGAGTCTGGTAGGCTACAGTCCGTGGGGTTGCAAAGAGTCAGACACGACTGAGCGACTTCACTTTCTTTTCAGGTAGCAGGAAAATATGAAGTTTAAAAACGTTACAATACAGTGAGTATGTTCATTTTTCTAGAAGTTGCCATCATTGAGTTTTTTATTTTAAAAGCCATTGCCAACAATAAAGCCACAAAGCTTTTAGAGGAAAATATAGGAGGACATGTTTATTACCCTGTAGTGTTTAAATAGGGCTAATATAGTGCTGACCATAAATAAGTATTTTTGAAAGAATATAGTAAAATTAAGGACTTCTGTCCATTGAAATAAAGGGAAATGTGACCCAAAGAAAGGGAGATGATATTCATAATACATGTATCTGACAATGGACCCATACCTAGAATATACAAAGAACTCCTGTTAATCAGTAAAAGGCAAAATCTAACAGAAAAATGAACAAAAGGCTTGAATAGATACTTCAAAGATAAGTATATCTATGCAGTAGCAGCATGATCAATAAATATGGGGAAAGATGCTCAGGTTCATTATACTTAAGAAAAGTCAATAAGATAATGCTATATACCGATAATGCTATATACAGAGTGGCTATAAAATGAAGTAATGGAAAATAACAAGTGTTAGTGAGGATGTGGAATAATTGGAACTCATACGTTGTTAGTTGTAATGTAAATTGGTACAAACTATTTGACAGTATCTACTATATCTGGAAAAGTACACACCTTATGACTCAGCAATTTCATTCCTGGGTATACATCCAACAGAAATGTGTTCTTAGGAATATCAAAAGGTGTATTAAAATGATCAAGAAAGCACTATTCATAATAGTTCCAAGCTGGAACTATTGAAAGAATTTTTATCTTCTTTTTTTAGTCTTAGAAAAACAATAAAGAATTGATTAATTTTAATGCTATTAAACAGTGGTGTTGCAATTTTACAGTTCTCAAAAGGAATTTTTATTCATTTAATTACAGTGGTAGAAGTAATGAAATTATATTACAGAAAATTGGCAAAATAAAATCACCCATAGTCCTGTCATCTTAACTCAACCTTTATTATCTTTTTAATCTGTTTCTTTCTGGTGTGGCTTCCTGTATTCGTTTTTGCATAGCTTTAATTAGGGTGCAATCTCATTTTATATCCTGGTTTTTTACTTAACATAAAATGATCTTATACGGCTGTGTATTCTTAATAACCAACATTTAGAATGCACACAGACAACCACTTGTAAAAGAATGAAGCTAGATCACTTTCTAACACCGCACACAAAGATAAACTCAAAATGGATTAAAGATCTAAATGTAAGACCAGAAACTATAAAACTGTTAGAGGAGAACATAGGCAAAACACTCTCTGACATAAACCACAGCAGGATCCTCTACGATCCACCTCCCAGAATTCTGGAAATAAAAGCAAAAATAAACAAATGGGATCTAATTAAAATTAAAAGCTTCTGCACAACAAAGGAAAACATAAGCAAACTGAAAAGACAGCCTTCCGAATGGGAGAAAATAATAGCAAATGAAGCAACTGACAAACAACTAATCTCAAAAATATACAAGCAACTCCTGCAGCTCAATTTCAGAAAAATAAACGACCCAATAAAAAAATGGGCCAAAGAACTAAATAGACATTTCTCCAAAGAAGACATACGGATGGCTAACAAACACATGAAAAGATGCTCAACATCACTCATTATTAGAGAAATGCAAATCAAAACCACAATGAGGTACCACTTCACGCCAGTCAGAATGTCTGCGATCCAAAAATCTGCAAGCAATAAATGCTGGAGAGGGTGTGGAGAGAAGGGAACCCTCCTACACTGTTGGTGGGAATGCAAACTAGTACAGCCACTATGGAGAACAGTGTGGAGATTCCTTAAAAAATTGCAAATAGAAATGCCTTATGACCCAGCAATCCCACTGTTGGGCATACACACAGAGGAAACCAGAATTGAAAGAAACACATGTACCCCAATGTTCATCGCAGCACTGTTTATAATAGCCAGGACATGGAAACAACCTAGATGTCCATCAGTAGATGAATGGATAAGAAAGCTGTGGTACATATACACAATGGAGTATTACTCAGCCATTAAAAAGAATGCATTTGAATCAGTTCTGATGAGATGGATGAAACTGGAGCCAATTATACAGAGTGAAGTGAGCCAGAAAGAAAAACACCAATACAGTATACTAACACATATATATGGAATTTAGGAAGATGGCAATGATGACCCTGTATGCAGGACAGCAAAAAAGACACAGATGTGTATAGCGGACTTTTGGACTCAGAGGGAGAGGGAGAGGGTGTGATGATTTGAGAGAATGGCATTGAAACATGTATAATAACATGTAAGAATCGAAATGCCAGTCTATGTCTGATGCAGGATATGACACGCTTGGGGCTGACGCGCGGGGATGACCCAGAGAGATGTTGTGGGGAGGGAGGTGGGAGGGGGGTTCATGTTTGGGAATGCATGTACACCTGTGGTGGATTCATGTCAATCTATGCCAAAACCAATACAGAATTGTAAAGTAAAAATTAAAAATAAATAAATAAATTAAAAAAAAAATAGAATGCACACAGAATGTGTTCTTGTTAATGTGACATAATTAAGCACACTCCAGGATTGAATAGTTACATTCTTTTCTTTTTTTTTCCATTATAGTCAGTGAGGCTATAAGAATTTTTATAAATATCATTTTTTTAGGGTTTCATGTTTTTTTTTCTTTTGAGCTTTTTATTTTGTATTGGGGGAGAAGGCAATGGCACCCCACTCCAGTACTCTTGCCTGGAAAATCCCATGGATGGAGGAGCCCAGTAGGCTGCAGTCCATGGGGTAGTGAAGAGTCAGACACGAATGAGCAACTTCACTTTCACTTTTCACTTTCATGCATTGGAGAAGGAAATGGCAACCCACTCCAGTGTTCTTGCCTGGAGAATCCCAGGGACGGGGGAGCCTGATGGGCTGCTGTCTCTGGGGTCGCACAGAGTCGGACACGACTGAAGCAACTTAGCAGCAGTAGCAATAGCATAGCTGATTAACAAAATTGTGACAGTTTCAGATGAACAGCAAAGGGATGCAGCCATATATATACACAGATCCATCATCCCTCAAACCCCCCTCCCATCCAGGCTGCCACATAACATTGAGCAGGGTTCTATGTGCTATGTTAGGTCCTTGTTGGTTACGCATTTTAAATATAGCAGTGTGTGTTGTCCATCCTCGACTCCCTAACTATCCCTTTCCCCCAGCAACCATGTTTGTTCTCTAAGTCTGAGTCTCTTTCTGTTTTGTAAGTTCATTTGTATAATTTCTTTTGAGATTCCACATATCAGGGATGTCATGCAATATTTTTCGTTTTCTGTCTGACTTCACTCAGTATGGCACTGTCTAGGTCCACCCATGTTGCTGTGAATGGCATTCTTTCAGTCATTTTAATGGCTGAGTAATAGCCCATTGTATATATGTACCACATTTTTATCCATTCCTCTGTTGGTGGACATTTAGGTTGCTTCCATGTTTTGGTTACTGTAAATAGTGCTGCAATGAACATTGGGGTGTATGTATCTTTTCAGATTATGTTTTTCTCTGAATACATGCACAGGAGTGGGATCGCAGGTCATATGGTAGCTCTATTTTAACTTTTTAAAGGAACCTGCATACTGTTCTCCATAGTGGCTGTACCAATTTGCTGAATGAATTTTCAATGCACAGTGAATTTCAACAGTAGAATGGACAAATTTTAGTATATCTACAGTGAATTACTTAACTCAGCAGTAAGAATGAATGATCTCATTATGTTATAGTATATGTTATATACTATAACGTAGATGAGCCTCACAAACATTATCTGAGCAAAAGAAGCCAGATGAAAGATAATGTAATGTCTGATTCCATTAATGTGTAAGATAAAAATGGAAAAAAATATGCTAATAGAGGGCAGGGTAGTGGCTACCCTCCAGTGGAAGGGGAAGGTTGTGACTGGGAGAATATGGGTACTTCTGGGATATAGGTAATAAATGTTCTGTTTCTTGATCTGAGTGTTGGTTGTGGGGATAGGTTCAGTTTGTGAAAATTCAACTAGCCATATGCTTTTGATATTTGATTTTCTGTATTTATAGCATGCCTCAATAAAAAGCTATTTTTAAACATATTTGATAGATTGCGAGTCATGTGCCATCATTGCTTCTAATTAGATTTCTTTGATTTTCATGGAGATTAAGCATTCTTTCATATGCTTCTTGGCCTTCTGTTGTTTTTTTTTTTTTTTACACTTTATGTTTTTACTAATTTTTATCTGAGGCTATTTGTATTTTTCTCATTGATTTATAAAATCTCTTTTTATACTAAGAATATTCACTTTTTGTCACTTATGCTGTAATTATTTTTTCACTTGATGTTCTCCTGGCATAGAAAGGTATTTACTTTTTATGTAATCAATTCTATCAACCATTACCTTTATAATTTTTGGTCATTTATGCTTAAGTAACTTAAACATCTATAGAACTTTGTAAATAATTTGTAAATACAGATGCAATCAAGGCTTCCCAGGTGGCATAGTGGTAAAGAATCCACCTGCCAGTGAAGGAGATGCGAGAGACATGGGTTCATTGCCTTGGTCAGTAAGATCCCCTGGAGAAGAAGGCAACCCACTCCAGTATTCTTGCCTGGGAAATCCCATGGACAGAGGAACCTGATGGGCTAAAGTCCATAAGGTCACAAAGAGTCAGACATGATTTAGTGACTAAACAAAAGCAACGATAATGATCAACACAATACACATTGCTATTTAGGCAACAAGTGGCTTTTTTTTTTTATCATTTCTGGACCACAACAAGGCTGCAGCACAGTTAGAACTGAAGACCATGAACCTTAATGGCCTTAATAACCTTAATATACAGGAATAATGGGCCCTGATTCATGGACTTAACATTCAAGGCAAATTGGAAGTGGTCGTCATCCCTGTGCTTTACCAACAAAGGCCCATCTAGTCAAAGCTATGGTTTTTCCAGTGGTCATGTATGGATGAGAGAGTTGGACTATAAAGAAAGCTGAGTGGCAAAGAATTGATGCTTTTGAACTGTGGAGTTGGAGAAGACTCTTGAGAGTCCCTTGGACTGCAAGGAGATCCAACCAGTCCCTCCTAAAGGAAATGAGTCCTGAATATTCATTGGAAGGACTGATGCTGAAACTGAAACTCCAATATTTTGGCCACTTGATGCAAAGAACCAACTCATTGGAAAAGATCCTGATGCTGGGCGGAGAAGGGGACGATAGAGCATGGTTGGATGGCATCACCGACACAATGGACATGAGTTTGAGTAGGCTCCCGGAGTTGGTGATGGACAGGGAAACCTGGCGTGCTGGAGTCCATGGGGTCACAGAGTCAGACATGACTAAGTGATGGAACTGAACAGAACTGAACAGGGGTGACGTCTGATACCACCATGATGCTTACATCACTTTCCTTAACTTCTTTGTATAAAATGTTTTATCAAAACAAACAAACAAACAAAGAACACCTGGATGTGTTTTTTACATGATTGCTTTAGTTGCTCAACCGGTAATCACCCAGTGGGCTTACTAGTTCACAAATGTGACTTTGCAAGTGCCAGGAAGATAGGAACACTTTAGCAGAATGCTTGCATTCTCGGGCAGTTATGTACTTAATCTTTTTGAAATTAAGCTTAGAATGTCTAAAATGAGTAACTAAAATATCCATTTTGGCAGAGAAGTTTTGATATGAATAACGCATTTCTGAGCATTTATTTAACAAATAATTTTATTCTTAAAAATGTCAACATGCAATCAGAGTTTTAAAAGTTTTAAGAAACATAAAGATGACTGATCTTAGTACAAGAAGCTCGACAAACTGTATATGAAATACTATATGTAGATGTCGTACATGAATAAATATAATGCATCAATATTTTATCAATTACTATAGGATTTGCTGGTTTCTTTTATCTCTGTTATGTCAGTTTTTATATTTTCATTTATTCAGTTGTATGTTTTGTGTTTTCAGGGTTTTTTCCTGGTAAAACCAATCAGAAATTTGTTTATGTAATTAGCTTTTCTTTAATTTACTTAGCAATTTTTTGATTTACTTAGCAATTCTGTTTTCTTTATCTAATTCACTCATTTTTGTTTTATTTCATCTTAATTATTTTTTCTTGGATAATCCAATTTCTTATTTAGTTGTGATTTTCATGATTATTTGTGTTAAATCTTAGTTTAACTCATTTTTAACCTGCTTTTATTTAATTGTCTCAGAACATTGGAATCAGCCTGTAAACATTATTGAGTAGTATATTTATTTTTTTCTCTGAATGAAAACAAGTTCATTATCAAAAGCAAACACATACATTTATATAGTGGAGAAGGAAATAGCAACCCACTCCAATACTCTTTCCTGGAAAATCCCACGTATGGAAGAGTCTGGTAGGCTATAGATGTAAGAGCCTGGTAGGCTACAGTCCATGGGGTTGCAAAGAGTCAGACATGACTGAGCGACTTAGGAGAAAAGTAACATTTGCTCTTTTTGTATTCCTTTTCTGTAATATACTTTCCTCATCCAGAGATAAACACTGCTAATGATTTGGTACACTATATCCTTCCCAACCCATTTCTATGCATTTCCAAACATGTATTTGTGTGCACTCATATTTATATACATTAGATATATATACACAAGTATACGGTTTACACATTATAGGCATATTTTACATATTGTTCTGTAAGTTGATTTCCCTTTTTAATATATCATATATATATATATATATATATATGACAGCAAGGTGATCAAACCAGTCAGTCCTAAAGGCAATCAACTGTGAATATTCCTTGGAAGGACTGATGGTGAAGCTGAAGCTCCAATACTTTGGCCACCTGATGCAAAGAGCAAACTCGATGGAAAAGACCTTGATTCTGCAAAAGACTGAAGACAGAAGAAGGGAATGACAGAGGATGAGATGGTTGGATGGCATCACTGAATTAATGGGCATGAGTCTGAGCGAACTCTGGGAGATGGGGAAGGGCATGAAAGCTTGGAGTGCTGCAGTCCACGGGGTCACAAAGCATCAGACATGACTGAGTGACTGAAGAACAAATATATTAACGGCCAATTGCCTTTTCATGATGTTTTACCAATTTATATTACCTCTAAGTCATATGCTTTCTAATATTCTATCCAACACCAAAGGGGAACTGTCTTTTCTAATTTTTGCAAAATTGGTATGTAAAGAAGTACATTATTATTTTACGTTAATGTACACTTCTTTGATTATTGTTAGGTTAGGGTAATTTCGTTTGATTATTAGCTACTAATACTTCTATAAATTGCTTGCCAATATTTTTTGCTTGATTTTCTATTAGGTTGTTTCTCTTTATCTGATTTATTTGACTTGCTCTTATTTTCTAAGTGATTGATAAATAATGTTTCATTTCTCATTTGATCCAAGAATTGTTGAAAATTTTGTTTTTTCTAGCAGCTGAATAATGATTTTGCTTGAAATATTATTCTTTTAAATCTTTTTTTTTTTTACACTGAGGTTAGGAATATAACCTGCAAAAGTGAAGTTGCTCAGTCGTGTCCGACTCTTTGTGACCCCATAGACTGTAGCCTACCAGGCTCCTCCGTCCATGTAATTTTCCAGGCAAGAGTACCGGAGTGGGTTGCCATTTCTTTTTCCAGGGTATCTTTCTGACCCAGGGATTGAACCCAGGTCTCCTTCATTGCAGGTAGATGCTTTACCATCTGAGCCACCAGGGAAGCCCATAACCTGCAAAGTATTTGCTTTTTGGAATTTATTGAGGCTTACTTCATGGTCTAATATACAATCATTTAAAAATATTACCATGGACATTAATAAAAGGTTTATTTTCTTTTGCAGATTATGTGGTATACATTTATTAAATAAACCATGCTTTTTATATGTACAGATTCTCTATATCTTCAAGATTGTCTAGTTATTTTTGTCTGAATATAAGAAAGGTCAAAAATTTCCAGTATTATATTGTCTTGTCATTTTATTCTTGCATTTTAAGTAGTTTTTGTTTTGTACTTTGTAATATAGTGTTGTTTAACACAAACGTTTTATGACTAACATATCTTCATTTTAAATCACATGTTTATTATAAAATGATCCTTTTTATACTACTTAACTTTTTTGGCTTCACCTGGTTTATTTATCTTTTTTTAAAAGTTTTAAACATTGTATCATTTTTAGATTTGTGTCCTATAAATAACATATGATTTACCCTACTATTTTATCCTAGAATGAGTGTTTATTTTCTGTTTTTGTTTATTTTAAAATTGAAATACAGTTGTACTTAATGCATAAATATTTGTTGTTATACCTGCTGGATTTGCTCTTATTTTTGCTATTTTATTTTATGTTTTTTCCTTATTATTCCTTTGTTTTATTTTTCTTTTGTTACATAAACTTGAATCTTGCTTTTATCTTCTCCAGGGATGTGGAAAACAATATATTTTATAAATTTTAAGAAACATTTTTAACATTTTACTACTTCTGGAATTAAAATGCATCTTATAATTGATGATATGCTATAGCTTAATTGGCAGCATTTTTTCTTTCCTTGTGGTATATTAAAAAAGATGTTTCTTGCCTTAGATTAAATGAAAAGCAGTATATCATATTTTATGGGCTTCCCTGGTGGCTCAGTGGTAAAGAATCTGCCTGCAATGCAGGAGACCCAGGTTCCATCTCTGGAATCTACCTGCAATGCAGGAGACCTGGCTTTGATCCCTGGGTCTTGAAGATTCCCTGAAGAAGGGAATGGCTACCTACTCCAGTTTTCTTGCCTGGGAAATCCCATGGACAGTGTAGCCTGGTGGACTATAGTGCGTGGGGTTGCAAAGAGTTGGTCATGACTTAAAGACTAAACAACAGTAACAACGTTATATTTTAATTTTATTAGCCTTAATTTCTTCAAAAGATTTGGAAAATATATATTTCTCTGAGTTAAGAGTAAAATGCCACTTTAAACAATCCCTCTCCACTTAAAAATAAGAAACTTAAAAAAGGCATTTACTTTCTTCTTTGATGCAATTACCTCCTTATCTGGAGACTTATACCTGTATTAATGCTATTCAATGATTGCTTTTATATCTCTTCTAATATATAATTACATAATTGTCAACTATGTGTTGATGATTGCACGCAGTTTCACAACCAAATCCATAAAAACCATTTACATTAATTTTTGATTTAGCAGGTTTGATGTTCCCTGCTGATCCTTTTGTAATACAATTTGCCTATTCTTAAGTTTCTTATTTTCCTTCTCTCTCAACTTATGGAGTTCATTTTTAAGCAAGCTTTTCAAAAGTGCATATATAAAGAATATATTTTTTGAGGCTTTGCATATGTGAGTTGACTTTCTGTTGTTTACACATACATATATGACAACTGTGAGTGATATGAAATAACTGAGTCACATTCCTTTTCTCTCAAATTTATTAGCTATTGAGCAGTTGTCTTCTAACATTTTGTATTGCAGAAAAGAATTCTAAACTCAGCTTGCTTTTTGTTCCTTTGTTGGTGATTTGTTTTTCAGGTTTAGTATTATAGAATTTTCTTTACACTTAACATTTAAAAAAGAATGACCAAGATTGATATTTCTAGGTATATGCGTGTGTGCTTAGTCAGTCAGTCATGTCCAACTCTTTGCAACCCCATGGACTGTAGCCTGCCAGGCTCCTCTGTCCATGGGATTCTCCAGGCAAGAACACTGGGGTGGGTTGCCATGCTCTTCTCCAGAGGATCTTCACAACCCAGGGGTTGAACGTGGTCTCTTATGTCTCCTGCATCAGCAGGTGAGTTCTTTACCACTAGCACCTCCTGGGAAGCCCCTTTTATGGATATAGTGAACCCTTTAAACCTTAAGATATTGGTTACCATTCTGACATCCACTTCTTTCTCTCCTTTTCTTAACATGATGCCATATTTCCCAGACATTTGATTTGAGTAAATTATTGATTTCAGACCTTTTTTTCTTTTATAATGTAGGCATTTAATACTCCAAATTTCCATCTAAGCATTTTTAAACTGTATTCCACAAGTATTGATATGCTGTGTTTTCATTTTCATCTAGTTCAAAATATTTTAAAATTTCTTTGTGTTTTCCTATTTAACCTATAAGATATTTAAAAGTTGTTTTTTGGTTTAATTTCCCAATATTTTACCACTTCAAGTAAAATGTAGAACCTTACAACCATATATGTCCCTTTATCTTTCCCCTGACCTTTATGCTATGGCTGTCATAAGTATTACATCTACATACTTTGCAACTTCACCAGACATCATAATGTTTGTTTTCAAGAGTTGTACCTTTAAAAAAGAACTTGAGAAGAAAAATATAGTCTTTTGTATTTTCACAGGTATTTATCATTTTTATTGCTCTTTCTTCATTCATGAAGTTCCATTTTTTTTCTAGTATCATTTTCATTTGGCCGGAGGGACTGCCTTTGGTACTTATTTTAGAGCAAGTCCGAGGGTAATGTATTCTTTTAGCTTTCTTTCATATAAGAACGTATTTTTTAAGCATCCGTTCTTGAATGATATTTCTGGATATAGAATTTTGGGTCATTGCTTTTTTCTTTTAGTACTTTAAAGATGTGGTTCCCCCATCTCACCTCTAAGCTGATAAGAAATCTGCAGTCATTTAAATCATTTTCCTGTATGTATTAATAATATGCTGTTTTTCTTTAGCTGCTTTCAAGGTTTTTTCTCCATCTTTGACTACAGCAAGTAGATTATGATGTGTCTGGGTGCTGTACCCTTTGGTTTATTTTGTTTGGCATTCATAGAGCTTCTTGAATTTGCAAATTATTTGAACAATTATGAAACTGTAAAAACCAAGATGGGAAGTTTTCCATCATTATTTCCTAGAATTTGTATTTCTTCAAATATTGATTTTTCTTTTTTGTACCAACCTCTTTCACCTCTCCTTCTGGTACTCCAATGATACAACTGTTGAATTTTTAGATATTGTTCTATAGTCCCCGAGACTCTCTTGATTTAAAAAACTTCTTTTGCTCTGTTCTTTATATTGGATAATATTTATTGGCCTATCTTTAGGTTCATGATTTCTTTTATGATTTTATTTATTAATTTTTTAATTGGAGGATAATTACTTTATAATATTGTGGGTTTTTTTCTGCCCAAGTTCGCTATTTCTCTATCATCTTCATTTTGGTGTTTCATCTGTCCAGGAATTTTTAAGGTTCAGATATTTAATTTTCATATTTAAAATTTAAATTTGATCTTTTTACAGTCTCTATTTTTCTGCTGAGAACTCTCATCTTTCCAGTCATTTCAAATTTGTTTATCTTTATTTCACTGAGCACAGCTATAATTGTTGCTTTAAGCCTTTAATATTTCCATTATCTGGATCATTGCAGAATTGACATCTGTTGAGAAAAGATGACATTGAAAACATTCTCTGTATGTTGGATAATTTTCTATTTTATCTGGACGTTTGGAACCCTTTGTTGTGCGGCCTTGGAATCTTGTTATAATCCTCTGGAGAAAGTTGATTTATTTTGTCTGGCAAGTAATTAACCCAGTTAGATTCAGACTGCAAGTTTTATCTCAGCACACAAGTGGGGGATGACTCTACTCTCAGTCTGGTTTGTCAATCCTTTGCTATGCTCCTTTCGGTCTGTCCCTCATCTGTGCCACTCAGGGTTAGGTTGAGACTTGGCAGTAGGTCAATGTGTACTTCATTTCTCAAAGCTTTTCGTCTGCTTCGTTATGTCTCTCTTGTGCACAAATGACTCAAGGGTGAGAAGCCCAGGACTTCTGTGCATTCATACAGAGAATTAGGGGATCCTTTTCTATACTTCTCTTCTCTTTGGGATTTCTCTCACACTTTCTGCCTCTCAAGAGTCTCTTTATTGGTTTTTCTGGCCAGAAAATTGAGTTTTACCTCAGAGTTTTAGTCATCCATGCCGCCACTGCCATGCAGGTCTGTAACAGAGACCCACTCTCAGGGCAAAGGTACCAGAAAAAAAAAAAAGATTTTTCCCACAC
Organism: Oryx dammah; assembly: GCF_014754425.2. Taxonomy (NCBI): domain Eukaryota; kingdom Metazoa; phylum Chordata; class Mammalia; order Artiodactyla; family Bovidae; genus Oryx; species Oryx dammah. The sequence goes on along the minus strand of NW_024070207.1, from coordinate 89,609,049 downwards.
TTTTTGGACTATGGGACCCCTTTCTCCTCATTTCTCTGGCTAGAAAGATAGATTTTATATCTGAGTTTTAGTTTTCATATTTGTGCCTCTTCACAGCCCCACAGCTTGGGACTGCCTTCAGAGCAATACTGTAAAAGCAAAGAAAGGAAAAAAAAATAGAAAACATTCACCTCTGTATGACTCATTTCTCCGGAGTGTTGACTCCTTTTTAAAAATTCTTCCTGCTTTTGTTTTCTTTTCTTTGGTTTGCTTTTTTGTTTGCATTTCCCAGATAATAGGACAGTTGAGTGTCTTTTCTTCTCCCTTTTTTCTTGTTTTTCGAATATTCTCAGTAACAAAGTATATTTTAGTATTTTGTCTAATTTTCTATTATGTTGTCTTTCTTATTAATAAGTGAGAGTTCTTTATGTACTGAAAATGTGAGTCCTTTTGGGGTTTATGTGTCATGAATATCTTCTTCCACTGTGAGAACTGACTTCCACTCTGTTCATGATCTCTTTTGATAGATAGATGGTCTTAACTTTGATATAGGGACACCGAGGTGACACTAGTGGTAAAGAACCCACCTGCCAATGTAGGAAACATAAGAGATGTGGGTTCAATCCCTGGGTCGGGAAGATCCCCTGGAGGGGTCATGGCAACCCACCCCTTGCCTGGAGAATCCCATGGACAGAGGAGCCTGGTGGGCTATAGTCCATGGGGTTGCAAAGTGTCAGACATGACTGAAGTGACTTAGCACGCCTGCAACTTTGATATAATACTATTTGCTTTTTTTTTTTTCATGGCTAATGGTTTTTATGTCCTATTTAAGAAATCTTTTCAAGTTCCAAAATGTTCTCCTTATGCTTCCCTCTGGAACGGCTTATTCTTTTACCTTTCACATTTAGATATACAATCCATCTGGATTTTTTTAAAAATAAAGAATGATGTAAGAATCAAATGCATCTTTTTTCCATATGGCTATCTAATTTATCCAGTAAATGAGTTAAAGGAACCATCCTTTCTTCACTGAACTGCAGTGCTGAGTGATAGATATTATTTAGTCAGTATTTGGAGATAATTCTGTCTAATACCAGCAGACTGTGGGGAAAATGTCATTTCTATTAAAGACTTTCTAGTAGAGGTGGGTAACTCCATATGAAAAAAACTTTTAAAATGGAACAGAATTTGAGAAGCTCATATTTGTTAATCCAGTCTTACAGTTCTGTAGGAAGATATAGCGTCATTTTGATGGATGTTTCTAAAGGTCTTTAAAGACTTAAATAAACTATTAGTGGAACCATGTAACTTTATTTCAAATATTTTATCATGTTTCCAGACCATCTATCCCTGTGGATTTGGTGCATAAACAGAACATTCATGTGGATAAGAGGTGAGAAAGGAAATGAGAAAATAGGCTACACACGTGTATGTCTGGGGCTTTGAAAAGTCAAATTTATTACCTGGAGTGACCAAGCTCTAAGGGATTTATTCCCATGGCTCTAAATCATAAACTGGCAAGTGATTGGAGTCATTAATGATGGGAAATTTATTAGTGACTAATCACCAGCACTGGGCCTTCTTGCTAGTGATAAGGTCCATTCAGGAAGCAGAACCTGCTTGGATAATTCCATGCAGCAGTGGCAACAGAAATCAGCAGTGCCCATCAATATTATAAATGTCTGACTTAAGAACTAGCTGGGTTCTTGGGCCAAAAGCAGTACATTGAAGTGAAATTGCAGCTTAGTCAGGTGTGGTGGATGCAATTATACAGTGCTTGGGTTTGAACTGTTTCTGCCCAAAGTTGATTTATTTAGTGTTGATGGCATATTTGGATTTTCTCACATTTTCAGTTTTGGTTCAACAGTTTTGGCATTTAATTTGGAGAGTACATAATAACTCCCTGGATCCTATTTATTGCCATTTTAAAATTGTTAATCTAGATACTTTTCACTCAGAAAGAGATATTTTTGATCTGAGAGGAAACAAATAGCAAAAATGATAAACTACAGTAAGTGAAAAAGTGAAAGTGTTAATTGCTCAGTCGTGGGTCTGACTCTTTTGTGACCCCATGGACTGTAGCCCACCAGATTCTTCTGTCCATGGGATTCTCCAGACAATAATACTGCAGTGTATAGCCATTCCTTTCTCCAGGCGCTCTTCCGAACCCAGGGATTGAACTCAGGTCTCCTGCATTGCAGACAGATTCTTTACCATCTGAGCCACCAGGGAATCTGGAATAAAGGATTTGCTTAAATAATTCTTATCCTGCTAGCTTTAACTTTAATTTTGGTCATGGTAACTGGGTCTCCTGAAACTCATTTTGTTATGTGAATTAGACAAATTTGATACTTAATGCCAAACATTGTAATAATTATATCATATATTATCATTTTAGTGTCCCATTTTATTTGAGATAGGTAGTATGATATCCCAGAGTTGGACTTCATTTTTTCCAATATACCTTGTCTAGATTCTAACTACTATGTGCTCATTTTCCCATTTCACCTACACTCCATAAGTGTAAGAGACCCTACAGCAAATAATCACTAATTGGGACTGAATTGGTGACGTCAGTCTGAATTAATAAAACATTTAAATTACACAATTAAAAATATGTAGTTACTTCGCTTGGTGAGCAGTGTAGGTCAATTGAACTTCTGACTCTGAGAGTAAAGGAAATCTGGAATGCATGGCAGCAGAATAAGCTGACGAATATCAATTACAGCCTTGGGTTTAGTTTACTGGCACCATCAAGGAAATAATTCTGTCTGAAGTTTGTTTGTTTGTTTGTTTGACACTGCAGCTGGCCACTACCTTGAATATTTAGTGACAGTGTGTACCTTGTTTGGGCAGGAGCACAGCTGGGTGGTGCAAGGGGCATACTGTAACACATACTGTTGTGTGCCTTGTGTCACATCTCCTCAGCTCACTTGACTTTGGCTGTGGTGAACAGTCCCCATACATGCTGCCAACTTCCTGTCTCAACCATCCCAGAGATTTTCCGTTGTTCTATTTTCTCTGAAGCTACAGGAGTTTGCTTATTCTATCCAGAGGTTCAATGGCATTAACTTCCTTGATAGGGTTAGCCAATGTGGATGGGAGTTGGTAGAGAAATACTTAAGCCTCTGTCTTACGAAGGATAATTCTAATATACTATTCTATATGCTTTTGGAGAGGATCCCCAATAAAATTGAACCTCAGTTGCCCAAAGAGATGATGCAGCCCAAAAACATACCCTTTACTGGATTTTCCTCTTTCGTCATCTCACTCCTCCTACGACCTATTTTTGTTTCTAGGAATCTCTCCTAAATAAACTGTCTTCTAGTCTTTGTTTTAGGCTTTACTTGTTTAAATTTACCAATGAATCATGAGTATTTTCTTATGTCATTTAATGGTCTGAAAAAATTTTAAAGTATGGCTTATGATCTTAAAAAAGTGCTTAACTTTCTTTTCAGAGAATCTCTTCATGATAGTGAAAATATAAAACTTCAACCAACTTTAAGTGGCATTATGAAAAATCATACATTCAGTCCAGTTCAGTTCAGTTCAGTCACTCAGTTGTGTCCAACTCTTTGTGACCCCATGAACCGCAGCACACCAAGCCTTCCTGTCCATCACCAACTCCCGGAGTCCACCCAAAACCATGTCCATTGAGTCAGTGATGCCATCCAACCATCTTATCCTCTATCGTCCCCTTCTCCTCCTGCCCTCAATCTCTCCCAGCATCAGGGTCTTTTCCAATGAGTCAGCTCCTTGCATCAAGTGGCCAAAGTATTGGAGTTTCAGCTTCAACATCAGTCCTTCCAATGAGCACCCAGGACTGATCTCCTTTAGGATGGACTGGTTGGATCTCCTTGCAGTCCAAGAGACTCTCAAGAGTCTTCTCCAACACCACAGTTCAAAAGCACCAATTCTTCAGCACCCAGCTTTCTTAACAGTCCAACTCTCACATCCATACATGACTACTGGAAAAACCATAGCCTTGACTAGACGGACCTTTGTTGACAAAGTAATATCTCTGCTTTTTAATATGCTGTCTAGGTTGGTCATAACTTTCCTTCCAAGGAGTAAGTGTCTTTTAATGTCATGGCTGCAATCACCATCTGCAGTGATTTTGGAGCCTCCAAAAAATAAAGTCAGCCACTGTTTCTGTTGTTTCCCCATCTATTTGCCATGAAGTGATGGGACCAGATGCCATTATCTTAGTTTTCTGAACGTTGAGCTTTAAGCCAACTTTTTCACTCTCCTCTTTCACTTTCATCAAGAGGCTTTTTAGTTCCTCTTCACTTTCTGCCATAAAGGTGGTGTCATCAGCATATCTGAGGTTATTGATATTTCTCCCGGCAATCTTGATTCCAGCTTGTGCTTCTTCCAGCCCAGCGTTTCTCATGATGTACTCTGCATATAAGTTCAATAAGCAGGGTGACAATATACAGCCTTGACGTACTCCTTTTCCTATTTGGAACCAGTCTGTTGTTCCATGTCCAGTTCTAACTGTTGCTTCCTGACCTGCATATAAGTTTCTCAAGAGGCAGGTCAGTTGGTCTGGTATTCCCATCTCTTTCAGAATTTTCCACAGTTTATTATGATCCACACAAGGACCCAAATGAATGAAATTATTTTTTGAAAAATGGTATTTGCAATGCCAAAATGCTAATAAGCTGATTTTCTAAATCCAAGTGCATGAACTTTTTCTGGTTATTCAGTTTATTATCCATCTGTAATTTTTGGCTTTCAAACGTTCAACTGATTCTCAGGCCCTATTTTATTCCAGGCTCTTATGAATGGTTTCCCTACTGTTTTAAGAGGCAAGTTATTACTCCTGTATTATTCTCTGTGAGAACAGAGTTTCCTGCAGTCTACTGAGAATTACTGTTTAGTTGATGGTATTTTCACTTCTATCTGAGTCTTGCTTCATAGTGCCAAGCTGAAAATTACCCCTCAGCTTGAAGTCATCTGTTAAAAAATTTGGTATTTCCTGAAAAATTGTCCCTATACCACTCTCTCTCTCCTCCTTTCACCCTTGATCCCCTTTCTGCATATCCACTTCATAGATTAGAGCCTGTCAGTTGCAACAAACTCTGGTGTTCAAACCTGATGTCACAAGGCAGTGTTCTTCTGATTACATGTTTTAAGTCCTGCCTCCTTTCATAAATCTAAGATTTTACACTCCCCCTCCAGCATGCCTTTTTACATAGATTTCAGTCTTTGTTCAGTGAGATTTATCCCAAATTTGTGTGCTTTATATAGATGTTCTTCAATATATATGAATGTCAGGTAGAATTCTAAGTGTAAGAAAATAGCTTCAGTAATGATGTCAGGTAGAGACTAGTCAGGAAAAAAAGAAATTATAGCAGATAGTTTAATTAAAGGAATTGAATAGTAGGGATGAAATTGCAAAGGTGTTAAAAAGAGTCCAAAGAGCACATTGGGAAGCATTCCCAGTGCTGAAGGTGGAATGGAAAAGATAGCGTTAACAGAACTCAGGAGCCAGGGTCACCCTGAGGGGCTGGAATCAGGGCAGGGGCTGCCCAGCAATAGCTGGGGCAACGAAGACACACCGCTGCTGCTGGCTATTCTACTCACAGGAGAAGGTGGGGAGAGAAAGAGAGAATGAACAGGCACGGGAGAAATCCATTGCATTTCTTACCTTTCTCCAGGCTTTTGGCAGGGCTTCCCACTGGCTGAATCTAACCAGAAGCCCTGGGAAGTGTGATTTGCATGGTTCAAACCACCATGATACAGAGCACAGCAAGGGAAAAGTGGGGAGTGAATTGAAAAAAAAAACCACAGTAATGGTAATGATTTTGCTGAGGCTACATGGGCTTCCCTGGTGGCAAAGAGAGTAAAGAATCTCCTTGCAATGCAGGAGACCTGGGTTTGATTCCTGGGTTGGGAAGATCCCCTGGAGAAGGAAATGGCAACCCACTCCAGTATTCTTGTCTGGAAAATCCTATGGACAGAGGAGCCTGGCAGGCTACAGTCCATGGGATCACAATGAGTTGGACACAACTGAGCGACTAACACTACTCCACCCATAGATGCTGGGGAGGAAGTAGGTGTCAGGCAGTTGAGGGAGATCCTGGGTAAAGCTCCATGCTCTGTAGAATAGAATATTTACCACATGTTGTTCACTGTGGATGGGATAGGAAATAAAACGAACAACCCATGCACTTATGAAGCTCATAGTCTTCCAGGAGAGTCAGGCAACTAAAATCTGTAATAAATTGCATTTTATATAAATAAACATAATTTGTATTATATATAACATATTTAGTATACATTATGATGTTATATGTGGACTTCCCTGGTGGCTCAGATTGTGAAGAGTCTGCCTGCTGTGCAGGAGACCAGGGTTTGATCCCTTTGTTGGGAAGATCCCTTGGAGAAGGAAATGGCAACCCACTCCAGTATTCTTGCCTGGAGAATTCCATGGATGGAGGAGCCTAGTGGGCTACAGTCTATGGGGTTGCAAAGAGTCAGACACAACTGAAAGACTTTACACATACACATGGTGTTATATGGAATTTTTTAGTCCTTATCCTAAAGGCAATCGGAGGTTAGTGAAGGGATTTAATTAGGATTGTTATTTAATTAAATAACAATCAAATTTATGATTTAGAAAAGTCATTCCAGGACTTGCTGGGTAGTCCAGTGGTTAAGAATCTGCCCTCCAATGCAGAGGACAAGAATTCGATTCCTGGTCTGGAAAGATTCCACATGTCGTAGAGCAAAGAAGGGCCTGTGCCACGACTACTGAAACTCACGTGTCCTAGAGCCTGTGCTTCACAACAAGGAAAGCCACCACAGTGAGAACCCTGTGCACTACAACTAGAGAGTAGCCCCTGCTCTTCACAACTAGAGAAAGCCTGTGCCCAGCAATGAAGACTCAGCACAGCCAAAAGTAAATAAATACATACATTTTGTTTGTTTGCTTGCTTTTTTTTTTTTAAAGAAAAATCATTCCAGACTGGTTGTGGGGAGAGTAGGTAGGATGTTGTGCTGTAGCTCAGGTGAAAGAGAAGTCTGCTTTGGACTGATGTAGTGAATGCAGATGGGGGAAAGTTCTAAGCATATTTCAAAAGTTGAAACAACAGTGGTTTGATCGACAAGTGATTGGCTACGTGAGTGAGAGTGAGAGGAGAGAAGGATTATATTTGGACCTCAGTCAGGATGGGTAGCAATGCCAATTGTTAAAATGAAGAACACAGTCAATAGAACGATCTGGATTGTTAAGAATCCAGGACTCGGCAATTTTTTAAAAAATAAAGAGGCAGATAGCAAATATTTTGGGCTTTCTGGGCTAAACTGACTCTAACTGCTCAGCTCTGGTATTGTAGCATGAAAGCAATCATAGACAGTCTACAGACAAATGGACATGACTGTATTCAAGTAAAATTTTATTTACAAAAACAGACAGTGGTCCATATTTGGGCTAAGAGCCATGGTTTGCCCACCTCTGCGTAAGCTGAGTTTCCTATTGGACATCTTGCACTTAAGGGGCTAGAAGATATCCAGGTGGAGGTGTTGAGTAGGCTTTAGGGATCTAAAGGGAATCTCTCCTTTCTCTCTTTATTTTGTCTCCTACTCTGTTCAAAAAAATGTAACTATAAAAGTTCAGCACCAGTCCTCATTGTGGAGTGGTCATTTTTCTGTGTGATAGCTCTTTAGAGATTGGGAAAGGGCAAGAGAAAGAAAAAATAGACTCTTAAGGAAACCCAATCTCTTATTTTCAATTTTGACCTTTTTTGGCCATCTTCCTGTTTTTCCTTTCAGTCCCATATTGGATGTTTTAATCATGTACATCATTTGCATGCATGCTAAGTTGCTTAAGTCATGTCTGACTCTTTGCAACTCCATGGACTGTAGCCCACCAGGCTCCTCTGTCCATGGGATTCTCCAGGCAAGGATACTGGAGTGGGTTGCCATTTCCTTCTCCAGGGGATCTTTCCAATCCTGGGATCAGACCTACGTCTCTTAAGTCTCCTGCATTTTCAGGCAGGTTCTTTACCACTAGCGCTACCTGGGAAGCCCATACATCATTTGGTAAATGTGTTAATAGTATTTCCCTTATTGATAAGACAGCATTGTCTTCCAAAGTATATTACATGTCTATTGTCTGTTGAACATTAAGAATCTGGGGATACCAAAATGAGTAAGATGGTACCCAAAGGCAATCACACTTTAGCAAGGGAAAACTATATTAAAATTATCCTATGATGCAATGTGAAGAAAGTATCAATGGAAGGTTGAGCATAATCCTATGATAAGACACAAGAAGTAGCATGTCGTTATTCCAGCAGACACTGAGTGGGAGGTTTCTTGAATGATATGCCTTGAAAGATGAGGTAGCAGTTCACCAAGACAACAGTAATGTAGATGGCAGTGGGAGGGAGGTGGTGACAATTCATTCAGAAGAAACAATATGGAGGAAGGAAGACATGGAAGTGTGAAAATGCTTGGTATATTTGTTGTTGTTGTTGTTATTTAGTCGCTAAGTCATGACTCTTGTGATCCCATGGAACCTAGCCTGCCAGACTCCTCTGTCCATGGCATTTCCCAGGCAAGAGTACAAGAGTGGGTTGCCATTCCCTTCTCCAAGTGATCTTCCTGACCCAGGGATCAAACCTGGGTCTCCCACATTGCAGACAGTTTGTTTACTGTTTGAGCCACCTGGGCAACCCATTTAGGGATGAGTAAAACCAAAGTCTGCTGAAACCCAGGCACAACAGGAAAGGCTTGAAATATTTGTCAGGTGGGAAGGTTTCTGGTATTGGATTGGCGTTTGCTCAGCCTTGACTTTGGAGAAGGAAATGTTAACCCACTCCAGTACTCTTGCCTGGAGAATCCCATGGACGGAGAAGCCTGGTAGGCTACAGTCCATGGGGTCGCAAAGAGTCAGACACGACTGAGCGACTTCACTTCCAGCCTTGACTTGGAGACGGAGAGGGCACTTGCCTGATAGGATAATGGATTTGTTTGTGGATTTGGGAGTCTGGGAGTACAGCAGGGCACCTAGTTAGTCCGTGGCCTTGCTGTCATGAAGCTTGCCCACCTATATTTGGAAGACTGAATCATGGCCTGTGTTTCTGGCTGATCCCTTGGAAGTAGGATCCAATGAAGGATCTCAGAGGACTTTGTTGATTTCATCTGTACTTTTCTCTGGGACCCAGCAATTCTAATAATGTGGCTTCTGTGAACTTGTCCCAACAAGTGGAGGAAACAAATAAAAAATGGCTTTCACTTTGGAATTATTGTTAAAGATAAATATATTTGTAAGAGGAGCCATCATTTGTAACCCTGAAGTGAAAGTGTTAGTCGCTCAGTCGTGTCCAATTCTTTGCTAGCCCATGGACTGTAGCCTTCCATGCTTCTCTGTCCATGAGATTCTCCAGGCAAGAATACTGGGGTGGGTTGTCATTCCCTTCTCCGAGGGATCTTTCCAACCCAGAGATTGAACCTGAGTCTCCTGCATTGCAGGCAGATTCTTTACCATTTGAGCCACCAAACATCCCTGCTCAAAATCGTGTCATTGTCCTACAGCCTGAATTATCTTTTTTAAGCAGGTGCCTTTCTATAGCCTGAAATTTTTGCTGTGAAGACTGAAGAAAATCTTTAGCAAGTAGAAGTCACTGTTCTATGCAGCAAAGTTTCTCATCATGCTTTGCATCTCTCCCCAGACTCAGAGGCACCGAAAGAAATAGAACATGCCTCAAGATGGAGCCCTTGAACCACAAAGTTTGGAAGTAAAATCAGTGAATTTGTAAAGTTGTCAGATGCAAGCAAACGTGGAGCAGCAGGTCAATACTGGCTGAAATTCTACTACAGAAAGCAGAAGCAGTGGAGAGGCTGTGTCTCCCAGTCCCCAAAGCTTTCACGGGGCTAGGCTGGCCTTAGTTAGTGTTGGTTGCTCACGCATGTCTGAGTCTTTGCAACCCCATGGACTATAGCCTCTCAGGCTCCTCTGTCCATGGAATTCTCCAGGCAAGAATAATGACTGGAGTGGATTGCCATTTCCTTCTCCAGAGGATCTTCCCAAGCCAAGAAATGAACTCACATCTCCTGCATTGCAGGCATATTCTTCACCATCTTAGCCACGAGAGAAGCCCAGGCAGGCAGGCTTGTGTGCTGATTCTCAGACATGGGCTCCATCAGCTGTATTAAAGGATCAACAGGATAAATCTTTTATTTGTAGAAACAAATAATAATTTGTATATTTCACTAACAAACTATACATTCTCCTCTTCTGAAGCCCATTCGAAATGAAATCACAATTTGGAAACTTTATAATCTTCTTTGAGCCCTAATAAGCTTTCATTCAAAAACACAAAGGGGACCTCTATGTAGTAACTTAAATGAACTAGATACTCCTCTCAGTGAGGGGTCTCCCTTAAAGAGGAAGGTAACACAGTGTAGGGAGAGAAAAGCTAGGGCCTCAGTATCCACCATGTTTAGGACTGAATCCTGTCTCCGCCTCTTCCTAGCTATGTGCCCTTAAGCCAGGTTCTTAACCTTATTAAAGCCATTCCAGACTCTTAAGGATTAGAGATCACATATTAAAAGGCTTTTGCTTGTGCCTACCAGTAAAGTATCTCCTAACCTTTGCTGTCAGAACATCCATCTACGGGCTGTGTGGTCCACGGCATCATGTTTTTATAGTGGTGCTAGTCACACTGTAAACATGATGCATATGAAATCAGGTAAGCCCTAGAGCAGTAGGATATGCCCCCTCTTAATAAACCCACACTGTCCCATCCAGCCACATGTGTAACACTTGGGTAGACACCATCTACTGCACATGTTTGCAAGGCTCTTCCCTGCCCTGAATGCACCTATTCCTCCCAGCCCATAGGAGCCTGATACAGCTGCTTTGGTGGGGGAAGTACAGTGCACAGCTGGTATTACCAGGGCCCACATGGCCTAGGTGAGCAGGTAAGAGTAGGGGTTCCTGGACAGCAGGTTGTGGAGCATCTTTGCCTCATTCCTCACGGGCCTCTTGTGCTCTAGCCAATGGCTTCAAAAGGATCCATGGAACTGCCACTGGGACAACTTTCAGCTGAATGACAGTGCTCCTCCTAGCTTCGCCCCCTCACTTTCTGCCCCTCTCCCTCACCCCTACATGGGTCATAGACTACGTAAAGGGTCATGTGCCACACTTTCTTTGGCCTAGTTGTGTAAGCCTGTTCAACTTGGGATCCATCACGTTATCTACGACATACTCTTCTTAGATGATATCATGTACTCAGTCGCTTAGTCGTGTCCGACTCTGTGACCTCATGGACTGCAGCCCGCCAGGCTCCTCTGTCCATGGGATTCTCCAGGCAAGAATACTGGAGTGGGTTGCCATTCCCTTCTCCAGGAGAGCTTCCTGACCCAGGGATCGAACCGAGGTCTCTTAGGTCTCCTGCATTAACAGGTGGGTTCTTTACCACTAGCACCACCTGAGAAGCCCTTTAGATGATATCCATACTTGTTAATTACACTTAGTAGTACTTTGTACAATTTTAAAATATTGTTATCCCTCCTTTCTTCCTACTTCTCACTTCACTTTTTCCTCCTTTCCCCAGAATAAGTCTCTTACCTTTTTCCCTTCCATGCAGAGAACACTCCTGCTCTTCCTCATAACCTTTGTCTTCTCTTCTTCTATCTTCTTTTCATATCTCATGTCAATTTCTAACCCCAAGCCCATATTTCTTTTCTTCTCCATATTTCTTCTCCTTTCTTGTTCATTTTCTTTTCCCTTATCCATGCATACTTTCTCACCCTGATTTTTATCTTTCAGCTTTATTCCCTCCCTCAAATCCTCACAAGAACTCCCTCCATTTCTTCCTTATTCATTCCATTTCTTCCAGTGACACTGGAGAAAGAGAGTTCCTGGAAACAGGTCACAGTGAGCTACTGTGAGCCCATTTTCTATAAACCAGGTCCTGTGACTGTTCATTTCACTTTGAATCCTTAGAATAAAGAATATTGGAGTCCAGAGAAGTCACCACCATGGATCTAGATGTATAGACAGAGGATAAATTGCCCTTGGAGTTGAAGATAAACTTAAATCTTGCCCTGGTCAAGTCTATGGCTTATTTCTCCTTGAAATTATGACAAAAAGGACTCATGGAGTGTCTGTAGGGCTGGTTGAATGGTCTTGACTCTTTTGAGAGGCAGGGTCTCCTTTGAAAATTTGCTGGAACGTCTGGACTTCCTTCTCAGGAACTTGAAGTTTTACTTGCCATGTTAAGAAGCCCTTAAGATCCATTCGTGGGCTCTTCAGGGACCTTTTGGTTGGAGATGCACTATACAAATTCAAACTCCAAAGGAGGTCTTTCTGTTTTGCCAAGCAATTGGCATGATGAGTTATTGGTTGTAAACTGAGGCAGAATTTCTCACTTTAATAACAAAGCTAAAGACTATGGTGGGAATTTTCTAGATTAAGGGGATATTGGTCAAATTCTGTCTGCCCTATGTACTTCCTGCTCTTAGGGAAGACAAGGGGCCTTCACCTTTTAGAGTCTCTCCATTCCTGGCCATTTGGAAGCCTGTATGGTTTAACTGCATAAACTTTCATCTGGGACCTGAGTGGTGAGCAGAATGGAATACTCATCATGACATGCTCTTTTCTACAGCTTCCTGCTTTAGTCAGTTTCAAATTAATATCTATTTTTGGGGGAGGAGTAGAGTTAAGGAGGTCACTTTCTTTGTCCAAACGTTCTGACTCAAGGTGGTTTTTTCCACATGAAAAATAAATGTTGGAGGGAAGAATCCCATTTATCCACTTTGGAAAATAATTTATTCCAGAAGGCTGAACTCTGGGGTACTTTTTATTTAATCTGTATGGTCCCACGAATTATCTTGTGGTTTTATTTTAGTGGCGGTACATATATTTTGCTTGTATCTTTATCATAAAAGTGTTTTCCAATGAATTAGCTTCCTTCTTCTCTCAGCTCACTAGGTCTTCCAAGTTTATAACCAAAATCAGATTTGCAAGAGCAATTTACTTCTTTCTCTGTTTCACTAGGTGTTGTTTGGAATGATTTCTCCTCAGTGAATTTACTTAACAGGTATTGCCAGCGATTTTTGTGAAATACTGGTTTGAGAGAGGGAGTTAAAGAAAACAACATAAGAGCCTTGCTAGACTTTCCTGATGGTCCAGTGGTTAAGAATCTGCCTGCCAATGCAGAGGACATGAGTTCAATCCCTGCTCTGGTAAGATTCCACATGCCTCGAAACAACTAAGCCCATGTGCCACAACTACTGAGCCCATGCTCCAGAGCCTGCTCTACACGACAAGAGAAAGCACTGCAACGACAAGCCTGCTCACCATAATGAAGAGTAGTGCCCGCTTGCTGGAACTAGAGAAAGCCTTTTCACAGCACCAAAGACCCAGTGCAGCCAAAAATAAATGAATAGGCAATAAATAAATAAATGATTATAAAAAGAATGTTTTCTTTTAAAAAAGAGACTTGCTATACCTAGGATGGACGGTATGGACCTAACAGAAGCAGAAGATATTAAGAGGTGGCAAGAATACACAGAAGAGCTATACAAAAGTGATCTTAATGACCCAGATAACCACGATAGTGTGATCACTCACCTAGAGCCAGAAATCCTGGAGTGTGAAGTCAAGTGAGCCTTAGGAAACATCACTATGAACAAAGCTAGCAGAGGTGGTGGAGTTCCAGCTGAGCTATTTCAAATCCTAAAAGATGATGCTTTTAAAGTGCTGTGTTCAATATGCCAGCAAATTTGGAAAACTTAGCAGTGGCCACAAGACTGGAAAAAGTCTGTTTTCATTCCAATCCCCAAAAAAGACAATGCCAAAGAATGCTCAAACTACTGCACAGCTGCATTCATTTCACACATTAGCAAAGTAATGATCAAATTTATCCAAGTGAGGCTTCAACAGTATGTGAACCGAGAACTTTCAGATGTTCAAGCTGGATTTAGAAAAGTCAGAGGAACCAGAGATCAAATTTCCAACATCCGTTGGATGGTGGAAAAAGCAAGAGAACTCCAGAAGAATATCTACTTCTGCTTCAATGACTATGCTAAAGCCTTTGACTGTGTGGATCACAACAAACTGTGAAAAATTCTTAAAGAGATGGGAATACCAGACCACGTTACTTGTCTCCTGGGATATCTGTATGCAGATCAAGAAGCAACAGTTAGAACCAGACATGGAACAGTGGACTGGTTTTAAATTGGGAAAAGAGTATATCAAGGCTGTATATTGTCACCCTGCTTATTTAACTTATATGCAGAGTACATCATGTGAAATGCTGGGCTGGATGAAGCACAAGTTGGAATCAAGATTGCCGGGAGAAATATCAATAACTTCAGATACACAGATGACACAACCCTTACAGCAGAAAGTGAAGAGGAACTAAAAAACCTCTTGGTGAAGGTGAAAAAGAAGAGTGGAAATGCTGGCTTAAAACTCAACATTCAAAAAACTAAGATCATGGCATCTGGTCCCATCACTTCATGGTAAATAGATGGGGAAACAATGGAAACAGTGACAGACTTTATTTTCTTGGGCTCCAAAATCACTGCAGATGGTGACTGCAGTCATGAAATTAAAAGACGCTTGCTCCTTGGAAGAAAAGCTATGACCAACCTAGACAGCATATTAAAAAGTAGAGACATTATTTTGCCAACAAAGATCTGTATAGTCAAAGCTATGGTTTTTCCAGTAGTCATGTATGGGTGTGAGTTGGACCACAAAGAAGGCTGATGGTGGAAGTATTGATGCTTTTGAACTGTGGTGTTGAAGAAGACTCTTGAGAGTCCCCTGGACTGCAAGGAGTACAAACCAGTCAATCCTAAAGGAAATCAACCCTGAACATTCATTGGAAGGCCTGATGGTGAAGCTGAAGCTCTAATAATTTGGCCACCTGATGTGAAGACTCAACTCATCATAAAAGACCCTGATGCTGGGAAAGATTGAAGGCAGGAGGAGAAGGGGACTACAGAAGATGAGATGGTTGGATGACATCTCTGATTCAATGGACATGAGTCAGAGTAAACTCCAGATGATAATGAAGGACAAGGAAGCCTGGTGTGCTGCAGTCCCTGAGGTCACAAAGAGTTGGACACAACTGTTCGACTGAAGAGTGACAACATACCTAGGATATGTGTGTGTGTGTGTGTGTGTGTGTGTGTGTGTGTATTACTGGGAAGAGGAGAAAGTAGCCAAGTCTAGAGACCAATCCCCATGCTGGCAGATAGAGGTCTGATGTGTCCAGTCCTAAAGGATTAGGTAAAACCAAAAAGTTCTGGGAAAGCTCAGTTTTGTAGCTGGAGACATCCAGAATGTTAGATTGATGGTTACATAGGTAACTCCTGACTCATTTGTTA
Organism: Oryx dammah; assembly: GCF_014754425.2. Taxonomy (NCBI): domain Eukaryota; kingdom Metazoa; phylum Chordata; class Mammalia; order Artiodactyla; family Bovidae; genus Oryx; species Oryx dammah. The sequence goes on along the minus strand of NW_024070207.1, from coordinate 89,593,716 downwards.
GTGGCAGAGATTATTATTGCTCTCCAATTGGAAATGTAGCAGGACTGCGTGAAGGTCTCCCAGGCTCACACTCAACAGTGCTGAGGTAGGCAGAAGATGAGCATGGCTAATGCCATTAGAGACTTCGGGAATACTGGAGGAGGAGGAGCAGGTGTCATGGAAAATTGTAAGTTGTGCAGAACACATTTTCTTAAAATTTGCATGTGATGGATTTTTCATGCTTCCCCAAGAGGAGTGTAATATTCTAGAACTTTTCACAATTGCCTTCAGTTATTGTCATCTAACCAATCATAGTTTTGTCCTTGTAACTGTCATGTCAACATGGCAAGTGGATCAGGTATGCCTAAATCCTGATTGTAAATGCCAGTGCCATATGAATCATTCTGAATATAGAAAATAGTGTGGAGAAAGATCTCCATTAACAACAGAACTCTGGGGTTAGAGACTTTTGGAGAAAGTGATTTGCAGAAGATTTCAGACTAACAAACATGCTATCATGTCTTTGGGAGGTTGTTGGTTCTGAAGAAATATTTCTCTTTAGAAATTGTTCCAGTGAGTACCTGTCTTTGGGGCAGAAGAAAGGAATAAAGGTAGACCTTCTCATTAGGATAATAATGTTAAAAAGGTGCAACATAGTTGGTCCCAAGTTTATGAAGCGTTTGATGAAGAGATGGTCTTATTTGAACAGAAGAAATGGAAATGAAAAACTATGGACAAGGAAGGAGAAATAGGAAAGCATCATTCAAAATCACTTGGATTTGGCTAAATTGATCAGATATCCCAGTGTAAATTTCTTTTCCAAGACCATCTTTCCCCTAGGATTGTGGGTCAGATTACAGTGAAGAATTCTGATTTAAATTCTTACCAGGGACTCCGAGCATTCCTGACTCTTCTCTTCTTCAATTTGTACCATGTTTTCTCATATAAATGTGTTTTTCTATCTACAGAGTAAGAAATAAATAAAATAAAAGTGTTGCCACTTTTCTTCAATGTCTAGAAAACTCAAGTTTACTAGAAACAGCAATGGAATAGCAAAGATCCACCTTCTCTTTCCCTCTTCGTCCAATCAGTTTCTCTATTACTTTCCCCTTGGAAACAAGAAACCCCAATGGAGACCCCAGAGGACAGCTCTCAGCAGAACACCTCACCATTCACTCTTACCTTCAGAATTTCCCACCATGAGCAGCAGCCCTCTCCCCTCACTTTTTCCTGTCAGCAACAATGTGTAGACCTATTAATAGCATTTTCCACATTTTTTTTTGTATTAGAGATGATAGCTAGAGTGAGCATATAAGTGAGTGTCCAAATCGGAACAGGTGTATTTTTTTTAACCTAGACACTAGGAAAACTTTGAAGTTTTATTTGACATAACTACATTCACATACAATTGTAAGACATAATACAAAGAGATTCCTGGGAAGCTGCAGCATGGGGATGCTCTAGACTGAGTATTGCCCTAGTGTCTTTCTATCTCCTCCTTCTGCAGTGGCAGCAGCACTTTGAGACTGCATCCTCAGAAAGCCCTCCAGGGTGTTGTTCAATTGAGACAGGGGCTCAGTGCTCCAAGAGGCTGCCCCTCCAAGAGCTGAGGCAGTGAGAAGATGTGTGTGTACCTGTCTGCACAGGGAAGCAGTAGGGATGGAGCTGGCATCACCTCCTGATCATCCTTCCAGGGAAATCAGGAAAACAAGAACTAGTCAGAGTTTACCAATCACTTGGATTTGAACTGAAAGACTATTCACCAGGCTACTGCTTCATTCCTGGAAACTACACTGCAACTGTCTACATTAAGAAAAAAATACATCTGAAAGAAAGAAAACAAAGAACAAAATACTCTAGAGTTCTTAAAGAACATAAAACAACTAAAATCCAATGGCATCACTTTTTTTATGTGTAAGATAAGGACTAATGATTTTCTGAGCTCCACTACCACCAAAGCCTCCAATGACTGCACAGAACTTGGCAGGTTTGTGTGTGCACCACGCTGCCCATGCCAAAGCCTCCTAGGGAATCAGCCTTGGATGCCCCAGTCTGAGATGGGAAGCCACCAGTGGTGGCAGGGGCTGAGTGCTAAAGAGTGGGGTTAGGAAAGCGGATCCAAGGAGAGGACTGCTGTTGGCTGCACAGAGACATCCTGAAGGGATGGGGATGAGGGGCTCCACAGCCAGGAATGCTCCTAGAGGAAGCATGGTCTGCCTTGGAAATCAGGTGCCATTGTTGAGTGGCACACAAGTGGCAGGGCTGTCATTGCAACTCACTTCCCCATTGGGTGATGCCTCTGCGGGCACAGGGAGGGACTTTCACCAGAATAAGCTCATCCCAGTCTGTTGAAATTTCCTGTTCCTCTCCATTGCCATAGGCAATTCACACACACACTAGATGTGGCTGCTTTATCCCTCCCCTGCCTGAACAAATAAGTGCCCCGATTAGCCTGAGTCTCCCAATCAGCTGCTGCTTTTGCCCCTTCTCACTTGGGCAGGGAACAGACACCTGAGGGTGGCCCAAACACAGAGGTGGGGACAAAACCACAGCTGAACCCCAGGGGCTGTACAATTAAGGAAGAGAAACGAAAATCTCTTCCTGCAGCTGCACATGTCATGGACTAAATCACTGTGATTAGCTTGGTAAACCCTGCATCTGTGGAATAGAATGGACAGTGAGCACTCCCACAATGGACAGATCATCAGACAGAAAATTAATAAGGAAAATTAATGAATCCTTAAATGACACATTAGACCAGCTAGACTTAATTGGTATTTATATGACATTCCATCCAAAAGCAGCAAACTACACTTTCTTTTCAATTGCACACAGAACATTCTCCAGAATAGATCACATCTTGGGTCACAAATCAAACCTCTGTAAATTTAGGAAAACTAAAATCATATCAAGCATCTTTTCTGACCACAGTGCTATGAGATTACAGGAAAAAGCTGTAAAAAATACAAGCACATGGAGGCTAAAATGCTACTAAACAGACAATAAATCACTGAAGGAATCAAAAAGAAAAATTAAAAAAAAAAAAAAAGAAACAAATGACAATGAAAACAAAATGACCCAAAACCTATGGGATGCAGCAAAAACATTTTCAAGAGGAAAGTTTATGGCAATACAATCCCACCTCAAGAAATAAGAAAAATCTCAAATAAACAACCTACCATTATACCTAAAGCAGCTAGAGAAAGAAGAACAAACAAAACCCAAAGTTATTAAAAGGTAAGAAATCTTAAAGATCAGAGAGGAAATAAATGAAATAGAAATGAAAACAATGGCAAAGATCAAAAAAACTAAAACCTGGTTCTTTGAAAAGACAAACAAAATTGATAAATTTTATCCAGACTCATAATAAAAAAGGGAGAGAATTCAAATCAATAAAATTATAAATGAAAAAAGAGAAGCTACAACTGACAGTGGAAACATACAATGAATCGTAAAAGATTACTACAAACAACTACAAGCCAATAAAATGGCCAGCCTGGAAGAATTGGTCAAATTTGTAGAAATGTACAACCTTCCAAGACTGAACCAGGAAGAAACAGAAAATATCAACAAACCAATCAAAAGTAATGAATGCATAACTGTGATTAAAAATTTTCAGTAAACAAAAGCCCAGGACCAGATGGCTTTGTAGATGAAGTCTATCCAACTTTTAGAGAAAAGCTAACAACTATCCTTCTTAAAGTTTTCCAAAAAATTGCAGAGGGATGAACACTTGTAAGCTCATTCTACAAGGCCACAATCACCTTGATACCAAAACCAGATAAAGATACCACAAAAAAGAAAATTACAGGCCAATATTACTGATGAACGTGGACACAAAATCCTCAACACAAATAGGATCCAACAACACATTAAAAGGATCATGTACCATAATCAAGTGAGACTTATCCCAGGGATTACAAGGATTCTTCAATATCTGTAAATCAGTGTTATACAAATTAAAGAATAAAAACCATATGATCATCTCAATAGATGCAGAAAAAGCTTTTGACAAAATTATACACCCATTTATTATAAAAAATCACCAGAAAGAAGACATAAAAAGAACATAACTCAGCCTAATAAAGGTGGTATACAACAAACCCACAACAAATATCATTCTCAATGGTAAAAAACTGAAAGCATTTTCTCTAAAATCAGGAACAAAACAGGGTGCCCACTCTCACCACCATTATTCAACAGTTTTGGAAGTCTTAGCAATGATAATCAGAGAAGAAAATGAAATAAAAGGGGTCCAAATTGGAAAAAAAAAAAAGGTGAAACTGTCACTGTTGGCAGTTGACATGATACTATACAAGAAAATCTGAAAGATGCCACTAGAAAAGTACTAGAGCTAATCACTGAATTTGGCAAAGTTGCAGAATACAAAATTAATTCACAGAAATCTCTTGCATTCTTATACACTAACAATGAAAAATAAGAAAATGAAATTAAGGAAACAATCTCATTTACCATTGCAATGAAAAGAATACAATACCTAGGAATAAACCTCCCTAAAGAAGCAAAAGGCCTCTACTCAGAAAACATACTGATGAAAGAAATTAAAGACAACACAAGCAGATGGAGAGATATACTATTTTCTTGAATTGGAAGAATCAATGTTGTGAAAATGATTGTACTACTCAAAGTAATGTACAGATTGAGTACAATCTCTATCAAATTACCAATGACATTTCCCCCAGAAATAGGACAAAAAATTTTGCAATTCGTATGGAAAGACAAAAGATCCTTAATAGCTAAAGCAATTGCAAGAAAGAAAAACAGAGCTGGAGAAATCAGGCTCCCTGACTTCAAACTAAACTACAAAGCTACAGTCATCAAGAGAGTATGGTACTGGCACAAAAACAGAAATTTAGATCAAAGGAACAAGTTAGAAAGCCTAGATATAAACCCACCCGCTATGATCACCTAATCTGTGATAAAGGAGGCAAAAATATACAATGGAGAAAATGCAGTCTCTTTAATAAGTTGTGCTGGGAAAACTCGAGAGCTACACATAAAAGAATGAAATTAGAACACTCCCTAACACCATATATGAAAATAAACTGAAAATGGATTAAAGACCTAAATGTAAGGCTGGACAGTAGAAAATTCTTAGAAGAAAACATACACATAACAACTCTTTGACATAAATCACAGCAAGATCTTTTTTGACCTAACTTCTAGAGTAATGAAAGTAAAAACAAAAGTAAATGGGACCTAATTAAACTTAAAAGTTTTTACACAGCAAAGGAAACCATAAGCAAAGTGAAAATGCAATCATTGAAATGAGAGAATATATTTACAAACAAAGCAACTGACAAGGGATTAATCTCCAAAATATACCACCAGCTCATGCAACTCAATATAAAAAATAAAAATCAAAAAGTGGGCAGAAGACCTAAATAGACATTTCTCCAAAGAAGACATATTGATGACCAACAAACACATGAAAAGATGTTCAAATAATACAAAGAGCTTCTTTATTATAGAAATGTAACTCAAAAATACAATAAAGTATCACTTCACACTGGTCAGAATGGCCATTATTTTAAAAAATCTACAAACTATAAATGACAGAGATAGTGTGGAGAAAAGGCGACCCTCTTACACTGCTGGTGGAAATGTAAATTGGTGCAGCTACTATGGAGAACAGTATGGAGATTCCATTAAAAAACTAAGAATCACCATATGACCTAACAATCGCACTCCTGGGCATATACCTGGAGAAAATCATAATTCAAAAGATATATGCAGGGACTTCCCTGGTGGTCCAGTAGCTAAGACTGTGACCTAATGCAATGGGCCTGGGTTTGATCCCTGATCAGGGAACTAGATTCCACATGCTGCAACTAAGAGTTTGCATCTGCAACTCAAGATCCCTCATGCTGCAATGAAGACCTGGCACAGCCAAATAAGTTTAAAAAAATGATACATGCACCCCAATGTTCATTGCAGCACTATTTACAATAGCCAGTCCATGGAAACAACCTAAATACCCATCAATAGAAGAATGGATAAAGATGTGGTACATAAGAACAATGGAATATTACTCAGCCATTAAAAGGAATTAAATGCTGCAACTTGTAGAGATGCAGATGGACCCAGAGACTGTCACACAGAGTGAAGTAAGGCAGAAAGACAAAACAAATATCATATAATATCACTTATATGTGTAATCTAGAATAATGATACAGATGAACTCATTTACAAAGCAGAAATAAAGACACAGACATAGAGGACAAATGTATGGATACCAAAGGGGGAAGAGTGGGAAGCATTGGTAGATTGGGCTTGGCATATATACACTACTATGCATAAAGCAGATACTAATAAAACCTACTGTGTAGCACTCTACTCAGTGCTCTGTGGTGACCTAAATTGGAAGGAAATCCAAAAAAAGAGGGCACTGATTCACTTTGCTGTACAGTAAAAACTAACATAACATTACAAAGCAACTATACTCTAATAAAAACTAATTAAAAAATAATACAAAGAAATTCTTTATACCCTTCACCTAGTTTCCTCCAAGGGCAACATTTTGCATAATTATAGTACAGTATCTCAACCAGGAAATTGCTGTTGATATAATCTACCTACCTTATTCAGATTTCACAAGTTTTACATGCATTTCTGCTGGGAACCAGCGTGAGGAACTCCACCTATGGCAAAGGTCATGAGGAAGGAGGCTCGGCATTATGCAAAGGCAGGATTGAGCCTCAGGAGAGCCCCTGTTTCTGAGCATCTACCCCCCAAACCAGAGTCTGCCTACTTTACTGCCTCATGCTCTCATCTACACCTCTGACTTTACGGGGGGCTGTCCCCCACCACCTCTCTCGGAGAAGGAGTTAACTTGCAGCTCCAGTTAATAAAAATTCCTGGGCATGACAAGAGTGTTTCAATTTACAAACTCCTCTAAAGGTTCTCTAGCCTGCCTGAACAGGTTTGTCCGGCCACATGTGATTGTTTACAGCCTCCCAACCGTGAGAAGCACTAGATGCTTTAAACTTTATAAATACAGATTCTTTTGAGAAGTTAGAAAATTATTAGTATAGTATAGTGGGTTGATTAGGAATTATATTGGTGAAGGGTTTTTCATTTGTTGAGCCAATATTTGCCACTAAATCTCCATATTCCCTGCCCTTATAATGAATATAACTAGCATATAGGAGAAATAAGTATTAACCTTTGATATTAATCATGTTAAACCTTAGGTTAAGTAAATTGCTTTCTTGATTATAACCCCCTGCACCCTCACCCTATAGGAATGCAACTTTATCTGGTACCTTCGGAGGGTGGCACCTGGTTTAAGAAAAAATCACCCCTGGAAAAAATGTTTTTTGGTTGACTGACTGTTATCAGAAAGGGCCATAAAATGTAAGCAGGCCTCATGACCAGAAGATGATGTAAAACCCCTAAGACCTTTGTATACATTTATATGAAGCACCTGATTTTGACAAGGGTCAGGTCGGCTGACCCTGCGTGACTCTGTATTCATCCCTATGTATAACAAAAAGTATATAAGCAAACCTAAAAATAAAGAAAACGGATCAGTTTCTGGAAAGACTGATTCCCCCGTGCCGTTCTTTCTTCTTCTTCGTTTTTCTGGCTGAATTCCCATCTGGAGTGTGGGTACTCGCCAAGCCTGCTAATTTTGCCTAGGCTTCTAAGATCTGACCGGGGAGGCCTTAGTGTCTCCTCTCCTTCGGGAGAACGGGAGGATGCCTGCGGCCTACGTAGGTGGTGCAAACCTCTTGTCTCGAGGTTTTATTGGTATTCCACGTAAACCAAGTTATTCAGCCTCTTTTTCTCCACTAAATTTTCCTACTACACTATTTCTTCCTAATCTTTCTTTTCTAATTAAATAGTTCTTTCCTAGGACACCGACTCCATCTCCCCTTCGAATTCCCTGGATCCACCGGGGCTGAACCCTGGCACATTTCTATATGTGTGTATGTGTGTGTGTTTTGTTCTATACAGTATTATTGCCCATGTAGAATACTGTGATCACAGTCAAGATACAGAAGAGTTATGTAACAAGGATCCCTCATATTGCACTTTTATAATCACATTCATCTTCCAACTACACCCACATCACCCCAAACACTGGCATCTACTAATCTGTCCTCTATATCTATAATTTTGCCTTTTCAAAACTATTGTATATTAATAAATGGAATCACACAGGATATAACTTTTAGAGGTTGCCTTTTTTCTCAGCATTTCCTTGAAACTCATTCAACTTACAGCAAATGTCATTCTTTTCTTTTTTATTCCATTCCATGGTTTGGGTGTACCACATTCTGTTTATCCATTAATCAGTTGATGGACATTGGGTTGTTTCTAGTTTTGGGACTCTTATGACTAAAGATGCTATGGCTGTTTGCAAACAAGTCTTTGTGTGGAAATATATTTTCATTTCTTTGAGATAAATACCCAAGAATGCAATATTTAAGTTGTATAGTAAGCACATGTCTAGTTTTTAAATAAACTAGTATTCTCTTTCACAAGGTGGATGTACTATTTTACATTTCCATTAGTAGTGTATAAGTGATCCAGTTTCTTTGTGTGGTTGCCAACTTTTATATTATCATTATTTTTTAAGTTTTACCATTTTTTATAAATGCAGAGTGGTATGCTAAACAATCCTGCTCACAGAACAATTGTTTTGTGGCTACCCTGTAGACAGTGGGCTCAATTCTTCAACCAAAATTGTTTCAGATGTGGGGACTGATGATACCACACACAGTAAGAAGGTATGAAAAGAGGGAATTATTCATATAATGGTTTTTTTTTTTTTTTTTTTTTTGGAGGAGAGCAGATCAGATACCCCAAGCCAGTCTGGACTGGGTTGAATGAAAGGAGGAGTAAGTGTCTTTTGATTTTATTTTGATTAGGGAGTGAGGCTAGGGTGATGATTCCCATGTGTGGGCAGGGATTTTCATAGTTTGACCTTTCCTAGAAGTGCCAAGGGAGGGAAGGCCTGGGATTTCTTATCAGCTTGCCCAGAGGCAGGGCAAAAGTGGAAGGGGTTAGGTGGAATTTGAAAGCTGTCAGCAGTCAAATGTCAAAAATGGATTCAGACACTTTATTAAACTTGCTCTTGAAATGTTGTCAAAGATTAGCTGGGCATGTTTGTGTGAGTTTATTTCTGGTTTCTCTCTTCTGTTCCATTGACCCATGTATCTAGTCATCTGCCAATAACACAATGTCTTGATGGTTTTAGCTATATAGTAAGCCTTAGCAAGGGGTAGAGTGGATCTACTCACACTGTTCTTCCTCTTCAAGATTGTTTTAGCTATTATATGTTCTGTGCATTCCATATAAACTTAGAATATGCTTCTCTATGCCTACAAAAATCCCTGCTGGAACTTTGATAAATACGGCATTAATCTATAGATCAGTTTAGGGAGAATTCACATTTTTACTATGTTGAGTCTTTCAACCCATGAACACAATAAATCATACCTTTTATTTAGTTCTTTGATGCCTTTCATCAGCATTTTGCAATTTTCAGGATACAGATATTATATATATTTTGTTAGATTTATACCTAAGTATTTCATTTTCTTGGAGTAATTATAAATGGAATTATATTTTAAATTTCACTTTCCACATATTTGTTGCTAGTATGTAAAATTGAGATTGATTTCAGTGTGTTGATATTGTATCCTGAGACTTTGATAAACTCACTTACTTCTAAGAGTTTTTATTTTTGTCAGTTCTTTGGAGTTTTCTACATAGACCACAAATCATCAAAAGGGAAGTTTTTTTTTTCCTTTTCAATATGTATGCTTTTTATTCTTTTTTATTGTGCTATTGTATTGGCTAAAACTTCCAGCACCATGTTGAATAAGAGTAGTAAGACTGGACATCCTTGACTTTTTCCTAAACTATACAAAGTGAAATGTTCAAAAAGACTAAATAAGTCAAACTAAAAACCTTAAAAACATTCATGTAACTTATTAGAAGGCTGGAGATGAGAAATAGATGACTGAGAAACATAGGAAATAAACAAAAAATAAAGAATAAAGTGGATGTATGAGCCCTATACATACCAATAATTACCTTAAATGTAAATAGTCTAAATACATCAATTGAAAAGCAAGCTGGCAGAGTGGATTAATAAACCTGTGGTTCAGCATGTTGTCTACAAGCAACTCACTTCAAATAGACATAAGTAGGTTGAAAGTAAAAAGACAGGATAAGGTGTGGCAAGCAAATATTAACAACAGCAGCAAAAAAGCAGGAGTAGGTATATTAAATATCAGGTAAAATAGGTTTCAAAGCAAGGAATTGTCTCATGTAGTAGTGTGTGAAATGCATTGACAGTGTACAGAGTTCTCACTTTACCATGTAGTTAAATGTGAAAGATGACAACTCTTTCTAGATGCAATGTAACAGACACCTTTTCAAGTACAGGCTGCAGTTTCTTGTAAAGCAAAGTTCTCTTTGACTCCATCAATTAGAAATTACTATCCCTGGTCTCAGGTGGTGTATTTGATGCTGTTGTATCTGCAGGTTAGTTACTATATCAGCAACTTGTGCTATTAAATTTAACAGGCCGCTAGCTCAAAGGGTCAGTAGAAAATGTAAGAAAGTATGTGTGTTAACTATACGTGAAATGCATGTGGGAAATGGGGTCTGAGCAGTCCTCCTATAGAGCATAGGGAAAACAGTCAAAAAGCTCCTGCTACTGTAGTTTTGCTGTTTCTGTGAAGGTGTAAATCCACAACCATTTGCTTATTTTTCTGTTTCTTAATGCCTTTTTATTTTGCAAACAGACCCTCTTTACAACAATACATTTTCAATGGCAATGAGAAAACGAAAGTAAATGCTTTGTACATAATTAGTGAAATGGGAACCCACTGCAGTATTGTCACCTGGAAAATTCCATGAGCAGAGGATCCTGGAGGGCTGTGGTCCACAAGGTCTCAAGAATCAGACACAAATGAGAGACAGAGTACCCATGCTGCTGCTGCAGCTGTTGCTAAGTCGCTTCAGTCGTGTCCGACTCTATGCGACCCCATAGACGGCAGCCCACCAGGCTCCCCCGTCCCTGGGATTCTCCAGGCAAGAACACTGGAGTGGGTTGCTATTTCCTTCTCCAAGGCATGAAAGTGATAAGTGAAACTGAAGTCGCTCAGTCGTGTCTGACTCTTAGCAACCCCATGGACTGCAGCCCACCAGGCTCCTCCGTCCATGGGATTTTCCAGGCAAGAGTACTGAAGTGAGGTGCTATTGCCTTCTCCGAGAGTACACATATACATATACATATTTAGAATAATTGAATTGTAAATTTTGAGACAAATCTGATGGGGAACATGAAAAAAATTTAGCATGGCTGTATATGATTCCCTTTTTGCTTCTGGTCATGACTCAGATTGTTTAAAATTTTGAGCTTTTATAGAAGTATGCTGTTAATTAACTCAAGTGTCCTACAGAGTATTGACCATCATTGTGAACAAGTCCTTTATATTTAGATTGTATTTTGTTCAATCATTTAGAAGTCTTTAACAAAGTACTCAAGGAATGGAGTACCAAAACTTTGAGCTTTTGAAGCTCTTAGCAAATTGAAATTATGAAAATAAAGCTTATATATAGGAAGAAATTGAAATTCATTATTTAGCAGATTATATGATGAGAGCCCAAACTGCATACAAGATTTAATTTTGACATTCTACAACCATACTTTGTAATATCTTGACTTGATGTTTCTTATTTTTAACTAAACCATATAATCTGTACGTAATACTAGAATATACTTGAGAAAGCCTTGATTTTTCAGTGTTTAAATTTGGTGAATCATTCAAAAGAATCATAAATACAGAAAATTTATTTAATGAATTTTATCTTGTAAAAATATTTGTTGGACTCCAAATGGAAGCAAAACACATTACCTTTCAAAATATTTTTCAATAAAATAATTAAAATCAAGAATACTCTGTAATTAACAGGAATTGCTCTATGTTATAGATGCTGTAACATCTGTAAAGAGACTGTCTTCTCAATCAACAATATAATCTTCAGAAAAGAATAAATTGAAGTTATACAAAATTTCAAGTTTATTGGCTATAGAGTACAACTTTGAATATTGCATGCAATTTTACTAAGTCCTATGGAAAAAATGTGTTTTCAGAAAAAAATGTCAGTTAACATAGTATTAGAAATAGATATAGCTAATAAACTGATTAAAGTGCATGAATATGTACCAGGAATAACTATTTTCTTTACGTATTTTTTAGTTTTGGAAAATCATTTTGAAAAGTCTTTTTTTTATGGAAATAAATTTATTTTTTAAAATAATTCCAATTTGGGAAATATTTTAAATAGAAAATATATTATACCAATTTTTAAAAAAAGAAAATATATTATACCAATTTATACCAATGAAATTAGTCCAATTTGTTGTCAATAAATACATATTTTAGAAAAGCATGAAATAACAGTTCTTCAATGCTTGATTCTTCAAAATATGTCATTTTGGAAATTAAAACACTTAAAACTATTCCTAGGAGGCTTCTCTTGTTACAGTTACCAGTAACCATCATGTTGTTAAAAACAATGGGCATTTTAAAGTCCTCATCCTACTTGATATTTTTTGTCAGCTTTTCACATTGTTGACTATTTCCCTCTTCTCACAATACTCATTTTTCTTGGTTTCTCTGAGGTACACTACACTCTCTGGTACACACACTTCTCAGTCTCTTATAATGGGCTTTTTTCATTCTTTTCATCATTAAATACTGAAATATATCATCTTAATCCTTAAGCCACATTTTTCATTCTAGGTGGTCCTCAAACTACCGTGACTTCAAGTAACATAAATATATGTATCTCATATCAAAATCACTCTTTTGAATTTCAGACTTAATTATACTATTGCCTAGAAGAAAATGGCTTCCCAGGTGGCACAGTAGTTAAAAAATCGGCTTGCCAAGGCAGGTTACACAAGAGATATAGGTTGGACCTCTGGGTTGGAAAGATCCCCTAGAGTAGGAAATGGCAACCCTGCTATGGCATTCTTGCCTGGAAAATTCCATGGTCAGAGGAGCCTGGTGGGCTACAGTCCAGAGGATCACAAAAAGTCGGACACAACAAAGCACAGCATAGCACTAGAAGAAAAGCTTGTCAAACTACCTCTGTAAAGGGCTATATATTAAATATTTTAAAATTTTTGATCCAGTTGGTTTCTGTCAAACTAATCAACTCTACCATTGCAGTGCAAATGCAGCCATAGACAATATATAAATAAATGAGCCTGGTTGTGTTCCAGTAAAACTTTATTTTTTAAAAAAGGACTGAGCTATTCAACATTGTACTCGAAGTTCTAGCCAGAGTTATTTAGACAAGAAAAAGAAATAAAAAGCATCCAAATTAGTAAATAAGAAGTAAAACTATCTTCATTTGTAGATGACGTGATTCTACATGTAGAAAATCCCAAAGAATCTATAAAAAAGCTACTAGAGATAATAAATTAATTCAGCAAAGTTATAGGTTACAAAATCAACACACATATACACACTGACAAGTTGTGTTTCTAAACACGGGCAATGAAAATTCTCATAAGGTAGTTAAGAAAACAGTTTCATTTGTAATAGCATCCAAAAGTATAAAATACCTAGGAATAAATTTAACCATGGAGAGGAAAGACGTGTACATTGACATTTAAAAAGCATTGCTGAAAGAAATTAAGGAAAATCTAAATGGAAAGATATCTCATGTTCATGGATTGGAAAATTTAATATTTTAAGATATAAATACTATCCAAAGTGGTCTACAGATTCAACACAACTCCTATAAAAATTCCAGCTTTTCTTTGTGTAGAAATGGAAAAGTTGATTTTCAAATTCATATGGCATTCTAAGGGCCCCAAAATATCCAAAACAATCTTGAAAAAGAATCTGGTTGAAGGACTCACACTTCCTGACTTCAAAACTTACTACAAAGCTACAGCACTCAAAACAAAATGGTACTGGCTTATGTATAGACATATAGAGCAATAGAACAGAGCTGAGATCCCAGAAATAAACCCTTGCATATATGGCCAATTGATTTTTGACAAAGATGTCAAGTCCTTTGAATGGGGGAAGAAATTATCTCCAATAAATAGTGCCAGGAAAATCAGATTTCCCCATAAAAAAAGAATGAATTTGGACTCCTGCCTCACACCATATACAAAAATTAACTGAAAATGATCAATGATAAAGTAAAAGAGCTAAGAATCCTAAAACTCTTACAAGAATGCTTTGGGGGAAAGATTTATGATCTTGGATTTGGCAATAGATTCTTAGATAAGACACCAAAAGCACAAGCAAGAAAAGAAGAAACTGATCAATTGAGCTTCATCAAAATTGAAAACCTTTGTTCATTAAATGATACTCTTAAGAGAGGGTGAAGAGTACCTAAAAATGATAGAAAATATTTGAAACTTATAGCCAATAAAAATATAATATTTTGAATATATTAAAAAGTTATAACACCTCTTCAAAAAGACAAACAACCCAGTTAAAAATGCATCAAAAATTAGAATAAAAATCTCTGCAAAGAAGATCTACAAATCAGCAATAAGTACATGAAAAGATACTCCTCAACATCCTTAGTCAATAAAGGAAATGTAAATAAAAGCCAGAAGTGAGATATAATTTCACACTCACTAGAATGGCTATAATGATTTATTTTTAATTTTTACAATTGAAATATAGTTGGTGTACAATATAACGTAAGTTACAAGTGTACATCATAGTGATTCAAAATTTGTAAAAGTTAAATTCCACTAATAGTTACTACAAAATACTAGCTATATTCCCTATGTTGCACAATACATCCTTGTAGCTTATTTGTTAATTATATAATAATTTGTATTTCTTAACCCCTGTTCCTATCTTGTCCTCCACTTCCCCCTCCTCACTGGCAACCATCATAGTTTGTTCTTTATGTCTGTGAACCTGCTTCTTTTTTGTTACATTCGCTAGTTTATTTTTTAGATTCTATATATAAGTGATATCATACAGTATTTGTCCTTCTCTATCTGACATATTAAGTAACATAATACCCTCTGAGTCTATCCATGTTGTTGCAAATGGCAACATTTCATTCTTTTTTGTGGAGAATGGATATAATAATTTAAAAAACAACTAAAAATAAAAAATGCTGGAGAGAATGTGGAGAAATTGGAACTCTTGTATTCTCATGATTGGAGTGTAAAATAGTGCAGCCACTGTGAAAACAGTTTGGTGGTTCCTCAGAAAGTTAAACATAGAATTACTATTTGACCCAGCAATTCCACGCTTAGGTATAATACCCAAAGGAATTGGAAACAGGGACTCAAACAGATGCTTGTATACCGAAGTTATTACCACATTACTCAGAATAGACAAAAAGTGGAAACAACCTAAGTGTTTATCAACAGATGAATGGATAAACAAAATGTGGTATGTACATACAATGAAATATTATTCAGCCTTACAAAAGAATTGTTATTTTTTCCATTTAGAATAGTTTATTGGTTGTGTTAAATAAGATATTATTTATTTTCAAATATTTTATCTAAGAAATTCAAAACTAGAAAGATAGTACCGAGAATCCTATGTGTAGGGCAGCAAAGGAGACAGAGACATAAAGAACAGACTTTTGTACTCAGTGGGAGGAGAAGGTGGGGTGATTTGAGAGAATAGCATTGAAACATATACATTACCATATATAATCCAGTGGGAGTTTTATGTATGATGCAGGGCACCCAAAGCCAGTGTTCTGTGACAATCTGGAGGGATAGGGTGGGAGGGGGTTTCAGGATGGGGGAGGCACTTGTATACCTATGGCAAATTCATGTTGATACATGGCAAAACCTATCACAATATTGTAAAGTAATTATCCTCCAGTTAAAATAAAAAAGTAAATCAAACAAATAAAAATAAGGTCTTTATTAAAAAAAGAAATTCAAAGCACTTGACAGCTGATGCTGGTGACAACTTTGCAATTGGCATTGCTACCCTATTTATATAGTTTCTGAAAACGAAGAAGAAAAATCCATCCTGATTTTCAGCAGCAGAAAATTTTAAAAATCCAGAATTATCAAGACAAAATTTACTAAGATTAGCCCTAAAAGCTGAAATAAAATTATCCCCAGGTGCTTCATCTTTCATAATCTGTTACTGAAGAGATTTTAAGAGATTCAGGATCTGGCCTAGTATAGAAATAGGGCCAAATGGCTTCTATAAAGAATCATTAAACATATAGAGAAGAGTTCTATCATTCATATTATAAAATGGAAACCACACTCAACTCAGTCCAGAATTGTCACAGTCTTTGTAGACTGGGACCTGGGGACTGGAGTTGATGAGAAGAGGGACACAGAGGACCCAAGTCTCGAGTGAAACAAGGGTGCATTATTTGCAGAAATGCACGTTTATATATCTTCATACAAGACAGCTTTAGGCAGTAAAAAAAATTGAGCAAAAACAAAGCCAAGCAAATAACAATCTTTAAAGGGCCAGAAAGCATTCCATATTCTGAGTAAGAGGGGCAAAATGGAATAGATTACCTTTAAGTAAAAGGCCACTGAAGGGAGTCACTGAAAGGAATCCAAACAGGTGCCCTTTCTCATGATCTCAGTCCTGAGAACTGCGTGCAGCTCTGCTTGTTCCTGTTTTCCAGGAACTGATAAGGAATAGAGAGAGTCCACACAAAAGAAAGTAACATATTGGATCCCTTAAAGTTGAAAGTCCCCTGACACAGAAAAATGCCTATTTTGCTGGGTCTTATTACTGGCAGAAGCTGGCTGTCTTAGGATTCATTGCACCTTAAGTGCTGTCAACATATCTCCCAGCTGCCTGGAATCTATCTTGAACTGGCTGATTCCACCAGTTCCTAGGAAGACTATCTTAACACACACTCAATGCCCATTTAGTTTTGTTTTCCACTTCTACTTCCCAGTAATGCCTGCCGTAATTAAATCTCTTAGAACCCAGGATAGCAGGGCAGAGATGAAATCTCTGTAAGTTATGACAAAGATTTTGTCTTTTTTCTTTCCCTGTTGCATACTTTTTCTATCCTCAGAGACAATAAGCCTAGGGTAAGCAATTTCAAGATCTAGAATCACATCTACTTGTAATGGTTTGATGATTTTGCCCAAGCCAGAATATTGTGAAGAATACTGAATCCATATTTCTTTAATTCAAATAAGAAGATGTCGGGGTATTTTCAGTTTCGATACCTGTGATGGGATATTCATAACATGTATCAAGAATCCCACTTCTGACTGCACAAACTTGCCCTCTCCCTCCCTCAGTAAATGTTTTATGTGGAAACATGATCTGACAATGTTATGGAGTTTTCATTTAGTGTTGTTAAAATATCCACCCCTTCATTTTGTACCTGCTTAATAGCCCCTTGATTATTCTATACAAATAGTTTAAATTGCTCAAATTCAGAATTTATTTCTTCTCTCCTATACTCTACATTCTTTTCCAGTTTCACTTATTTGTTGGTTTGCAGAATTATCACTTCTTAAATCCGTTTTACATTGCTCTTGGAGGGCTCCATGCTACAAGAGAATGAAGTTCTGATACACACTACAACATGGGTGAGCCTTGAAAACATTATGCTAAGTGAAATAAACCAGACACAAAAGGACAAATATTGCATGGTTCCAATTATTTGAAATATGTAGAATAGGCAAGTTTATGGAGATAGAAAGTCGATTAGAAGTTACCAGGGGCTGAGGGGAAGGGGGAATGGGGAGCTATTTTTTAATGGTTACAGAGTTTCTGTTGCTTCCCAGATGGCGCTAGTAGTAAAGAATCCACGTGCCAATGTAGGAGACACAAGCTGTGAAGATTCCCTGGAGAAGAGCATGACAACCCACTTCAGTATTCATGCCTGGAGAATCCTATGGACAGAGGAGCCTGGCAGTCTACAGTCCATAGGGTCACAAGAGTTGAATACGACTGAAGCAACTTAGTACGTGCAGAGTTTCTGTTGGGGTAATGAAAAGGCTTTGGAAATAGAGAGTGGAAATGTTTGCATGACATAGTGAATGTAATTAATGCCAATAAATTGTATATTTAAAGATGGATAAAATGGTAAATTTTGTTACCTATATTTTATCACAATAAAATTGTAATTTTTTAAAAAAACACACAGTAAGCCAAATTTGTCCTATAGGTCACAGTTTTCCACACCTGGCTGAGACAATATTTATACTTGAATACCTGTTAGCCTTCAATTAAAATAAACGAAAAAAGAATCTCAAAACTGAATTTATGATTGTCCTACACAAATCTATAGATTTTCAGACTTTCCCATCTCAGTTAATGATGCCATCATTTTCCTGGTTGTTCATTTTAGAAACTTGAATGTTATCCTTTACATTTCCTTCTCCTTTAACTCTTATACCTAAGTCCTATTGATTCTATGCTGCTGCTGCTGTCACTTCAGTCGTGTTCAACTCTTTGTGACCTCATGGACTGTTGCTTGCCTGGCTCCTCTGTCCATGGAATTCTCCAGGCAAGAATACTGGAGTGGGTAGCCATTCCCTTCCCCAAGGGATCATCCCGATCCAGGGATTGAACCCAGGTTTTCTGCATTGTTGGCAGATTCTTTACTATCTGAGCCACCAGGGAAGCTATTGACTTTATACTCCTACACATTTTCTAGATCCCTTCATTTCTTTCTGTCTCTACTTTACTATACTAGACCAACTCACCATCATATCCCACCTGGACTTTTGCAGTTGCTTCTATACTAGTCACGCTATTTCCTCTCTTGACCATCTCTAATTCATCAGTGGCAAAAACTGCCAGTTGTCTTCCAATATCCATTCTTTTCCTTCTAAAGTAATAGACTTCTTATCTGGTCATGGAGCCATCTAGGGGGAAAAAATTCACTTTCCCAAACTCCCTTGAGCCATTGGACTAGGTTCTTGCTAAAGAAACAAAATGGCAGTGACATATAGAATTTCCAGGTACCCTTCTTGCTGGCTGAGATGTAGCTTTGGTGCAGAACAAACTTGGACAATGCTGGTAAGGGCAATAATGTAGGGATGATAGAAGAAGAAGATAGATGGAGCCTGGGTGCCTAAAGATTTTTAGGAGCAACATCCAATTCCAGCTCACACTTTACCTTACTTATGCCATTGTTATTTTGAGTCTGTGTTACACTTAGCCAAAAGTATAATCTAATGAAAGAACCATCTTCCACATGATAGCTAGAGTGATCATCTAAGAACACAAATCTGGTCAAAGCAATTCCTAATTTTATTTAAAACCCTTCTGTGGCTGCCCATCAATGAATGAGTGAATATCAAAATTCTTAACGTTGCCCAGAAGACTCTGTGCAAACCAGCTCCTGCTTGTTTCTCTAGCTTCGTTTTGCACCCTAAGGCTCCAAATCTCCAAGAATATTGTCTAAATTTTAGTTAAGTTAAAAAAGCATTTTTTAAATACACAACCCCCCTATATGTAAACCTTCAAGTTTTGAGCTTTCAAAGATGTGAACATGGAGCTTACTAATGCAGACCTGATGGAATCGGAGGCACGGAGAAAAGATGAAGGGAGATAAGAGAAAGAAGAAGTAACCAAAGAACCGAAGGGATTCACAACACAAGAAATGACAAGAGGATTTTATATTTGAGGAGGCACTGTTAGTTTTTTGTTTGTTTGTTTTTATTTTTAATAAGCAGTCCAGAGACAGAGAATAATAGGTTTTGAAAAAAATTTTGTATATTTATTTTTGGGTCTTTGTTGCTGCACACAGGAAGGGGTTATTCTCTAGTTGCAGTGTGTAGGCTTCTCATTGGTGGCACTAGTGGTAAAGAATCCATCTGCTTGGGTCAGAAAGATCCCCTGGAGAAAGGTATGGCAACCCACTCCAGTGTTCTTGCTTGGAGAATGCCATAGATAGAGGAGCCGGGGGGTTACAGTCCATGGGGTCGCACAGAGTCAAACACGACTGAAGCAACTTAGCACATAAGCTTCTCATTGTGGCAGCTTCTCTTGTTGCCAAGTGTGGGCTCCAGGGCACGGGCTTCAGTAGTTGCAGCACACGGGCTCAGTAGTTGACCCATGTGGCATGTGGAATCTTCCCAGACCAGGGATTGAACCCATGTTCCCTGCATTGGCAGGTGGATTCTTAACCACTGGACCATCAGGGAAGTCTAGCACAGTTAGTTTTTGAGGCACAGGATCTGAATGCAGAATGGTACATGAAGGTTGCAGCAGCTGTTCAGATAAAATCCAGTGCTACTATGATGAGAAAAAAAAGTAGAGCTACTATCCAGACATCAGTGGATCATTTTTTCAAGAGGGTAGATAGAATTGAATTCAGCAAGGAATGAGAACCTGTGTCATCAGCGTCAGGCATGAGTGAAATTGTAGCTTACCCTCCATCTCCTGTTGTTGACCATCCTTCAGCTCTACCATTTCCCACCTCCTCTCCTTCTCCCTTCTCTCTTCTTGCCTGTTTACTAGATGCCAGCCCCTGTGTGCCAGCTACTGTACCATACTACTGTACTTTTCAAGGTACTGAAAGGTTGTTGCTGGACCATGAAAGACGCCAGGATTCTTAGCCTCCAGAGGAGAAGAATTCGATCTGGGGCCAGAGATGAGGCTTGATTGCTCAGAGCTTTTGTGTAATAAAGTTTTATTAAAGTATAAAAGGGATAGAGAAAGCTTCTGACATAGACATCAGAAGAGGGCAGAAAGAGTACCCCCTTACTAGTGTTAGCAATGGAGTTATATACCTTTTAATTAGTTATTACAATGAATCAAAAGAATGTCTGGAGGTTGTAAAGATCTTACTAGACGCACTCCCATAATTTACATTTTAAGATAACAGGATTAGCCAGAAGTTTTTCAGGAAGGAAAAACTGTCCTCAAGCAGGATACATTGTTGTTATATAACCCTTAGTACAGAGCTAAACTTAGTTGTTTGTTGTGTAACCATCAGTTTCAGGTTTAAAGATAAAAACATTTTATGTGACTAAGACTAAGGAATGTAGAGGAAAAAAAAAAAGTTTGTCCTTTCCTCCTCCTTGAGTATTCCAGACCCTTCTCTCCTTGGGATCCTGGGACTTCTGATCAACCTGCCTAGGAGTTGACTCTCTTGGTACTGTACTGTAAGATTAAAAATGTTTTATTTTTTGTGTTTAGGTTTGCTTGTTTTTTATGTATTATTTGTGTGAAAAGTATTATAAACTTATTATAATACAGTACCATATAGCTGATTGTGTTAGCTGGGTACCTAGGCTAACTTGTTGGATTTATGAACAAATTAGACTTATGAACATATTCTTGGAGCAGAACTCGTTCTTTTGTAGGTGACACTGTATATTGTTTTCTTTGCATAGAATGCTCTTTCTCGGGATTTCCCTGGTGGTCCAGTGGCTAAGACTCTGAGCTTCCAGTGCAGGGGTACTGGGTTCAATCCCTGGTCAGGGAACTAGATCCCACATGCTGTAATTACCAGTTCACATGCTGCCAGTAAAGATCCCTTATACTGCAACTTAAAAAAAAAAAAAATTACCCACATACCACAACGAAGATGTTATGTGCTGCAACTGAGATCTGGCACAACCAAATAAATAAAGAAACATGAAAAAAAATAATGGTCTTTCTCTCTTTTTCTGCCTGGATCACTCCTATTCATCTGTCAAGTGTCAGATAAAACATCATTTCCTTAAGAAAGCCTTGATCACTCCCCACCCGGCACCATTCTCCCAAACTAGGTAAGGGCTTTCCCTGTTTTATCCGCTCAAAATACTTCTCCCCATTTTTGTTAATATTTGTCTCAATTATTTGAACAGTAATTCAAATAATCCCATACTAGATTTTCAGCTTTATGAGTCCATCTTATTCACTCCAGCTCCTGGCACAGTATCTGGCACATAGTAAGCAACTCAGTGTCTTACATGTTTTTAGTAGACACGAAGTTGATAGTGAGGGCAGTTCCCTGGTAGCTCAGTTGGTAAAGAATCTGCCTGCAGTGCAAGAGACTGGGGTTCAATCCCTGGAAAAGGAAATAGCAACCCATTCTGGTATTCTTGCCTGGAAAATCCTATGTACAGAGCAGCCTGGCAGGCTACAGTCCATGGGGTAGCAAAGAGTTGGACACAACTAAGTGACTGAGCACACACGCAAATAGATAGTACTAATTATTATTACTGGAGCAACGGGAGAAGGATGGCAACCCACTCCAGTATGCCTGCATGGAGAATTCCATGGACAGAGGAGCCTGGTGGGTTACAGTCCATGGGGTCACAAAGAGTCAGACACGACTGAAGTAACTTAGCACAAGGACTACTTTTACCTTGATTAAAGCTACCTCTTGAAACAAATGGCTTCTTGACAACTTTTAAAAGAATCTGAATTCAAGACTGCTGAAAATTAAAAAGAGATATGTTATTTGTCTTTGATCAACAAGTTGAAATTGATTTTTACTTGCCATTTGTCAAACTTGTGAGATATTTTAACACAAAGCAAATTTTATAGTTAAAAGTGATTAGTGGCTATCTTCCATAAAGTATGTAATGTGGAATGAACAGAAGGAAGAAAGGAAATAGGTTTAAAGTAAAAGAATGCAAAGCATAAAAGGCATATATTATTTGGGAGTCATAGGGAGGAAATTGCTTTAATTTAAGATATTTAGTGCCCAGCCATTATTTTGGGGGCTAGATTACCTTAAATTAATGTCTAAGTATATCACCGACTCAATGGACATGAGTTTGAGTGAACTCCAGGAGTTGGTGATGGACAGGGAAGCCTGCTGCTGCTGCTGCTGCTGCTGCTAAGTCGCTTCAGTCGTGTCCGACTCTGTGTGACCCCATAGACGGCAGCCCACCAGGCTCCCCCGTCCCTGGGATTCTCCAGGCAAGAACACTGGAGTGGGTTGCCATTTCCTGGTGTGCTGCAATTCATGGGGTTGCAAAGAGTAGGACACGACTGAGCAACTGAACTGAAGTATATACATATACATATATATAATATGCATGTATATATACATACATGCATACAGGTATTATACATCTGTTTGCCTGGACAATGAGTCTACATATATTGCTACTGAATAAATTCATGGTAGAAATAAACTTTAATAATGAAAACTTAACTTAAAACAAATAAAAATCTTGATGAATATCCACATTATACCAGTGAAACACCAGTGCAGTACTGAGATACTTGCATATAATGACTACAGATAAACATTAAAGGAATGTTCTTCAAAGGAAGAAACAGATCACATCATAAACTATACTTATATTTAAGCTTTTCCTCCCAGGGATTTTACTTTTCTACAATCATTGCCTTCAACCATGCTCTATTGAGTATCTTTTGCATCCCTTAATGATAACTTGGGTGAATTCCAAAGCTTTCTTGTTTCTTCTGATTGCTAAAACTCAGTTCAATCTAGTTAATGTTATGCATGGTGGAGTGTTCAGGAGTAATGCATGCTGATGTTTGCCGCTTACTTTGAATTACATCCAAAAAATAAGATGAATTGATAAATGATACAGGGATAAATAGAAGGTTAGACACGAGATAAAGCAAACATAGCATCAAGGTGGTGAGTATATGGGTGTTTAATGTGTCATTCTTTCAGTTTTTCTGTTTGTTTAAAAATATTCAAAATAAAGTGTTAGGAAAAAAGGCCCTTTCCTCCACCTCTCCCCCAAACCCCCATTTATTCTCAATTTAAAACATCAACTTCAAACTCAGTTTAAGTACTATCTCTTTCCTTCTCCCAGGGGCAGTTGACCCAGGGAACTGTGACTTCATGAACTTATGAGATGTGGGAAGCAAGTGAACCCAGAACTTCCTGCCTGGAAGATTTCAAAATAGGCCTGGTGGGCCTCATTACCGTTGTAGTCAAGTTATGGTTAAGTATTCAAATATGGAACTCATAGTGAAACGGCACAGGCCCCACAGTCCATTCTTGGCTCAAAGTGAAACGGGAAGCAAGTGGAGCTGTAGACCTGACCATGCCAAACCTCTGGAAGGCTGGGCTCCTGATTTAAAATGGGAAATAATGCTGAAGCGATTAAACCCACCTGCACCCATACATCAGAAACACTCCATCAAAAATCCAACCTCAAAGAAAAATACAATCCTGTCAAAAAATAAACTTAAATTTCCAGGGACATAATCCTTTTGCTAGTTTATCTTCTCTGATGAACATGATTTTCTTCTTTTCTATTATTTTATTTTCTATATGAAAAACAGAGTTCTGGAATTTGAAATGTATACTGATTGAGTAACACATTTAAGGTTATTTTCCAAGACTGGCCCTTTCAATATGACGAAGTAGGGAAGTGTCTTAGAGGGGTAAGTCTTGAGCTTCTTTTCTTTTGTCTGGAGTCAATGTGCACCTCTGCCTTTTTCTACAAACTTACCTCACTGCTTCTGCCTTTAAAGTGGAATGTGCTTTGCCACTCTCTTTAGGCTGGTCTTCCCCAAATGCTGGCCTTCTGTTGCCCCTCTTCCTTCTATGCCCAGCATTCTCATCCTTGCATTTCCTGTCTGGCGATATCCCTTAGGGAACCAGCCAACTGGTCAGGGTCTTCATGGTACAGTGCTAGTGACTGGGCTTTTACTCTGCTGCATTGTCACTTTACAGGGACCTTCAGTGCAAGGTGGTACTGATGGTGATTGTCACACTTCTTGCCACAGTCCCTAATGACTGTAAAACAGTCATTAAAATTTAGTGAATATGTCATTGTGAAGGTTCACTTTGTGTCAATTTGGCTAGACTATGGTGCCCAGTTGTTTGGTCAAACATTCGTCTAAATGTTGCTGTGAAGGTATTTTGTAGCTGTGATTAACATTTCTAATCAGTTGACTTTAAGTAAAGGAAGTTACCCTTGATAATATAGGTGAGCCTCATCCAATCAGCTGAAGGTCTTAAGGGCAACACCGAGGTTTCCTAGAGAAGAAACAATTCTGCCTCAAGACTGGAACATAGAAACCCTGCCAGAATTTCCAGTGTGTTGGCCTGCTCTATAGATTTCGACTTGCCAACTCCCACAATTGTATGAACCAATTAAATATTTTCCTGTCTCCCTTTTCCTTTTTTTCCTCAATAATGCTTTTAGCATAGTGAAGTATATGGCTGGATTTAGAGTTGAACAAATTTGGGGGGCTACTGTTAACCCAATTCACAGGAGACTGACACACAGATTAGAATGCCGATATGTAATTTATAATGTGAATTCTGAGGATTGTGTTTTTCTGCTGGTAAATGAATTCTGTCTGGGCTCCTGAGGAAACCCTTATGTGGAAAGAAGGCTGCTCCTAGGCAAGAAAACAGAGAGAGGGGAGGTAGCTAGATGATTTTAATGACTGCTATCATCAGATTTGATAGCTAAATGCAACCATCTTCGTCACAGGTATATACCAGCTGTGGGGTCTAGTTGGCTATGTTCGTAGGACAGGGCACCTTTTCTCTCTCAACACTGCTGAATGGACATTGCCAGCTTCGACCCTGACTTATCTTTTTTGGTTCTGTGTTTCCATGATGACTATCTGTTTCTGTGGATATTGCATTTCCTTTAGCTATTGGCAATCCCGTTACAACCGAGAGTCTCTTCTTATTTTATGATCTATTTTTAAAAGTATGATGTATTAATTTCATAACTTGAAATCTCAGAGTTTTGATAGCACCTTCCTGTAGAGTTACTCTGAGTGTCCCATGTTTTGTCAGCTCAATGGGTCAGCTTGTCATCCCAAAACAAAGCAGCTTTGCTCCCTCACTTAAGCCTATTATTCTGAAATGATCTACTTCTGGAAAATACTGTTCCAGAGCCTCCCTGTGCAAACCAGACTGAAGCTAGTCTCCAGCTGAGACCACATTCGGGCTCAACTCCCCCACCTCCCATTCCATTCTGTTTCTTTCAACCCCCTTCTCTTAACAACATTCTG
Source organism: Oryx dammah (assembly GCF_014754425.2). Taxonomy (NCBI): domain Eukaryota; kingdom Metazoa; phylum Chordata; class Mammalia; order Artiodactyla; family Bovidae; genus Oryx; species Oryx dammah. The sequence goes on along the minus strand of NW_024070207.1, from coordinate 89,567,827 downwards.
CCAAAAAAATCGCTTAACACAAGAACTCTTATTTCAGGCCTGCTTCTCAAAATGGGAACTTTAAGATATTTAAGTAGATTAATTTACATATACATTGGGACTAGTTAACATCTTCAAATTGCATGCTTATTCCTTTAGAAATTCTTTGAATTACTACTGGTTGACTACTGTTTGAGTTACTACTGGTTGTTCACCATCATACACAGAGTGGAGGGTTCAATGCCTCTGATTTTTTTTTTTTTTTTTTGGTTTCCTAGTGCATATAAAAGTCATGTTTATACTATATTGTAGCTTATTCAGTGTATAAGAGCTATATACTTAAAAACAATGTACATACTTTACTTTACTGCTAAGAAAATGCTAGCCATCATCTGCTGCTGCTGCTAAGTCGCTTCAGTCATGTTTGACTCTTCGCGACCCCGTGAACTGCAGCCTACCAGACTCCTCCGTCCATGGGATTTTCCAGGTAAGAGTACTGGAGTGGGTTGTCATTGCCTTCTCCGAGTCATCATCTGAGCCTTCAACAAGTCAGTCTTTTTGCTGGTGAAGGATCTTGCCTCAATGTGGATGACTGCTGACTGATCATTGTGGGTGGTTGCTGAAGGTTGGGATGACTGTGGCAATTTCTTAAAGTAAGACAACAATGAAGTTTGCTGCATCAATTGCGATGTCTCTGATTTTAAAGGCTAATGGTCAGAGGTGGCTGATTTTACCCAGACCAAGAAACTGTGAACCTTCTTCTTTTCCTCTTTAGGTTGTCTGCCTCTGTCTATCCCTGCCATTTCTCCTCTTCGTGGCTATTGTCATTGTAGCATTCTTTCTAGGAGTTTCTCCCATTTTGCCATAACATCATTTTGTCCTTTTCCTGTGGCTCAGCCTCCAAAGCTAATAATCATTGATGGTAAGTGGAGGGACATGGTCAGAATTACTGTGGGGAAATACCCTAGTTCCAGCACACCCAGACTTTTACTCAGATGTAATGTGACCTATTCGGAGAAGAGGATGGCACCCCACTCCAGTACTCTGGCCTGGAAAATCCCATGGACGGAGGAGCCTGGTAAGCTGCAGTCCATGGGGTCAGGAAGAGTCAGACACTACTGAGTGACTTTCAATTTTCACTTTCATGCATTGGGGAAGGAAATGGCAACCCACTCCAGTGTTCTTGCCTGGAGAATTCCAGGGATGGGGGAGCCTGGTGGGCTGCTGTCTATGGCATCGCACAAAGTCGGACATGACTGAAGTGACTTAGCAGCAGCAGCAGCAATGTGACCTATTAGCCATTTGTCATAGTGGTTTCAAAGAAGCAGTCCCTCGCCTATGCCAGAACCTTGCAAAACACTCTGGATATCTCTTAGTGAAGGAGCAGATGCAGAGGTGCCTATGGCTACCCTGATATAGCTGAAACCTATTTTTTTGTTCTTGAAGTGAAGTGAAGTGAAGTGAAAGTCGCTCAGTCGTGTCTGACTCTTTGTGACCCCATGGACTATAGAGTCATGGAATTCTCCAGGCCAGAATACTGGAGTGGGTAGCCTTTCCCCTTCTCCAGGGAATCTTCCCAACCCAGGGATTGAACTCAGGTCTCCCGCATTGCAGGTGGATTCTTTACCAGCTGAGCCCTAAGGAAAGCCCCAAAATACTGGAGTGGGTAGTCTATCCCTTCTCCAGCAGATCTTCCCGACCCAGGAATCGAACTGGGATCTCCTGCATTGCAGACGGATTCTTTACCAACTGAGCTATTTTTTGTTCTTAAGAGTTTCCAATCCTTATCATTCTTTGCTCTGACTTTAGCTGACCTGGACTAGATCAAGGTAATGCAAATTGCAAAGGGCCACTAGTGGGCCATAAACGCAGGGTAAACCCCTGTGCTGGGGACGTGTCACTCTGGTTCCATGGTGTGTCTCATGCTTTGGTTAGTGGACTGCCAAGTATAGGTGGAGCAGGACTGAGATCTGCTCATGCAGTGTGATGCCTTGGCACTGGCCTATGACAACACTTCTCCAAAGCACATTCCAACAGATTCCTTTACTGGCCCATCAAGAGACAGAAGCCCTCCATTACCTGATGGATAGCTCTGTTGGCTTGTTCTTAGATGCCAGCCTCCCTTGCTATTAAAGATTTTGCACAAGAAATCTTTAAAATGGTCAGTCCTTGGTCTACCGAGGTGTGTTTGATGAATTAGTCACTGCTCCTTGATACTGACTTAAGGCCCTAGACGTCTTTGATACATAGCTGGAAGGAAATAGCAGGCAAGATTTTTCTGGTTTAACCCCACCTCCACCTTCGGCTCAAGGATTCTTGATTTGTCCCTAACCCAGCGACAGAGGATGAGATGGTTGGATGGCATCATCGATTCAATGGACATGAGTTTGAGCAAACTCTGGGAGATGGTGAAGGAGAGCGAAGCCTGGCATACTGCCGTCCATGGGGTCGCAAAGAGTCAGATACTACTGAGTGACTGAATAACAACGTCTTTATAGACAGTCATTCAAATCTCAGCATGGTCTTGCACAGAACTCAGTGAAAGACAAGCTGCTTTCACCACTCTTTAATTTAGGTGTATTTCTGAAAAGAATTCCCTGGTCAGTATCCTCAGGATAGTTAGCATCAGCTGGTGAGAAAACAGGGCTGCCCTCCTGGGGTAGGTAGTGTGTGATTTTGGATTGCTGTATGAAAGGCCTGGCTATGAGTGTTCTAGTGTTTCAGTGGTATTTAGATAAACCAAAATATGCATTTTCCCTCACTGTCACATCAAGGGATTCATTTAAGAAAACTTCTAGGGGGAAAGGGTTGGTTGAAGATCAGTTCAGTTCAGTCACTCAGTCGTGCCTGACTCTTTGCAACCCCATGAACCGCAGCACGCCAGGCCTCCCTGTCCATCACCAACTCCTGGAGTCCACTCCATGTCCATTGTGTCGGTGATGCCATCCAACCATCTCATCGTCTGTCATCCCCTTCTCCTCCTGCCCTCAATCTTTCCCAGCATCAGGGTCTTTTCAAATGAGTCAGCTCTTCACATCAGGTGGCCAAAGTATTGGAGTTTCATCTTCAACATCAGTCCCTCCAATGAACACCCAGGACTGATCTCCTTTAGGATGGACAAGCTGGATCTCCTTGCAGTCCAAGGGACTCTCAAGAGTCTTCTCCAACACCACAGTTCAAAAGCATCAGTTCTTCGGTGCTCAGCTTTCTTTACAGTCCAACTCTCACATCCATACATGACCACTGGAAAAACCATAGCCTTGACTAGACAGACCTTTGTTGACAAAGTAATGTCTCTGCTTTTTAATATGCTATCTAGATTGGCCATAACTTTCCTTCCAAAGAGTAAGCGTCTTTTAATTTCATGGCTGCAATCACCATCTGCAGTGATTTTGGAGCCTAGAAAAATAAAGCCAGCCTCTGTTTCTGCTGTTTCCCCATCTATTTCCCATGAAGTGATGGGGCCGGATGCCATGATCTTCGTTTTCTGAATGTTGAGCTTTAAGCCAACTTTTTCACTCTTCTCTTTCACTTTCATCAAGAAGCTCTTTAGTTCCTCTTCACTTTTTGCCAAGGGTGATGTCATCTGCATATTTGAGGTTATTGATATTTCTCCCAGCAATCTTGATTCCAGCTTGTGCTTCCTCCAGCCCAGTGTTTCTCATGATGTACTCTGCATATAAGGTAAATAAGCAGGGTGACAATATACAGCCTTGACATACTCTTTTTCCTATTTGGAACCAGTCTGTTGTTCCATGTAACAGTTCTAAGTGTTGCTTCCTGACGTGCATATAGGTTTCTCAAGAGGCAGGTCAGGTGGTCTGGTATTCTCATCTCTTTCAGAATTTTCCACAGTTTATTGTAATCCACACAGTCAAAGGCTTTGGCATAGTCAATAAAGCAGAAATAGATGTTTTTCTGGAATTCTCTTGCTTTTTCAATGATCCAGCAGATGTTGGCAATTTGATCTCTGGTTCCTCTGCCTTTTCTAAAACCAGCTTGAACATCAGGAAGTTCACAGTTCACATATTGCTGAAGCCTGGCTTGGAGAATTTTGATCATTATTTTACTAGTGTGTGAGATGAGTGCAACTGTGTGGTAGTTTGAGCATTCTTTGGCATTGCCTTTCTTTGGGATTGGAATGAAAACTGACCTTTTCCAGTCCTGTGGCCACTGCTGAGTTTTCCAAATTTGCTGATATATTGAGTGCAACACTTTCCCAGCATCATCTTTTAGGATTTGAAACAGCTCAACGAATTCCATCACCTCCACTAGCTTTGTTTGTAGTGATGCTTCCTAAGGCCCACTTGATTTCACATTCCAGGATGTCCGGTTCTAGGTGAGTGTGAGTGATCACACCTTCGTGATTATCTGGGTGGTGAAAATCTTTTTTGTACAGTTCTTCTGTGTATTCTTGCCACCTTTTCTTAATATCTTCTGCTTCTGTTAGGTCCATACTATTTCTGTCCTTTCTTGAGCCCATCTTTGCATGAAATGTTCCCTTGGTATCTCTAATTTTCTTGAAGAGATCTCTAGTCTTTTCCATTCTATATGTTTGAGGATAGGGTTTTCTAAACCCCTTTCTTAATTTCACTGAGCAGAGTCTCACTTGCTGCAACAGTTTTGTCATCTGCACATGTGGTTGTGAAGAATACTTGCCAGAAAACACTGGATTTCCATTCCTCCCCTCACCTGCCAAATCTTGATTGCTGAGGTTTTCTTCTTTGCCTCCTATCATGCTCCCACATTTAAAACTAATACAGAGGTCTTTCTTTCAGAGAAAATTGATGTGTTGTTACTACCTCAGGAAAAGTATATGGACAGAAGGGGCATAGAAAATGAGAGGGGATGAGAAGGAGACTGTGGGAACCATTGAAAGACAGGAGGAAGGGTAGAAAGTTGGTAGTAAATATATCTGTAAGTGAAGTTTTTCTCTTGGAGGAAAGAAACTACAGACTTGACCAAGCAAGTAGAACACAGTGGCCTTTGGAACTAGATGGATGAGGTCTGAAGCGTGTCTTCCTATCTAATATTGGTATTGGGACCCACCACTGAGCTTCTCTCAGCCTGAGTGACTTTCTCCGTAAATCAGAAACAAGAATATGTTGATTATTGTTTAATAACAATATTATTGTTTAATAATAATAATACTCATATTTGTGAGGTCTACCTCACAAGGGAGGGAGTGTGTGCAACCTTCCAGGGAAGCAAGAAGCTCTCAGCAAGTACTTGCTACCTTCTCTTTCCTTAACTCATAAGCCTTGCTGAAACAAGAAGAATGCAGTTTTCTCAATGGGCAACTGAAGGAAGCATAAATTTCACTGTAGCAGATTTGAATTGAAAATTTGAATTTTCTCTAAGTTCTTAGAAACTTCCTATTTGTCTTTCACATACTTTTTCAGTCTCAGAGCAATTTGACTTTATGAGATTCAGCATTCTATTTTTATGGTTATTAAGAACAATTGTATTTCATGTATTCTTGTTGTATGTACTTCTACATGTTACTTTTTATTCCAATAATGTAATTTTATTACATTATGTATTCACAGCTTTGCTGAAATATAATTAACATATAACACTGTGTAGTTTAAGGTATACAATGTGATGCTTTGGTATACATATATACTATTACATGTTCATCACATCCATCACCTTGAAGTCAAGTGAAAGTGTTGGTCGCTAAGTCATGTCTGACTCTTCTCGACTCCATGAACTATAGCCCACCAGGCTCCTCTGTCCATGGAATTCTTCAGGTAAGAATACTGGAGTGGTTTGCCATTCCCTTCCCCAGGGGATCTTCCTGACCCAGGGATTGAACCCAGGTGTCCTGCATTGCAGGCAAGTTCTTTACTGTCTGAGCTGCCAGGGAAGCCCATCCATCCCCTTACATTTTCACAATTTTTTTTTTTTGCAGTCAGAACTTTTAAAATATACTCTCTTAACTTTCAACTACACAATACAGTATTGTTAAGTATAGTCACCAGGCTGTACTTTACATTCCCAGAATTTATTCATCTTATAATTGGAAATTTGCACTCTTTGACCATATTCACCCACTTCCCCACCACCACCACTGTGCACCTCTGGTGACCACCAAGCTGTTCTCTGAATCTATGAGCTCGGTTTTTGTAGATTCCACATGTAAACGAGATGATACAGTGTTTGTCTCTCCATGTTTAGCAGTCAGTACAAGGTTTAAGATAAAAAAACCTTTATGCTTCACTTACTAGTTAGGAGGCCTGCAGCAAGTCACTGATCTTTCTAAGTCTATATCTTCATATGTAAAATAGTGAGAAGAATCTTGACTACTTCACTGAATTATTGTTATAAAAGTTAATTATGTATGAAAACATTTAGAGTACCCTGTTGACATTAAGCTCTTAAGGATATGTTGGCTGCCATTACTCTTATTTTTTAATTGAGATATAACTGAATTATGACACTGTGTAAATTTAAGATATGCAATGTATTGATTTAATGATTTATATATTGCAATATGATTACCACCATCACATTAGGTAACACCTCTATCCCATCACATAGTTATAATCTATTTCTTTTTTTGTGGTGAAACAATTAGGATCAAGTCTGTAAGCAATTTTATAGTTTATAATACAATATTGCTGACTATAATCACTATGCTGTGCATTAGCTCTCCAGAACTTATTTATCTACTAGTTTAGTTTGTACCCCTACACATTTCCCCAATTCCCCTACCCTCAAGTCCCCAGTAACCACCATTCTACTCTCTGTTTTTATGAGTTTCACTTTTTAAATTTCAAATATAAGTGATATCGTACAGTATTTTTCTCTGTTTGACTTATTTCATTTAACATAATGCCCTCAAGTTCCAACTATGTTGTCACAAATGGCAGGATTTCCTTCTTTCTCATGGCTGAATAAGATTCCATTTTGTAAATATATCTATTAATATATGTAAATATTTGTATGCATTGCATGTTTTTGTCCATTCATCCATTCATCCATTCACAATTTCTTTTATCCATTCATCCATTACTAGACAGGTTGTTTCTATAGCTTAGCTATTGTGAGTAATGCTGTGATAAATATGAGGGTACAGATATCTTTTCAATATCCTGTTTTTCATTTCTTTTGTATTTATACCCCCAAATGGAATTGTTGAATCATATAGCAACTCTTTAAAAAAAAAATTTAAGGAAGCTCTGTACTATTTTCCATAGTAGCTGTACCAATTTACATTCTCACCAACAGTGCACAAGGATTTCCTTTTTTCCACATCCTCACCAACATTTGTTATATCAGTCTTGATGATAGATAGCCATTCTAACAGGTGTGGAGTAGTATCTCACTGTGTTTTGATTTGCCATTTCCCTGATAATTAGTGATGTTGCACATGTATCTGTCGGCCATTTGGATGTCTTCTTTGGAAAAACATTTACTTAGTTCCTCTGACCATTAAAAAAATGGATTGTTCATTTTTGTTGTTGTTGTTATTGAATTGTATGAATTCTTTATAAACTTTGGATACTAACCCATTATCTCGTATGTAATTTTACAAATATTTTCTCTCATTCTATAGGTTTCCTTTTCATTTTGTTGAGTGAAGCTTTTGCTGTGCAGAAGCTTTTTATGTTGACAGTCCCATTGGTTGATTATTTGCTTTTGTTACTTGTGCTTTTGGTATCATGTCCAAAAATCATTGCTAAGACCAATGTCAGGGAGATTTTTTCCTGTTTTCTTCTAGGATTTTTACGGTATCAGCCTGGTCAAGTCTTTAATCTGTTTCAAGATAATTTTTGTGAAAAAATGAAAAAGGGGCCCAATTTTATTTTTCTGCATGTGGTTATAGTTTTCTGACACCATTTACTATAGAGATTAGTTTTTCCCCATTCTTGGCTCCCTTGTCAAATATTAGTTGACCTGATATGTGGGGGGTTATTTCTGGGCTTTCTATTTTGTTTCATTGACATCTATGCTTGTTTTTATGCCAATAACATACCATATGCCATAGTATGCCATAGCACCATTTTGATGGTAGTGCTAGTGTTAAAGAACCTGTCTGCGAGTCCAGGAGACATAAGAGACTAGGGTTCGATCCTTGGGTCAGGAAGATCCCTGGAGAAGGGCATGACCACCCACTCCAGTAGCTTTGCCTGGAGAATCTCATGGACAGAGGAGCCTGGCAGACTATAGTCATAGGGTTGCACAGAGTTGGACATGACTTAGTACGCACAGTATACTTTGAAATCAGAAGTGTAATATCTCCAGCTTGCCTCTTCTCTCTTTGGGTTATTTAGTCTTTTTGTGGTTCCATACAAATTTGGGAGTTGTTTTTCTATTTCTGTGAAAAATGCCATTGGAATTTTTATAGAGATTGCATTGATTCTATAGATGGCTTTGAGCAGTATGGACATTTTAACAATATCAATTCTTTTAATCCATGAACATATAGTTGTAACCAGGAAGGGTTAGTTTTAAATTTACACTGGTTCTGCTTCTGTGACTTTAACCCCTTTTTGCTATAATAAACATACATAATGGCCTCTCTGAGGGAGATAAGCTGAGTAGCCCACCTCTGAAGGACTGTAAGGAACTAACACCTTCCCCTGTCTGAGGCTTGCCATTCTAGGGGACCTTTGCAAGGATTGAATAGTTTTTTTACTTTGTTTCCTCACCCACCCTCCCATCTCTGATCCATAAAAGAATCTGGCAACTAGGCCCTGACAAAATGGTTATTTTGAGGTTCTAGCTTGCTATCTTCGTTGTCAGCTCTATTCCTTGCCTCAACCCTTCAAATTCATTGGCCTGTCCTGTGGCAAGCAGAGTGAGCTTGAACTCGGTAACAGAATGACATTCATCAAATTCCTGTAGTCTTCCTGATACAGGCCTTTCACTTGCTTGATCAAATTTATTCCTAATTTTGCTGTTTCTGAGGCTGTTGTGAATGGGATAGTTTTCTTTATTTCTTTTTCAAATGTTTTTTATTGTTAGTGTGTAGAAAAACAACTCAGTTCTGGTTGTTGATTTTATATCCTGCAAATTTACTTAATCTGTTGATTAGTTCCAACCACTTTTCAGTTGAGTTTTTAGGATTTTCTATATATTAGATTATATCATCTGCAAATGATAATTTTACTTCTTCCATTCTAATTTGGATGTCTTTTTCTCTTGCCTAATTACTCTACCTGGGACTTCCAGTACTATGTTGAATAAAAGTTGTGAGAATGGGCACTTACTGAAGGTGTCCTGACCTTAGATGAGAAGTTTTCAATCTTTCGTCATTGAGTATGATGTTAGTTGTAAACTTGTCATATGGCCTTTATTATATTGAGGTATGTTCCTTCTGTACCTAATCTTTTGAAGTTATTATTCCTCTTGAACTTTCCATCCTGTGTTTGTTTTTCCTTTAAGCAAAGTGAAATTTTGTCTATTTGACTGAGGCAGAATTGGAGACAGCTATGGCATCTGGTCCCATCACTTCATGGGAAATAGATGGGGAAACAGTGGAAACAGTGTCAGACTTTATTTTGGGGGGCTCCAAAATAACTGCAGATGGTGACTACAGCCATGAAATTAAAAGATGCTTACTCCTTGGAAGAAAAGTTACGACCAACCTAGATAGCATATTGAAAAGCAGAGACATTACTTTGCCAACAAAGGTCTGTCTAGTCAAGGCTATGGTTTTTCCAGTGGTCATATATGGATGTGAGAGTTGGACTGTGAAGAAAGCTGAGCACCGAAGAATTAATGCTTTTGAACTGTGGTGTTGGAGAAGACTCTTGAGAGTCCCTTGGACTGCAAGGAAATCCAACCAGTCCATTCTGAAGGAGATCAGCCCTGGGATTTCTTTGGAGGCAATGATGCTGAAGCTGAAACTCCAGTACTTTGGCCACCTCATGCGAAGAGTTGACTCATTGGAAAAGACTCTGATGCTGGGAGGGATTGGGGGCAGGAGGAGAAGGGGACGACCGAGGATGAGATGGCTGGATGGCATCACTGACTCGATGGATGTGAGTCTGAGTGAACTCCGGGGGTTGGTGATGGACAGGGAGGCCTGGCGTGCTGCGATTCATGGGGTTGCAAAGAGCCGGACACGACTGAGCAACTGAACTGAATTGAACTGAAAAGTTGTTGGAACTCCATTCACCAAAGCTATTAAGGACTCGCTGGGTGTGAAGATGATTTCGGACTACTGCAGAAGTAAGCAGAAGCTCAGAGAGAGGATTATGCTTTAGGGAAGTTCCTTTGTAAGCTCCAGATCTTTGTCTTCCCTCAGGCCAATCATCTTGCTTTGTCCCTCCTGGTTAATTTGTCTCAGGACCCTCCCTTGGGGTGTGCACACACGCCTTAGCCAAGATATATCTCAAAGTGAAGACTTCTGGGGAGGAACAGTACTTGATATGGCCTAGAATTAACCTCTGACTTAAAAAAATTTTTTTTTAATTGAAGGATAATTACTTTACAGAATTTTGTTGTTTTCTATAACCTCAACATAAATCAGCCATAGGTATACACATATCCCCTCCCTTTTGAACCTCCCTCCCATCTCCCTCCCCATCCCACCCCTCTAGGCTATTTACTCTGTTTCTGTTGTTACTTCCATTTCAGAGAGCAAACAGGAGGCTGGTTGTAAATTCCTTAACTGGAGCCCTCAGGAAATGCAAAGAGGAGGCTGGCTGATTGTAAAAGTCCAGCCTAGAGCTCTGATTGTAAAGTCCAACCTGGAGCCCATCTATCTCCTACCTCAAAGGGGCCATTCTTTCAGATATTCGGCTGGGTGGGACATTTTAATCTTTAGGTTGCATACAGTTGCATCACCTTCACATAAGTGAAGTGAAAGTCTCTCAGTCATGTCCGACTCTCTGTGATTCCCATGGACTATACAATCCATGGAATTCTCCAGGCCAGAATACTGGAGTGGGTAGCCTTTCTCTTCTCCAGGAGACCTTCACAAAGGGAAGGCTTAAATCGGGGTCATTTCCATGATTTTCTTTTTTAATATGGAGTCATACACATTCATTCATACAGAAGAGGAGAAGGGGATGACAGAGGACGAGATAGTTGAATGGCATCATTAACTCAATGGACATGGGTTTGAGCAAGCTCTGGGAGGTGGTGAAGGACAGGGAAGCCTGGGGTACTGCAGTGCATGGGGTTGCAAAGAGTTGGACAGGACTAAGTGACTAAACAACAACACACATTCATCTTGGTGTATGACTTCCAGACTGTCCTGGTGACTGAGTACCCATATCATGGTTCTGGACATAGAGCTGAGCTTTAGTCTAAATGCCAAAAACAGCAGCCAGCACCCTTTGCATGAAACTCAAAACTAGAGCCTCATTTCCTGAAATAGAACAACATTCTAGCTTACCCATCTGCCAATTGTAACACACAATTTGTAGTTAAAGTTCAAATTTGAATTGCTCAGCAACTGTGCCTAAGGGCCTCTGAGACTCTCTGGCAGTCTGAGAGCAGCTTGCTCAGGTCCAGCATCTTTATTTAATGTTAGCATATAATTGAACTACAAGAAGTTAGAGTATTGGGGCAACAGAATGCTCCTTTCAGGTTTTTTTTTTTTTCATATATTTTCACTTCAGACAGGGTGGCTCCCTAGGTACTGGAATAGGAAGGGACAAGAAAATATCTACTAGTTATTCTTCATTTCCTCATCACTGCTCAAATCTAGTTTCACATTTTGATTCAAAAGAAAGCTATCACAAGAGGTTGTGCTCTTCAACTCCATCATGTAGGTGATTCTGAAATTACAGAAATTGGGAGAATGTCCAAACCTAACCCATTGCATTTGAGGGCTGAAAAACAGATAGCAATGATATGGCCACCGATATCTAGTAGGTCCTATTGACAGAAACCTCTGGTCTCTTAATCAAAGAACTGCAACAGAAGTTGACTGGAAGGTCTTCTTCTTTTAATGGTGGTGGGAGAGGCTCTGAGTTAGGTAGCTGCTCTGGTGTGACTGAGTTTGCCTCATTAAGATGTTCTACTGTGAAGGGGCCCTTCAATTTAATGCTATTGGCAGGTTTGGGGGAAGTTACCCGAACTTCTCCACAGTGATGGAGAATGTCCGAGTATGACATGATGGGCTCATGGTCTGTATTTCAATACTGATTTGCTGTTTTCTGTCTGTGTGAATCTGGGAGCATTAACTTCTCTGAATCTTGAATTTCTCATCTGCTAAACAGGGTGTATTAGTCACGGTTCTCTAAAGAAACAGAACCAACACTGTGTGGAGAGAGAGAAAGAGAGAGAGGTATATTTTAAGGAATTAGCTTACATGATTATGGGCTTCCCTGGTGGCTCAGATGGTAAAGAATCTACCTGCAATGTAGGAAACTCAGGTTCAATCCCTGGGTTGGGAAGATACTCTGGAGAAGGGAATGGCTAGCCACTCCAGTATTCTTGCCTGGGAAATGCTATGGACAGAGGAGCCTGGCAGGCTACAATCCATGGGGTCGCAAAGAGTTGGACACAACTGAACAACTAACACTTTCACTTTTACATGATTATGGAATCTTGATAAGTTCAAAATCAATGGAGTAAGCCAGCAGGCTGGAGACCTGGGAAACAGTCACAGTTCAAGTCCAAAAAGTGTCTACTGGCAGAATTCCTTCTTGCTCAGAGAAAGTCAGCCTTTGTTCTATTCAGGCCTTCTACTGGTTGGATGAGGCCCACCCTCATTATGGAAGGTAATTTGCCCTACTCAGAGTTGACCAATTTAAATGTTAATGTGATCCAAAAGAAATCATCACAGAAACATACAGCATAATGTTTAAATATCTGGGTGCTGTGATCCAGTCAAATTGACATAAAATTGGCCATTACATGGGAGTAATTCCACTTAAATTTAGGACTGTTTGAAGACTTAATGAGATAATGTATGTAAAGTCAAAAGAAGTTGACCTTTCCACAAGTAGTGGCTGCAATTACTGTTATTACTGTTTTCCTGACTGAGCTGCTAGTAGCCAAAAAAACAAGATCAAAATTGGTATAAACTTCCTAGAGGGAAACTTGACAATATGTACTAAAAACCTTCAAAGATTTGTTCTTCAAAGTATGCTTCCATAATTAGAACTGTATCCAAAGGACATAATTCAGGATGAGAATAAAGTTTAGTTCTGGGTCTGCTCATAGAAGTGATATGTATAATACAAAAAATTGGAAACAATCTAAATTTCTAACAGTATGAGATTTGATTAATCATAAATCAGGATATAGGTCACACAGTGGAGTATTAAGCAACACTTTACATCAGTGTTGTGCAAGACTTTTTTTTTAATGGAAAATGATATAATGAGAAGTTTAAAAAGAACCAAAACAGATACATACAATTTGAACCTGTGATTATATTAAAATATATGCATAAAGGTCATTCTTCAAAATGTAAAGGATAATTTTTTCTAAGTGATGAAGTTAAGGGTGATATTTTATGTTATTTTGTAGATCTGAATTTTCTGGTTTTCTTAAAAGATTAATATGTCACAAAGGTTATTTTTAAGCAGTTTTGTACCAGGTTTCCTATGGTAGATATGAGACTAGTCAGAGAGAATTTGGCCAGATGGTGTTACTCTGAAAAGCCTGCAATAAAAGGTCAACCTGGAAAGAAAGCCAGCTCTAGCACGATCTTTCCCTGGAAGAAAGATGGCAGTCTTTTCTTGATTTCTTGGAAAACTTTTGTAAGCAGGGTCACCCAGAGGGCTTTTGAGGTGTCCAACAGTGCCAAGACTAGGAGTGAGGTAAGCAAGGCACCAAGGATACAATATGTTAGGTGGCACATGCTGTCAGGTGCTAAGCCTGTTCTTGCACAGTGAAGACGTTCTAGCACCTTCTTTAGCAGATGCCTGAGTAATATTGCCTTATATTCTGTACCCTGGGTACCTCACTTGCCTCACTCTTGTCTGTGTCTTGGTGTCAACAAATATCTCCTAACTGATTCCTCCCACAGAAATATTAACCAAGTTGCAGCTGGAGTGAAGGAAATGTATCACCAAGCTCAACAGGTAGATGAATCTTTGAGAAATGAGTCCTTCTTTCTCTACTGCTTATCAATCTATGGTGTGTTGCTGCTGCTGCTGCTGCTGCTAAGTTGCTTCAGTCGTGTCTGACTCTGTGCGACCCCATAGACGGCAGCCCACCAGGCTCCCCTGTCCCTGGGATTCTCCAGGCAAGAACACTGGAGTGGGTTGCCATTTCCTTCTCCAATGCATGAAAGTGAAAAATGAAAGTGAAGTCATTCAGTCGTGTCCGACTCTTTGCGACCCTATGGACTGCAGCCTTCCAGGCTCCTCTGTCCGTGGGATTTTCCAAGTACTGGAGTGGGGTGCCATTGCCTTCTCTGATGGTGTGTTACTAACAGTATAAAATTGACTATCATTTATTTTTGTAATTGGCATGAGTGTTTATTGGAGTTTGTGGTGTTGGAGAGAAAACAATAAACTACTTTACAGTAATACATGTTGTCTATTTGCTATGGTCTTATTAAATTTCTCCTAGAGTAACTTATCTTACAGGGCCAGGAAATACCAGACATTAAGATAAAGACAACTTTTAAAATTAAGAATCTAATCTAGGTAAAGGAAATTAACTATAACCTCAGTGATGATTACAGATTTCTCTCAACAGATAGAAGTCAGAAATGGTACCCCTTGAGGTCACAAAAAATCAACTGTATAAAGATCACAGACATGGAATCTTAGTAATGTTAGTGTGAAAAGGTTCAATCAAAAATTCTCTTAAATTTGAAGATACTAGAATGTTTCAACTTAGTGCATTTGCCTAAATCCATTGCACAATTGCACATTTTTAAAAATTTATTCTTGATTGAAGGATAATTGTTTTACAATATTGTGTTGGTTTCTGCCATACATCAACATGAATCAGCCATAGGTATACATATGTCCCCTCCCTTTTGAACCTCCCTCTCACCTCCCACCACTTCCCACCCCTCTAGGTTGTTACAGAGCCCCATTTTGAGTTCCCTGAGTCATACAGCAAATTCCCATTGACTATCCATTTTATATACGGCAGTGTATATGTTCCCATGCTACTTTCTCCATTCATCCCACCATCTCCTTCCTCCTCCCTGCCTGTGTCCATAAGTCCCACAATCTTCCATCTGCAAACTGAAGACCTGGGAAAGCTGGTGGTGTGGTTCAGTTTGAATCTGAAGGTCTGAGAACCAATGGTGTAAGTCTCAGTCTGAATACAGACTGGGACATATTCTAATATCCTAGCTCATCAATTAGGCAGAGCAAGGGTGAGTTTTCACCTGCTTTTGTCTTTTATTCAGGTCCTTGAAAGATTGGATAATGCCCACCCACATTGGAAGGAAATTAAGCTTTACTGAGACCATTGATTCAAATGCTAATCTCATCCAGAAACACCTTCATAAAAATACCTAGGAATAATGTTTAGCTAAATATTTGGGCACCCCATGATCCAGTCAAGTTGATGCATAAAATTAATAATCACAGTCACATAGCTCATGTCCCTGTTTTGTGCCTAATTATTGCCAAATTCTTCCATCCACTCACAGAATCTTGTAACCACAGGCTGATCCTTCACAGAAAGGGATTTTTAATTTTAATATCTCCAGATACTTAAAAATCTTCATGGTTAGTTTTAAATACTTTGAACTTGACAGAATTTTACATTTTCCATCTTTCTCAACATAACTCTTACAGACTGAAAAGACATCTGGAATAATTTCTTAAGGCTTTGCCCCTAGTTTTAAGGACATTATATTGACACGTTTGGACATTTAAGAGAACTTTAAGATTCACTTTACTTTTAAGTTTAATATATGTTTATCAAAATTAACTAAGTACTGAGAAGGTTTTATTTGTTAAATATTTAAAGTGCTTAAAAATTAAATGGAATTATCCAATTTATAAAGGTACTGAGTTACATGGGACCAACATTCAGTCAAAGGCATTTGTGTAAGTGATCATTAAACTTTACTAGATTTATAAATAGAATAGTAAGATTTGTAGATTGAATTCAAAAGCTTGAGGAAAAAACTAGGTTTGGAGTTTGTAGCTTTAATAAATAGAGCATTTAGGTTAAACTCCTTCATTTAATAGTAAATAATTTTCTGCAAAAAAAAAAATCTCATTATAACTTTAAAAACAAAATCAAATAAACAAACATCCTGCTTCAGCACTGCACCGTGCATGCATGTAAGTCACTTCAGTCGTGTCTGGCTCTTTGCGACCCCATGGATTGTAACTCACCAGGCTCCTCTGTCCATGGGATTCTCCAGGCAAGAATACTGGAGTGGGTTGCCATGTGCTTCTCCAGGGGATCTTCCCGACCCAGAGACTGAACCCATGCCTCTTAGTGCCACCTGGGAAGTCTGCATTGCACAGTAGATAGCTCGTAATCTATTCTGTGTTGGGAAACCAGAATTATCTGGTTTTATCCCCACAATTATCAGGATTTTGCGAATACTGCTCCAGTCAGTATCTGAGGAGCTCCTCAATAGGGAAAGAGCATGAATTTTAGTGCACATAAAAGATGTAGTATATTTAGAACAGAACAGTTATCAGGGATGTTTGTTTAAAAAAAAAAAAATCAGATCCTGGGCCTCTTCCCTATGACCTGAGGTCAGATTTGAGGGATCTGGAATTTTTAACACAGTGCTTTTCAAAGGATGGTTCATGAACTAGCATCATCTGCTTTACTTATATTAAGATATTTCTTCACAGGCCACACAAGCAAAAATAGACAGGGTGGGACCATATCAAACTAAAAAGCTTCTGTACAGCAAAGAAAAAAATCAGCAGTGTGAAAAGGCAGTATTTGGAATGGGAGAAAATATTTGCAAACCATCTATCTGATAAAGGGTTAATCTCCCAAATAACGAGATAGTGGAGGACAGAGGAGCCTGGAGTGCTACAATCTATGAAGTCACAAAGAGTCAGACAGGACTTAGCGACTGAACAGCAAGAGTAGTCACTCATCGTCGGGGAGGTATAAATCTAAACCACAAAGAGATATCGCCACATACCTGTCAAGATGGCTATTATCAAAAAACAGCAGATAACAAGTGTTGGTGAGGATGTGGATAAATTGAAACACTTGCACACTGTTAGTGGGAATGCAAAATGCTACAGCTGCTATGGAGGAACCCGTGCAGATTCCTCCAAAAATTAAAAATAGAACTACCATATGATCTAGCAATCCCACTTCTGGGTGCTTATCCCAAAGAATTGAAATCAGGATTTCAAAGAGATATTAGCACTCCTATGTTCATTGCAACACTATTCACAACAGTCAAGAGGTTGAAACAACCTAAAAGCTCATCAACAGATATGTGGAAAAAGAAGATGTAGTCTATACATACAAAGCAATATTATTCAGCTTTAAAAGGGAAGGAAATTCTGCAAAATGAGACAACCTTGAGGACATTAGGTTAAGTGAAATAAACCAGCCATAGAAAGTCAACTACGACATGATGCCACTTATATGAATATCTAAAACAGTCGAATTCATAGAGTCAGAGAGTGGAATGGTGGTTGCCAGGGGTTGGGGAGAAGAAGAAATGGGAGTTACTAATCAATGGACATAAAATTTCAATCAAGCCACATCCATCCCCTAAAATCCCTCTATAACAATTCAGTTTTGCTATACTTATGATTTTTCAACCATTAAGCAGCCCTTAAGAGCCTGGGATTTCTTTGGAAGGAATGATGCTAAAGCTGAAGCTCCAGTACTTTGGCCACCTCATGCGAAGAGTTGACTCATTGGAAAAGACTTTGATGCTGGGAGGGATTGGGGGCAGGAGAAGAAGGGGACGACAGAGGATGAGATGGCTGGATGGCATTACTGACTCGATGGACGTGAGTCTGAGTGAACTCAGGGAGTTGGTGATGGCCAGGGAGGCCTGGCGTGCTGCGATTCATGGGGTCGCAAAGAGTCGGACACGACTGAGCGACTGAACTGAGCTAGAGGTAGAGCTAGAGGAGCCCCTGGTGGCTCAGATGGTAAAGAATCTGCCTGCAGGGCAGGAGACCCACGTTTGATCCCTAGGTTGGGAAGATCCCCTGGAGAAGGACATGGCTACCCACTCCAGTATTCTTGCCTGGGAAATCCCATGGACAGAGGAGCCTGGCGGGCTACAGTCCATGGGGTCGCAAAGAGTCAGAGTGACTAACTTTCACTTTCAAGAGCTAGAGTATCTCAAAATTCTTTGGAATTTTAAGTGCTTTATGAAATTAAAAAAAAGAGTTTAGTGTTTAATCAGGTTCATGGAATTCTGCATATGTTATCTCCCTAACGTGGTGACTTAATAGTGCATCTTGGCATATTAAAGGCTCTGAAAATTCCTGAAGTAAGCAAATATGTTTCACTTCATTTAACTCTTTGGTTCCCATATGAATTTGAAAATAGATATCCCATTCTTTTGATTTCAAAGACAAGCTTACTGATTGTTTCTGCCCTAAAGGAAAATTAAACCAAGGCATTGATCTATTTATTTGATACCTATTTATTATCCCAAAGATAAGACTAGACCTACAAAGGGAAACAAAATAAGACTCTGCCTTTGGGGAACTAATAATCATTTTACCAATGACTTCAAATGTTGATTCATTTTCAATTTGGAGAAACCTCAGTTTTGTTGAGGAATCTTAGTTCAGTTATAGCTCAAGGTCAGTTTCCATTTAAATGGTTGGAAAAAACGCAGGACTGTCAGAGTGTGACTGTTGCTGATTACATTTTCCATGTGTTCTGTGAAAGGGGTCTTGAAATTTGAAAATCAGATATCCTTTTATCTTGGGCCTTATGGGTACCATTCCTCAAACCCCAGGGTACTTTGCTACTGATGTTGCCCAGCACCAACCTCCTAGGATTTGTTGAGGGGCTAAAATAGGCCAGTATTACTTCCTAGGTTACTTTTACCAACCTCTCATGATACCTTGGGGCTTCTGTGGCCTATCCTTACTTCCAAGGGTACTTTATAGGCTGTCAAATGATCTTCCAGGAGTCTGTCCAATCCAAGAATCAGTAAAGTATTAGAGTTGTTGCTACTTAGAACCATTGCTTTTGTTTGAGTGAGCATAGGCTCTTCGGGGACCTTTCAGAGCTTCCCATACATTTCAAATCTTCGTTTTATCTCACCACTTGCCTGCCATGATCAGGAATGTGTGATGTAACTTGACATGAAATAAGAACTGTTTGTCTCCTGTTTGTTTTTAGGTACTTCCTTTGATGAAAATAGGGAAAGGTCTGGGCAGTCTCTCAGCAGCTCTTTAGTTTCTGTGATTGTAGCAATGCCATTGGTGCCCCATTTGTATTTCTTCCATACTCACCTCTACATTCTGAAGGCTGCTTGCTGTGAAAACCCATGATTCTGCAAGAGGGCTTTTTTTTTTTCACTTTGATTGGGGGAACATGCTCAGCTCTCACATATACTAAGCATAAAGTGCCTGACAGTTAATGCTTCTGGAATCAATCTTCAACTAGTGATAGTGGAAAGATAGTGAATAAATACCCCAGCTTTCTCATCCTTAGTTGGGATAACTCTGAGGATCTACAGTACAACAACCCAAAAGGACCTGAATTCTGTCCATAATGATGTAGTGGACTTGGAAATGGATCCTTCCCTCCCTGAGTATTGAGATGAGACTCTAACCCTAGCTGACATCTTGATCGCCGCCTCATAGGACACTCTGTGGTGCTAGTGGCAAAGAACCCTCCTGCCAATGCAAGAGACATAAGAGACCAGGGTTTGATCCCTGAGTCAGAAAGATCCCTTGGAGAAGGGCATGGCAACCCACTCCAGTATTCTTGCCTGGAGTATCCTATAGAGAGTGGAGCCTGGTGGGATACAGTGCGTGCAACTTAGCACGCACAGGGCACTCTAAGGCAGAGGACCCAGCTAAGCTAAGCTCAGATTCCTAATCTACAGAAGCTATGAAATAATAAATGCGTGTTGTTTTAAGCCCCAAATATATGTGGTAATTTATTATGCAGCAATAGATAACTAATATACTTGTGTGTACATGCTAAATCACTTCAGTCATGTCCGACTCTCTGCGACCCTATGGACTGTAGCCTGCCAGGCTCTTCTGACCATGGGTTTCTCCAGAGTGGGTTGCCATGCCATTCTCCAGGGGATCTTCCCGACCCAGGGATCGAACCCACATCTCCAGCACCTTCTGCATTGGTGGGTTGGTTCTTTACCACTAGTGCCACCTGGTGTAAAAATGAGCAATAGTTAAGCACTTGAACTTTTAAAAATTCATTCTGTATTAGGAAAAATATTTGGGATGTAGAAGGAAAATTCAGGCTCCAACAGGGTCAATGTCACCCTGAGTACTGAATCAAATTGACCATGATACTGATGGATTATACTCAAATTTCAGGCTTGAGCTCCCACTGTTCTCAAAAGAAAAGGAACATATCTTCTCTTTGAAAGTAAGATACTTTATATAAAAATGACCAAGATTCTTTATATAAAAATAGCCACTCATAGATTAGCTTCTAAGTATATTTTCTACCAATGATCTTAAGTCATCCCTAAGCTTATGCAAGTCTCTTAGCAACCAAATATGATCCCAAATGAGAAACCATCCTGAGCCAACTTCCCTGCAAGCTTCTGAGCCGACAAAGATGGGATTTTAACCTTTATTTTAAAAAATCTTTTAAATGAATTCGTCTTGAGAAAATGGAGCAGCATGTATAAATCCATTAACTGTTTGAATAAGTTCAGTTGTTTCAAGGTTACACCTTCTGTGTCTAGTATAAATATATTTTAAAAATCCACACGGGAAAATGTAAAAAATATTTTCTTTGGGATCAACATGTCTGCTGCCAGAGAAGTCACATTTCTTGTAAAACAATGCAACATAATGGATGGTGATGGAGTGAGGCCAGCTGGTTTTAAATATCAAGCTGACAGTGGAATGTGGTATTTAGAAGACAGTCACAGCACAACATACAAGAAGACACAGAAATCTACTGGTTGACAGCTTAGCAAAATGCGGTGTGTTCTCCAAAGGATTATTTCATCCTCAGAAATAGCTACCTTTCACATAGCTTCACTTTATGCCTAGCATATTCTGTCTGTTTTGGGTGAATTCCACAGAATCATCTCAGAGATAAAATTGCTTCATGACTGGATCTTTTTGCCCCTTTATTCTCTAGCCAAGATATTTCTGAGTATCTGAGTAGAGGTACGTAAGATAATGCACTGGGGTATAGGGAAAAAAATATCAGAACTTTTCCTTTGAAAGATAAGAAAGAAATTAAGCTTTATTAACAGTTGATATTCAGACTGACACTGGTGGCCTCACTCTGCAGAGAAAGTTATTTTGTCAGGCTCAGTGTCCATGATTTCCTGAAAGAAAAGTGGGATCCCCTAATGCAGACAGATTGACTGAGGTCCCTTCACCATTTGTTCGTTCTATTCTAGGGTATTGAAGTTACCATGAGACTAATTAAGCGGATTTGACTGTTGTGTTTTCTTGCCAAGTAGAAGCTGCAGTGAGTGACCCTGAAAATCTTTTCTACCACACACAAGTTCACTGGCTATCCCAAAGCAAAATGTAAAAAAGAGGTAATGAACTTATTTTTGTTCTTTTTCTTTCCAGTTTCTTAACGTGGAAACTTAGATTATTTATTTGACACTCTTCTTTAATAATAGAAGAATTTAATGTTTACATTTCTCCCTCATTATAGATATGTGTGGACGACACATAGGTCGGTCTTGTTTTTTTTAATCCAGTTGGCTGATTGCCTTTTAACTGATGTATGGACCATTTTAGCTGCATCTCACAAATTTTGTTATGCTGTATTTTCATTTTTTGTTCAGTTCAAAATATTTTCTAGTCTCTCTTGGGACTTCCTCTTTGACCCATGGATTATGTACAAGTGTGTTAATTTCTAAGAGTTTGGGGATTTTTGAGATGTTGTTCTATAATTAATCTCTAGCTTAATTCCATCATTGTCAAAGAACATACTTTGGATCATTTTAATTCTTCTAAGGTTTATTTTAATACCCAGGATATAGTCTATATTAGTGAATATTCTATGTGCACTTAAAAAAACTGAGCACTTTGCTGTTAAGTGAATTTTTCTACAAATAAATATCGATCAGATCCAGGTGACTGATAGTTTTGTTCGGTTCTTTTATATCCTTGCTGAATTTCTTATACTTGTTCCATTAAGTACTGAGAGAGGAGTGAATTTTTTCATCTGTTTTGTGAATTTATCCATTTCCTCTTTCAGTTCTATCAGATTTTTGCCTCATGTAGTTTGAAGCTCTGTTTGGTGCATAAACATTTAGAACTCTTATGTCTTTTAGTGAATTGAGCCTTTTACGTTATGTAAAGTCACTTTTTAATCCCTAGTAATTTTGCTTGCTTTTAAATCTACTTTGCCTGATATTAATATAGAACTTCTATACCATAAATAAATAAAATATAAAATATTATATTTTCTATAGAAAATATATTTTCTAAAAATAGAAAAAATTTGAAAATATTATTTTATTCCATCATCTTAAATTTCTTTTTCATGTATGTTATTCGGTGTATATAATACTTAAGTACACAGTGGTTGTACAATGTATGTAAAATATAAATAATATATAAGGATAATACTGCTGGCAGATATATTATTTAAAAGTTTGAAGATCATTTTCCTAAACTTGCATAATCCAAATTAAGCTGTAATTTGCACTGTTTTCACAGAGAACAGTTACTATGAATGAATGTGAATGATAATAAAGGTTCTCATAGACCTAAAAGGATGAGAGAAGGCAATGGCACCCCACTCCAGTACTCTTGCCTGGAAAATCCCATGGATGGAGGAGCTTGGTAGGCTGCAGTCCATGGGGTTGCTCAGAGTCAGACATGACTGAGCGACTTCACTTTTGCTTTTCACTTTCATGCACTGGAGAAGGAAATGGCAACCCACTCCAGTGTTCTTGCCTGGAGAATCCCAGGGACAGGGGAGCCTGGCGGGCTGCCGTCTATGGGGTCACACAGAGTTGGACACGACTGAAGTGACTTAGCAGCAGCAGCAGACCTAAAAGGATAGAAAATGCTGTATTAAGCAGAACTGAACATATTTCTTTGCTCCATGACTTCTTGGAGCCTTTAGGGTGCCAATATGTATGATTACTCACCAAGAGGGGTATGGTATGCAGTATTCCCCAAGCTCTGGGTCTTGGAAGAGATTTGTTAGCTTTACTTTGTTATCAGTCTGTGTGCCTCACAGTAGTCAGACTTATGATAAAAAAGTCACATTTGGCTTTTTGTGTTTGTACTGTCTTGTTAGCATCAAGTTACCAGTATGTCTTTCTTCATCCTAAGTAAAGAGCAGCATCACTTTATTTTCCCAAAAGAAGTGAAATTGTATTGGGCAATTAATCAAATTCTGACCAGATTGGAAGTATGAAATAATTTTCTTAATCTATAATAAATCTAAAATACTACCCAAATATTCACTACACACACACACACACGTGTGTGTGTGTGGATTCTCATGCAGGCTAAAGTTTGAGAACCACTGTGCTACTATAATTTAAATTTTTTTTGGATTGGAACCTGTAGTGATAAATGCATTTAAAACAGTATCCCACTACCATCCATATTACATTCTCTCCATTTATATGACTGCATCCAAATTTCCATGAAACAATAGTAACCCTAAATATACACTGTGATGTTTTCTAATCTGTACCATCTCATTCCATTTTATTAAAAATATGAATCATAACTCCTTAAATTAATTTTAGAATCCATTAATATGGTATGACCTGCAGTATGAAGAACACTGATCTCATGTCCTGTCCTGTGCTACAGAGGCTGGGATATTAAAATCTGTGTTTTGAAGACTCCCTTGCAAAGTGTGACACTGAAAAACAGGCTAAAAAAATTTATCCAAAATTTAAAAATGGACAAAAGGATGACTACATATCTTTGCAAAGTCATACTGGGATATTGGCAATATACTTATTGCCTGAAGATCAATTCTTTTTAAAATTAATTAATTTAATTTATTTACTTATTTATTTATTTACTGCTAATTCTTTAGGTCAGTGGTTCTCAAACTTTCATTAAACATCAGAATGCCCTGGAGGGCTTTTAAACCCATAATGCTGCATCTTATCCCAGAGTTTCTGATTCAGTAGGTCTTGAGTGTGGCTTAAGTAATTGCATGTCTAACAGGATTCCAGTGATGCTGGTGCTGTTGGTCTGGGGAGCACACTAGAATCATTGCTCTAGAGTAACATACTTGCGCCCTGCCACGCACTGGGACTGGATGCAGAGTGCCCTTCTTCGCAGGACACGGGGCACAGCCTGAAAGGCGGCCACCCCCTCGTGGGTCATGCACCACACATTCGTGGGGAACGTGGTGCTAAACCATTGGTAGATGACCTGCTTCTGGGTGGCGTTTCATACTAGTGAAAGTCAGTCCTGGACACAGTGGTTTGAAAAATAAAGAGAAGAAGAGTATTTTAAAAAGAAGGATTTTTTTTTCTTTAATAAAAATTAAAAAAAAATTAAAAAATAGAGTAACATACCATTGCCTGATTTACTATTTATTAAGGTGAGGATTCTGCACAGTGGCAAGTTAACTTGTAGAAGTTGCCAATGATTTCTGTCAGTAGAAATACAAATAATTGCTGTCCAATGAAAAAGATAATTTCAATAGTTTTATTCTCTTGTAAGACGTTCACCTGTTTTATGTTTCAGCAATTTAGCAAACTTATTTCAGCAATCTTCCTTGCAGTGACAGTATATACTAGTCTCTCAGATCCTTCTTTGAGCTAGCACTAATACATACCTTCATTAACAAGTTAAATAAATCTTTGTGTTAAACTTTTACATGCATACTATATTTGTATGATAGTCATGATTTTTAATTTTTTGAAATATATATAGAGTTGGGTGATCAAACAAGTTTTGGACAAGCCAAGTTAAACAAAATTACTCAGGATTCTTAACAAAGCATCTCTCCCAGACTTTAATTTCTGTTTAAAAAGTAGATGATGCACCATTTCACAAACTTATTTGGCATTGGACATTTTTTTCCTCAAAGCGTCTTTTGAAAACACTGCCCTACACAGTTATTATCAGTCACATCACAGCCATTTCCACAAGTTCTAAAAGAAATATGTTACCTAACTGCACAGATTGAATCTCATCTCAGTGGGAGAGCATATTTTTAAAGTCAAGGAAGAGAGCTTTTGTGTCATTTGGCACTGAGGAGGCCTCCACCACCAGATTTGGGGTGGAGAAAGGTTTTGTCCTCTTTTTATCTCCTAATATCAAGCAGAACTCCAAAATTCCCCTCAGAGTTCCTGTGAGATGACAGAGAAATGTTCAATGCATTTTTGCTTCCAAGGGCCAAGTCTCCCATTGCCAAAAAACCTTTCTTTTTAGCCCAACAAAATGTTTGTAGATTTCTCTTTTTTCAATGATGTCTAGGATAACTATGCCACAGAGTTGGAGAACATTCACTAGTGGTTTGAGAGCAAAGGTAGCTACTATGTCAGGAATTCAGGGTTTTCTGTTTCTGCAGCCCCACATCAGTAGAGGCCTGGATGGAGCCCAAACCATGTTCCAACTATGGTTTCTCATTCTGGAAGGCTCTGTTGTCTGAGCTTCTGCCCCCACCCACCCCCTCCAGAAAGGCTCTTGCTTTCTCTCTCCACAGCCAATTGACTCCCTTGAGTGCTAAACTAAAGTTGGAGAATTTGAGGATTGTAAAGATTGACAGTTTGTGGTTTGCTTCAATTTAGAAGCAAATCTTGTAGAGGATCATGTCTCTATGTCTGTGAAGCAGAAAAAGTGCTCTCCTTATGAGTAAGCAAGGAATTGGAAGACTGCTCCTATGAACAATTGTGTGTTGGTCTAAACTGAGTAAACCACATAGGTTTATGTTTGAAGTTCCTGGAAGCATTTCCAACAATTGGATTGTGATGTAGTCCTTCTAACCTATAAATTTGGTCACTTTTTAAAAACCTGCTGGAATTTATTCTCTCAGGCAGCTCTTTCCCATGTTTCATTGACATGAAACACCCACTGAAGTTGGTAACCTCATTCTTGGTGGGCTCCACAAGAGATGTATGGAGATCCTTAGCATCCACATGTCCACACTCACACTACCCTCAATAGTCCCTTCAATACTGTGCAAATTGGAACAGGCCCTGAGTCTATGGAACTACTTAAGGCTGGAGGCAAAAGTTTCCTGAGATGAATCTCCAATTTCTAAAACTGAACCCTGGCTTTAACTACCATCAAGGCCATCAAGTGCCCACAGTGATACAAGTCAACTCTCTATGAGCAAAAGCTTTCTTGTTCAGTCAGTAAGTCGGGTCTGACTCTTTATGACCTCAAGGACTGCAGCATGCCAGGCTTCCCTGTCCTTTATCATCTCCCAGAATTTGCTCAAACTCATGTTCATCGAGTCAGTGATGCCATCCAAACATCTCATACTCTGTTGTCTCCTCCTTCTCCCCTCAGTCTTTTCCAGCATCAGGGTCTTTTCCAATGAGTCAGTTCTTCATATCAGGTTGGGCCATCAGTATTGGAGCTCCAGCTTCAGCATCGGTCCTTCCAATGAATATTCTGGACTGATTTCCTTTAAGATTGACTGGTTTGATCCCCTTGCTGTCCAAGGGACTCTTAAGAGTCTTCTTCAGTGCCACAGTTCAAAGGCATCAATTCTTCAGCTCTCAGTCTTTTTTACGGTCCAGCTCTCATACCCGTACATGACTATTGGAAATACCATAGCTTTGACTAGACAGACCTTTGTTGGCAAAATGATGTTTCTGCTTTTTAATACACTGTTTAGGTTTGTCAAAAGCTTTCTATATTTGGTCAATTTTGTCTCCTCCTTTTCCTACTATCACAGGATTTGCTCTTGCCTTGGAGAAATGTTCCTACAATTAATTCTATTTGTATGTACCATGGTCACCATCTTGCCTCTCTTTTTATTTAAACTTTTAATTTTGAGATAGTTGTACATTTGCATGCAGTTGTAAGAAATAATACAGAATGAATTTGCGTACCCTTTACTCAGTTTCTCCCAGTTGTAGTATCTTGCAAAACTGTCATACAATAGCAAAGCCAGGATACTGACATTGAAACAGTCCAAGAACAGAACAATTTTCATCACTATAGGAGCCCATCCTGTTGTCTTTTTATAATTATATCCACCACCTTACCTCCCTTCACCTGATCCCCTGGCAACCACTAATGTGTTCTCCAACTCTAAAACTTTATCTCTTCAAAATGTTACATAGCTAAAATAATATAGTATGTAACCATTTCAGACTGACTTTTTTCACTTAGCATAATTCTCTAGAGATTCATCAAAGCTGTTATGTTTATCAATAGTCTGTTTCTTTTCATTGCTGAGTGGTATTCAATGTTATGAATATATTGTCATTTGGATAACCATTTACAAGTTGAAGGACACTTGTTTTATTTTCCAGTTTTGATTATATTTGCATAAAGCTTTTATATGAATTTAAGTTTTCGTGTTTTGAGTGCAATTACTCCTTCATATGGTAATTTCATGTTTAGTTTAAGTGAAAGTGTTAGTCTCTTAGTCGTGTCCAGCTCTTTGCGACCCCATGAACTGTGGCCTGCCAGGCTCCTCTGTCCATGGAATTCTCCAGGCAAGAATACTAGAGTGGGTTGCCATTTCCTTCTCCAGGGGATCTTCCCGACTCAGGGATTCTACTTGCGTCTCTTGTATCTCCTGCATTGGCAGGTGGATTCTTTACCGTCTTAGCCATTCAACAAAGCCGTAGTTTATTTAAGACACTGCCAAACCAATTTACAGAATGGCTATACCATTCTACATTCTTACCAACAATGTATATGTGATCCAGTTTCTCCACATCTTTGTCAGCATTTTGATGTTATCAATATGTTTTTATTTTAGTTCTTCTAATAGGTGTGTAGTAATATCTCATTTTGGTTTTAATTTGCATTTCTCTAATGGGTAATGATATTGGATATCTTTTCATGTGTTTATTTTCCAATTAAGTATCCTCTTTGACAAAATGCCTGTTTATGTCTTTTGCCTATATTCTGATAGGATTGTTTGTTTACTGTTGCATTTTGAGAGTTTTTTTTTTATTCTAGATACAAGTCCTTTGTCAGATGTGTGTTTGAAAAAATCTGAATAAATTCTATTGATCTGTCCTCAAGTTTACTGATTCTATCTTCTGTCTTCTCCACTGTACTACTGAGTCCATTCAGTGAGTTTTTATTTCTCATATTGTAATTTTCACGTCTTAATTTACATTTAGTTTTTTACAATCTTTTGTTTCTTTGCTGAGATTGTTAAAAATTATTTTTCACATCTTCAATATAATGTGTAATTCTTGAATCTTTCTAATATAATTCCAACATCTGATTCATTTCAGTGTTGACATCAATTAAATATCTCTTTTCCTTCAGGTTTTGATTTTCCTAGTTCCTGATTTGAAATGATTTTCAATTGTATGTTGGACATTTTGGCTATTACACTGGAGAATTCAGTTCAGTTCAGTCGCTCAGTCATGTCCGACTCTTTGCGACGCCATGAACCTCAGCACACTAAGCCTCCCTGTCTATCACCAACTCCCAGAGTGCACCCAAACCCATGTCCATTGGGTGAGTGATGCCATCCAACCATCTCATTCTCTATCGTCCCCTTCTCCTCCTGCCCTCAATCTTTCCCAGCATCTAGGTCTTTTCAAGTGAGTCAACTCTTCTCATCAGGTGGCCACAGTATTAGAACTTCAGCTTCAACATGAGTCCTTCCAATGAACACCCAGGACTGATCTCCTTTAGAATGGACTGGTTGGATCTCCTTGCTGTCCAAGGGACTCTCAAGAGTCTTCTCCAATACCACAGTTCAAAAGCATCAGTTCTTCAGTGCTCAGCTTTCTTCACAGTCCAACTCTCACATCCATACATGACCACTGGAAAAACCATAGCCTTGACTAGACGGACCTTTGTTGGCAAAGTAATGTCTCTGCTTTTGAATATACTATCTAGGTTGATCATAACTTTCCTTCCAAGGAGTAAGCGTCTTTTAATGTCATGGTTGCAGTCACCATCTTCACTGATTTTGGAAAAATAAAGTCAGCCACTGTTTCCCCATCTATTTACCATGAAGTGATGGGACTGGATGCCATGATCTTTGTTTTCTGAATGTTGAGCTTTAAGCCAACTTTTTCACTCTCCTCTTTCACTTTTATCAAGAGGCTCTTTAGTTCTTCTTCACTTTCTGCCATAAAGGTGGTGTCATCTGCATATCTGAGGTTATTGATATTTCTCCTGGAAGTCTTGATTCCAGCTTGTGCTTCCTCCAGCCCAGCATTTCTCATGATGTACTCTGCATAGAAGTTAAATAAACAGGGTGACAAATATACAGCCTTGACATACTCTTTTTCCTATTTGGAACCAGTATGTTGTTCCATGTCCAGTTCTAACTGTTGCTACCTGACCTGCATACAGGTTTTTCAAGAGGCAGGTCAAGTGGTCTGGCATTCCCATCTCTTTCAGAATTTTTCACAGTTGTGATCCACACAGTCAAAGGCTTTGGTATAGTCAGTAAAGCAGAAAGAGATGTTTTTCTGGAACTCTCTTGCTTTTTCCATGATCCAGTGGATGTTGGCAATTTGATCTCTGGTTCCTTTACCTTTTCTAAAACCAGCTTGAACATCTGGAAGTTCACGTTTCACGTATTGCTGAAGCCTGGCTTGGAGAATTTTGAGCATTAGTTTACTAGTGTGTGAGATGAGTGCAGTTGTGCAGTAGTTTGAGTATTCTTTGGCATTGCCTTTCTTTGGAATTGGAATGAAAACAGACCTTTTCAGTCCTTGGCCACTGCTGAGTTTTCCAAATTTGCTGACATATTGAGTGCAGCACTTTCACTGCATCATCTTTTAGGATTTGAAATAGCTCAACTAGAATTCCATCACCTCCACTAGCTTTGTTCATAGTGATGCTTCCTAACGCCCACTTGACTTCACATTCCAGGATGTCTGGCTCTAGGTGAGTGATCACACCATTGTGATTATCTGGGTCGTGAAGATCTTTTTAGTACAGTTCTTCTGTGTATTCTTGCCACCTCTTCTTAATATCTTCTGCTTCTGTTAGGTCCATACCATTTCTGTCCTTTATCGAGCCCATCTTTGCATGAAATGTTCCCTTGATATCTCTAATTTTCTTGAAGAGATCTCTTGTCCTTCCCATTCTATTGTTTCCCTCTATTTCTTTGCATTGATCACTGAGGAAGGTTTTCTTATCTCTCCTTGCTATTCTTTGGAACTCTGCATTCAAATGGGTATATTTTTCATTTTCTCATTTGCTTTTCACTTCTCTTGTTTTCACAGCTATTTGTAAGGCCTCCTCAGACAGCCATTTTGCTTTTTTTGCATTTCTTTTTCTTGGGGATGGTCTTGATTCCCGTCTCCTGTACAATGTTACAAACCTCTGTCCATAGTTCATCAGGCACTCTGTCTATCAGATCTAGTCCCTTAAATCTATTTCTCACTTCCACTGTATAGTCATAAGGGAGACTATACACTGTATAGTCATCGGAGAATGTGGACCCCTTTCATTTCAAAAGATAGTCACTTTGTTTAGATTTAGCATGCAAGTCCTGACCTAATTTTGGGACTGTGGTTCCAATGACAATATTTCTTTTCAGAGCCTTTGTGGTCCTATTTTTGTCCCTGTCATTTGTCTCATGCCACTGGGGCCTCCACTGATCCTTGCTAGCATTGTATGAGGGAGCTGAAGAAGTTTGCTCAGGATTGGTTCTCTGTACCTTGCACGTCGGGGAAGGGAGTCTCCTGCTTCAGGGTTGAATGATGTTTCCTGGTGCTTGTTTTGGCAGGCTCCTCCTATCTGTGGAGGATGAAGAGTGCCTCCCTAGCTTGGTGCTTGTTATGAGGTTTGTCTGTGAGTGGGGGCAGGGAGAGTCTTAGGCCTGCAGGGATGAATAGGCTTCCTGAACTGGGTGCATCTTGTTGCAATCTCCCCTCTGTCTGTGGAAGATGAAATACACCTCAGGCTACACATTTATTGTGGCATGATCCACTTGCTAATCCCCTCTTCTTCCCCCCAATCTGCACGCGCACACACACGCATACACACAGTGTCTCTGAGTGGAGGAGGAGGGGAACCTCAGGTCCAATGGGGAAGAAGAATGCTTCCCCAGTTGGCGCTTGTGCTGTGATCCTCTTTGTCAGTGCCTTCTAGCTGTGTGGCATCTCTAGGTGGGGGAGTTGAGTCTCAAGCAGGGTAAGGATAGACGAGTGCTTATCCTAGTAAATAATTTATTGTCAGTAGG
This sequence comes from Oryx dammah, assembly GCF_014754425.2. NCBI lineage: Eukaryota > Metazoa > Chordata > Mammalia > Artiodactyla > Bovidae > Oryx > Oryx dammah. The sequence goes on along the minus strand of NW_024070207.1, from coordinate 89,536,537 downwards.
ACTTTCAATTAATTCCCCTTCCTGGCTCTGCCAGGGACACATAATATTGTCAATGGGACTCCTGTACCATCTTGGGGAGGAGTGAACCTGTCTGGGCTGTCCTTTCTCTTAATAGGTTGGGGGTCAGGAAATGCCAGGTGTTGGTGGCCTTCTTGGCCTTCTTCAGTGGGATGGTGGTTCAAAATTTGCCCTACCCCTTTTGTGTTCCTTCAGTATTGTGGTCCATCTTCCATCTTTCAGAGTTTTTCTTTGTTGCATCTTGAGTTATTTTTAGGGTTCATAGCTGCTTTTAGCAGGGAGCACAGAAAAAGTAGTCTACACCATCTTGTCTGGAACGCTCATCTTTCTTTTAAAATATAATCTCTATTTTAGGATTCCTAGTAATCTTTCAAGTCTCTGTACTATCACTTTTGACTTTATCACTGCTTTTGCACTTATTAGAGAATTAATAATATTTGTAAGGTATCTTATAACCAAGTACCAGGCCAGCAAATATGAATCCATCTAACAAATATTGTGAGACTAGATGCCAAACCGTTGGCACACAAACACTCATAATATAATGATCATGCATTTTCTGTAGAGCAGGACTTTCATTGTTCCTATGTAAGCTTGTAAGTAATGAAGACTTAACATGTTTGTAATCATAGTGATCATTTATTGAACTCTTACTGTCCATAGACAGTATGTTAATTTAATTTGGGGATCCTTAATTTAATCATCTTGGATTACAAAAAAATGAAAGTGTTAGTTGCTCAGTCATGTCAGACTCTTTGAGATCCCATGGACTGGAGCCCACCAAGCTTCTCTGTCCATGGTATTTCCCAGGCAAGAATACTGTAGTGGGTTGCCATTTCCTACTCCAGGGGATCATCCCAACCCAGGGATCAAACTCAGGTCTCTGGCATTGCAGGCAGATTCTTTACCATCTGAGCCACCAGGTAAGACCTTCCTGGATTAGAGTAGGCCCTAAATCCAATGACTGGTTTCCATGTAAGGAGGAGAAGGAAATTTTGAGACACAGTGTGTTAATCACTCAGTCGTTCCGGCTCTTTGTGACCCCATGGACAGTAGCTAACCAGGCTCCTCTGTCCGTGGAATTCTCCAAGCAAGAATACTGGAGTGAGTTGCCATTTCCTTCTCCAGGGGATCTTCCCAACCCAGGGTTTAGACCTGGGTCTCCTGCATTGCAGGCAGATTTTTTTTATGGTCTCAGCCACTGGGAAAGCCCTAAGTGTTTCTTTGAAACACTGGGAAAGTGGTAATGTGCAGACAGAGGCAGGAATTGGAGTTATGTAGCCCAAGCCAGGGAACATTATGATTTGCCTGTAGCTACCTGAAAGTGGTAAGAAGCCTGGAATGGATTCTCCCTCAGAACCTCTACAAGGAACCAACTCTACCAACATTTTGATTTAGGGCTTCTGGTTTCCAGAACAGTGAGATAATAAATTTCTGTTGTTTTAAGCCACCAACTTTGTGGTCATTTTTTATGACAGGCTCAGGAAACTGATACAGGTAGTATTACCACATATCTCCATTTTATAGATGAAGAAACAAGGTTTGAAATATTAAATAAATTTCATATGTTCACACAGCTAGGAAGTAGTGGCTGATAATTCAGCCCAAGACTATCCACTGCAAAGCTTGTATTTTCAATCTTAACCTTCTATTAATAAAATATCATTGATAACAGGTTATAAACAGTCCCAAGACTTCTTCACTTCTCACTCCCCCAATCCTTTCTTCAGGGGTCTTTCCCTATTCCAAGAGACTTCCATTGCTCTTAAGCCATTCCTGCTTCCTGTTACTAGTAGAGATTATTGAGTACAGTTGGCACCTCGTGGTTGGGTACTCCTGACCCTTAGCTTTTCCATCTCAAGGCACATTTATATAAGTTCTAGAGGAGAGGGCCATACCTAGCACTAAGGCAAAGCTTCTGATAGGCCATCTTAAGGCCATGAGCAGTCAATCAGTAGAAATGGTTTTAGGCTGAGCAGGGTCTGTTGGTTCATGTCACCCACGCTGATGCCAAGTTTTGCAGTGGATAGTCTTGGGCTGAATTCTTAGCTCCGCCTCTTACTAGCTGTGTGAACATATGCAAGTCATTTAATATTTCCAACCTTGTTTCCTTATCTATAAAATGGAGATATATGATAATATGATACTACTACCTGTATCAGTTTCACTTAAAGCCATTCCAGCCATTGTTTTGAGGATAAGGCTACAAGTAAAGATACTTGCCTCCTGAAACAGTCTGTGGGCCCTGGAAATGAGCAAGAGCTGTTAGTCAATGCCTCTATTGCCAAACCTTGTATCAGGTGCTAAGGAGAAAAGCAGCAATTGTTACTTCCCTGTGGTTCTTCTAAAAGTGTTTCTTTGTCAATAGGATGTCATTAAACATTATGCACAGTTGGCTGGAAATTAAAATTATAGATGAGAACATTTTTTTAAATAAAATGTGTGCATGTAAAAATAAACCAATGTGTGAGAACAGAGTGCCTAAGCAACAGACAGCACACTCTGGGGCTGGGTGCCAGATGTTTCGATGTGATGTCTGTCACCACACTCGGGGTCATTATTTCAATATCATATACTTATTAAGCACCTACTGTGTGTTAGACATTGTTCTGGCTGATTCTCTGCCTAGTGTCAGCTACATTGCACAAATTCTTAATTTACCAGTCCTCTGAGTATAGGTAAGATGAAGCAGAATTTTTTTTTCTTTTGCTTCATCTGGCAGGAGTTAAGAAAAATTGGAGCATATATTTCTACACAAGAGCCAAGTAAATTTGAGACTGAATTCTGTTTTAATCTTGACCTCTCCAATTGGAACATTTTCCACATTCGTTCAACTGACAACCTTAGACAAATGGCTCAGTGATTAGAAGTCAGAGAGAGAATTAGCAATCAGTTCTTTTCTGAAAGACTAGCAAGGAACTGTTTCTCAAATACTAGCTAATTACTTAAATATTACTGGAAAAACTGTTCTAGTACATATCTGTTAAATTGCATGGATAAACGGGGGCATATGAAACCTTATCAGTGTAATGCTGCTGCTGCTACTGCTAAGTTGCTTCAGTCGTGTCCAACTCTGTGCGACGCCATAGATGGCAGCCCATCAGGCTCCCTCTCCCTGTCTTAGAAAATGTGAGCATGTGCCCCAGTATCCTTCTCTTTGAGAACTTTTCAAGGAAAAAAATATTCCCTTGACAGTGAAATCCTTCATGTGGCAAGAGTCTCCCCTAAGGTGGGGGAAGAAACAAAAGCTGAGATTGAACAATCTCTACAGCTTGTCATATGGTCTAGTCAGTGATGGAGAAGATCCCTGACTCAAGAATAGACCCAGTAGAGAGGCAGTCTTTGAACTGAGCCACGTGCTGGTTGTAAAATGTGACATGATTGGAATTCAACTAGGGATTGGCTCTATAAAATAGTGTGTGAGCAACATACCCAATGTCAAAGGTATCTTGATGATAGAGAGTTATTCTGAGAAGATCAATTGTGTGATATAATGACAGTGATGAAGCAAACTTAAATCTTATGGGGTCACACAGCATCTGACGCATGCAGGCAACAAGGCCCTCCCAGGTCTGAAGGAAGAGTATAAATAAAAGACAGAAATGTATGTTGAAGATTCCAATCATTTTTATTTGCTCAACTGACTAGTAGAAGTTTATGTAAAATTCTGGCATGAGTCTAGAGAACTCTTCTAGTAAGTTGAAAGCCCCATCAAACAGGAATTTTTTTCCTGAGGGTGAGGTGGCAGTGATGTTTCAGTGAGGATGTAAAGCTCAGAAAGAAAGTCTCTTTCTTTCAGAAATGTGAAATTTACTTAAATTTGAGAAAAACTATTATTTTGACTAGAGTGTGCCCTGACAGAGATTATATATTTTTTTCTTCTCCAGTAGAAGAAGCAAATAGATGTTTGCCACACATGCAGAGGTAGGTCCCTATGGAGGAGGTATTTGAAAGGCTCCTTTGAATTAAGTTGGTGGAAGGAAAGCCCAAGAGAATGATATCATGAGCTCTCATTTAACTTGGCAAAGCCAACTCCAGGCAGAAATTTTGCATGAACAACTAAGAGGACCTCCATCTTTTTCTCTGCAATTCTTGGTCAGAGGGTTTCCAGCCTTAGACACTTGCTCACTGGCCAGGTCTGGAAGTAATCCAGGATGACCTGCATGCTCCTCAGTCTTTGACATGCCAAAGGCAGGTTGCCCCAGCATCAGATGTCTATCAAAAACTCGGGTTTCTATGGCTTTCTAACTACCATCACCCTTTCCAGACTCTTATCCTGTGTCTTTCAGAGCATTTCAGTCCCATACCTTGCCCACATTACCATCCCATCCTTCCTCACTGAAGTTGTTCCCCCCTTCCCCCTACCCCCAACAAGAGACCCAGCCCTCAGTGACAGTTCCTTTCAGGAACAGGCCAGATGACTTCTCCAATAATGTGTTCCTGTGTTGAGTCTGAAACTGCTAGAAGGTTTGCCCTGGGGAATAGAAATGGGTCTATGTCCTTCTGTGCTACTGTTTGAAGAAACTATGGGTTGTGATCAGGACTGAAGAGAGTCAAGAGTGTGAGGGTATGAAAGCAGAATTCCACCACTGCTGAGTCCTGCAGTTTGGAGTCAGAAAGGGAACAAGCAGGATGGTGACAACCAGATGATTCATGTGATTCCACAAAGTCATTAAAAAAAAATTTTATTCTTAATTGAAGGATAATTGCTTTACAGAATTTTGTTGTTTTCTGTCAAACCTCAACATGTATCAGCCATAGGTATACACATATCCCCTCCCTTTTGAACCTCCCTCCCATCTCCCTCTGCATCCCACCCCTCTAGGTTGATAGAGCCCCTGTTTGAGTTTCCTGAGCCATATAGCCAATTCCTGTTGGCTATCTATTTTACTTATGGTAATGTAAGTTTCCATGTTGCTCTTTCCACACATCTCACCCTCGCCTCCTCTCTCCCCACGTCCATAAGTCTATTCTCTATGTCTGTTTCTCCACTGAGGGCAGTTATTCTTAATCACGCTTAACCATCTTGACTGGGACCCTAACCTCCCCTTGTGAGAAGATAGGGATTTTTGGTGTTAATTTAAATTATTTTTTCATTAAAAAAATTGAATCTTAGAAGGCCAGTTTATATATCCATTTCAATAGCCCTCAATCCTGTTATCTATCAATCTATATCTATCATCTATCATTGGTGTATCATTGATTTATCATCACTTATCTGTCAATCAGGGCTTCTCAATCTTGGCACTACTGAATTTTGTTCCAGATAATTCCCTGTTGTGGCAAAATGTCCCGTGTTTTGTAGGATGTTTAGCAGCAGCATCTTTGATTTCTACCTACTATACACCAGTAGCATTGTGGCTCCCATCTCAGTTGTGGCAACCAAAAATGTCTCCAGCCCTTGCAAATGTCCTCTAGTGGGGAGCAGAATCACCCCCTATTTGAGAAATGCTAATCTATATCTCTCTATACAAAACAAAGTGGTTAAAAGCACACAGAACCTCTGGAGTCAGACTGCTTAGATTCGAATCTGGACTCCTGGCTCACGAGTTATGAGTCCTTGGCCCTCTCTAAGTCTTGGTTTCCTCATCTATAAAAAGGGGATGATAATATTACCTACCTAACAGGGTTTCTGCATGATACTGTTAAATGAGTTAATATGTTTGTAAAGTACTTAGAGCAGTATCTCACATATATTAAGCACTATAGAAGTCTTAGATATCAAAGCCATTGTCTCTTAATGTATTATTGGAATGTTAACATTTAATCAAGATTCTGTAATTTAAAATAAATGAAAGATGTCAGAGTAGGAAGACTTTGAGCTCACCTCTGACAACTATTTACAGAGCAACTATTTATAAGAACTTGAAGATTGGCAGAAAAGACTTTCATGGTTTTGTTCTAATGTTGCAGAAAAAACATGCATACAGTTTGTATCTTGTACTTAATGTTATAAGTAGAAAGATATAGAAAATATGAATGATTAAACAAATGTTAGAGAAAGGAAGTCATAAACTAGAACTTACAAAATATTTCTCTCTCCTTGTTCATCCAGGTCAAGTCAAACAAATATGTTTCTTCCTCTAGGGAACGACAGGATCAAAGCTTACTTTCCCTTATAGAGAGTGTATACTTTAGAATAAACACATTGATACTGGTTAAAATTATGTTGTTACTTAAAATGGGAAAGGAGCTAAATTATTTCAGAAGTTATACTCACCAAGCAAGCTAAATATTTTTTAAAACTGTACTTTCACAAGAGTACCAGAAGCCTAAACATACTTTCAAAATAGCCTCCAGACACCCAGTAAATTTATACAAGCCACGGTTTGAAAAATCTAACTCTAGCTTTCCATTGTTAGTTTCAAAGCCAAGGCAATGTGAATGCTGGATGACAGATAGCTCAGAGGGTTGCTGTCTATTTCAGCTCTCCCTCGGGCTCTGGATTCTGACCTCAGAACACAAAGCAGGGCCCTCCCTACTCCCAGACCTCAAGGGAAAGGGCAACAAAGACAGCTGAACCCCCCTCCCTCCACATGGTGTGTTGCCTAGTTTTTCTTTCTCTTAGGAGTCAGTGACACATGATTGAGGTGAATCTCAAGTTGTCTCTTTAGGGTTCTCAGAAAATAAAAGATTTTATGTCCAAGAACTCAGTGGGAACAGATAAAACTGATGTTAATTTTTTTTTTTTTTTGTATTTAAAGAGTTTTGAAGTCAAAAGCCTTCTGACCTGTCCAGACAATCAACCTATGTACAACTCCGCTTGCAAAATCCTGCATCAATGATCCAAAGGCATTTCAGGATCATAATTTTGGTGTTACTACCACTTGAAGTTATCATAGATGTCTTTGAAACAAATAAAACATGGAAATATATAAATGCAACTGAACTTCAACCAAAATGATCGTGAAATACTCAACTCATCTGAAGACAATCTTATAAACCTCAAACACTTAAAATTATCTTTCAAATATAAAAACAATCTAAAAAAAGGAAGTGGTGTTGTGTATGACTCAGAAACTAAAAGATTATAGCATTTGGTCATAAGATACTGGGACAGGTGATTTTCTCCATGACAGCATACTCTGAACCTTACAGCTTGGACCAGTCACCCATTTAGTTAGTATCACTGTCTCCTACTCTTGCCAATACTCTGTCAAGCACTGAACATATAGTAATGAACAAGGTGCCATCTCTGTCTTCTTGGAGTTTATACATATTGTGGGGACAGACAGGTAAGCAGGCACCTCTATTTCCTATAAGTACGATGAATGCAGTTTGAGATGGGACCACATAGGACACCTGCCACATTTAGAAAATTCACCTGAAAGATGGAGTTAGTGAGCGAAAGGAAGTGGGTGGGTAGTGCAAGAGGTGGTGGTGAAAAGTGGGTAACATTCCAGGTGAAATCAGAAGCAAAGAGCATTTGAGAAAGAGACCTGTGCTCTAAAGCGGCTGCTACTAGTCCATTTTGGTTAGAACCTGTGGTTGTGGTGGGGGTACTGGGTAGAGTTGAGATTGGTAATCAAGGGGAAGAAACAATCATGGCCTACCAATCAATTTTCTAGGTGTCCCATGTCTCTTTGAAATCTCTCCCAGCTCCCTCTGAGTAGGTAATGGACCATAGGAGTCTGTCCCCTCCCTGGTCACCAGTGATTGGGTCGGTACATGATTCAGGTTGGCAAAATTGGGTTTCTTTTCTTGAGGATTTGTATTTATATTTAGTACATGGGGATTGAATTCAGTCTTTGCTGTGTACTCAAATGGGGGAAATAGTGAAAAGCCATGATTGGGGCAAACAAATTTGGCTTCTATGTAAGTGCAACAGAGAAAGTATCTCCAGACATAGAGAGAGAATTAGCCAGATGCAAAAAAAACAAAACAAACAAACAAAAAAAAACCAGCAGTTCTCTCAGCTTCTATAGGGCTTTCAACTCCTAGCTCTGGTTTTATCTAAAGCATGGCTGTGTGCTTTCTGACCAAAGACTTGGAGATGATCGTCTTTAAGCTGGCTTGAAAAAGATTTGTTCTTTGCAGTCATGTCAGTCTGCCATGAAATTAATACAAGGCTCCATATACAAGGAACTTGAGCCCCACTGTATGACATGTTATGGAGAAAAGTCCCAGTACTGTATCTAGAGTTACTTGGGACCAATTGTGAGTATTGGTTATGAAATAACTTTAAGTCAAATCACTAACATACAAGTAACCCCAAATCTTTGTCTGATACTCACTTTAATGTTTCCAATGGATTCGGGTTTTGGTCTCAGAAAATTAGCAACCTTTGGAGGAAAATAAAACATTTGCAGCATTTCCACCAGCTTCCTTGAAACTTACAAATTCAAAGTCCCTGATGAAAATGCACAGTTACTTCTGTATTTGCTTATTCATAAGATGTCTTTGAAAATCCTGAGGTTCTTTCTACATCAGTGAGAACTCCTGAGGGAACTCTGTAGTGCCCAGGTTTTACATTCCCTCCCTGTGATAAAAACACAATTCTGGAAGGGTGAAAAATCAGTCAAGCAAATGAGACACACTTCTTGAGAGGTCACCACTATGGAAAATATGGAAGTCAGAGTGACGGCTTATTGTCAACCTCCTCCCAGACACATGGTAAACAGATTGGGTTCCCTGAATAATTGCTCTTTCAGAGTCAGGAAAAACTGTGATATTTGTAGATTTGCTCAGAGAAGGAGAAACATATTAAAATACTTTGTGAGGATCATGGTGGCACATGATGCTCCCATTGTCTCTCCCCTTCTCTCTACAACCAGTAAAACATCCATAACTCAACAAACACACCAATAACTCTGCCCAACACACCAGGATGCTGGACAGTTCCAGATATCTGTACATCTAAAGGTACTGGGCCTAAACACATGGAGGAGGCAGAACTGGGGGAGCAGCAGAGGCGGTGCTTGTGATCCTGGCTCCCTGGCTATGACAACGGAGCCTGCAGCCCCAGAGCACTTGGTAGAATAGGAGACAGGGCACCTGAGTCTGGCCTCCCAGCTGCAGTGGCACCCACAGCTGCAGGGAACCAGGCAGCAAGAGCAGTAGACCCTGTGATCCCATCCCTCCAGCCATGGAGGCACCCATGACTCCAGCCTTCTTGACCACTGCATTGGCACCCATGAACCCAACAAATCTGGAGGTGGCAGATGCACTTGTGATGCCAGCTGGATAGCTCCCCTTCTCTCCCTCCTCACATAGCAGTGACCATGCCTGTGACTCAGGCAACCCTGGATGTGGTGGAGGTATCTACCATCCTGGTGCTCCAGGGGCAACAGCAGCAACACTGGAAACAGCAAGGCACCCATGACTCCAGAATCACAAACAGCAACAAAAAAGTCACCAGGAGACATTTTTAGCAGACATTGTAAAGGGTGGAGAGTACTGATTCTCAAATATAGCCAAAGGCTCAGGTAAAAGGGACCCAAAACTTGTATTATATCACCACCTACTGAAAAACTAGAGAAAAGCCTCTAATCACTAACCTGTTGAATTCTTAGAATTTAAAAAAGACAAAAAACCAAAAAACAACTTTACCTAAAGAAGAAACGTGTTTGCTATTTCAAATGCATGGGAAGAAGGACTCATCAAGCATCATGAAAAACTATGGTAACATGGTGTTACAAAAAGAAAATGACAATAAAAACCAAACTTCAAGTCATGAAATATTGTGGTCTGAAAGAGAATTCAAAATAGCTGTCATGAAGAAAGTCAATGAACTAGAAGAAACTCAAAAAAGCAGTTCAATAAATTCAGAAATAAAACTAATAAATAAGAAGTATAGTTTACCAAAGAAATTGAAATTATAAAAATAACCAAACAAAAATTGTGAAGCAGAAGGACTCAATAAATGAGATGAAGATTGCATTAAAAATCACTGGAAAGAGAATAGACCATATGAAAGAAAATAATATGAGTTTAAAGAAGAAATCTGGAAATGATACACACAAGAGAGCAGAGAGAACTAAGGTCTAAAAAAGAAAAGAAATTCTATAAGAACTGTCTGACTGCATTAGTTAGGGCAACATAAGGATGATTGGTATCCCAGTAGGAGAAGAGAGGGAGAAGGAATCAGAGAGTTTACTTAAAGAAATAACAGTTGAGAACTTCCCAAACCTGGAGAAGGAACTGGACATGTAAGTCCACAAAGCTAAGAGAACATCTTAGCTTTACTTCAGTGCAAAAAGACATTCTCCAAGATATATTATATTAAAACTGTGTAAATGACAAACATAATACTTAACAGTGTCAACTATAAGCTAGTCTGTATAAGAATCAGTCATATGAAGATTTAATACTGGGATGGATCATTTAACATCATTGATACATGTGGGTGTACAAGCACTTCTTTCTTGTTTCTGCTTCTATCCCTCTGCTTCTTTCTCTGCCACTCTTTGACCTCTTCCTGATTTCCTGAACTAGGATTATTTTATGTGTTGCTTTGATTCCTATTTATTTTTCAAAGAATATGCTATTTGTCTGAAGAATGTGCAGCTGGAAATAATTCAGAAACAACCACAAGCCCAGACTCCTGCCCCTCAATTATGTAGTCTCTCTCATGTAAAGAATAAACAATTCTAGGGCATTAAATAATAAAAAAGAAGTAATTTTTTTTATTTACAAAGGAAAAATTGTAAAAATAGCTATGAAAAAGTACAGAAAACTACAAAGGAACTCCCATTAGGGTATCAGATTTCTTAGCAGAAGCTCTATAGGCCAGGAGAAAGTGGAATGACACACTCAACATATGAAAGTTTAAAACTGTCTGCAAAGAATACTCTATCCAACAAAGTTATCTCTCAGGTTTGAAGGAGTAATAAAGGCTTTCCCAAACAAACAAAAGCTGAAGGAGTTTATCACCACTAGTGTTACCTTTGGAGAAAGCAATGGCACCCCACTCCAGTACTCTTGCCTGGAAAATCCCATGGATGGAGGAGCCTGGTAGGCTGCAGTCCATGGGGTCGCTAAGAGTCGGACATGACTGAGTGACTTCACTTTCACTTTTCACTTTCATTCATTGGAGAAGGAAATGGCAACCCACTCCAGTGTTCTTGCCTGGAGAATCCCAGAGACAGTGGGCCCCCTTCTATGGGTTGCACAGAGTCGGACACGACTGAAGCGACTTAGCAGCAGCAGCAGTGTTACCTTAGGAAAATGTTGAAAGGAAATCTTCTACCTGAAACAAAAGAACAGAAATATACAAAAGTTTGAGTAAGGTGGCAGTATCAGAAGACTGCAACCCTACATCAGAAGAGGTTGTTAAACATTTAATTATAGCATAAAAAGCAAAGAGAAAAAAGCAGTAGAAATAACTGTAACAAACTCATAAATAAAAAAAAGGATACTTTGAGGCAACAAAAACATAAAAGGGGAAGAGGAAAAGGAGAGAACCTGTATAGGTAAATGAAGATAAAATGCTATCAGCACAAAAAGGGCAATTTTATCTATAAGACAAACTTCATGATAACTACAAAACATAAATCTAGAGAAGAGATGTGAAACATAAAAAATAAAACTGAGAAAAGCATCATAGAAAACCACCAAACTAAAATAGCAGACAGAATAATAAGGAAAAGGAAACAAGGGAGCTATAGAACAACCCTCCAAAAAATACAAAAGAAAAATTGGCACTACCAAGTCCTCATTTATTACTAATCATCCTAAATGTAAGTAGACTGAGTTTCCTAGTCCAAAGACAGAGTGGATGGATGGATGAAAAAATAAGACTCAACTATATGCTGCCTCCAGGAGACTAATCTCAGCTCTAAAGACAATCATAGGTTCAAAGAGAAAGGATGGAAGACCATACTTCAAAAAAATGACAACCAAAAGAAAGCAAGTGTACTATACTCATGTTAGACAAAATAGACTTCAAGGAAAAAAGGGTGACACATAACCGTCATTAATATACACATACTCAGAATAGGAACACCAAAATATATAAAGCAATTAACAGACCTAAAGGGAGAAATTGACAGCAGCACGTTAATAGCAAGGGACTTTAATACTCCACTTACATCAATGGATAGATTAGGCAGATAGAAATTCAACAAGGATACAGTGGCCTTAAATGAAACATTAGACTAGATTGACTTAGTATATTTACACAGAACATTCCATCTGAATGCAGCAAAATACATACTTTTCTCAAGTGCACATTCTCCAGGAGAGATCACATCCTAGGCTGCAAAATAAATTTAACAATTTGTTAAATTTCAACAAACTTAACAAGATTGAAATCATACAAAGCATTTTTTTTTCTGACCACAGTGTTTGAAATTACAAATCAACTCTAAGAAGAAAGCTGGAAAAATCACTAATATATGGAAATTAAACATGTTAGTGAACAACTGTTGTATCAACAAAGAAATTAAGGGAGAAGTCAAAAAATATCTTAAGACAAATGAAAATAAATATACAACATACCAAAACCTTTGGGATGCAACAAAAGTAATACTAAGAAGGGTAGCACTATAGGTCTATCTCAAGAAACAAGAAAAATCCTCCCCCAAACAATATAACTTTACACTTAAGGGAACTAGAAGAAGAACAAATGAAGCCCAAAGTTAGTAAAGAAGAAGGAAATAATAAAGATCAGAGTGGAGATAAATGAAATAGGGACTAAGAAAATAACAGAAAAGATCAATAAAACTAAGAGCTGGCTATTTGAAAAGATAAACAAAACTGACAAATCTTTAGCTAGACTCACAAAAGAAAAAGAAAAAGCTCAGATAAATAAAATCAGAAACAAAAAGGCGAAAGTACAATGACTGCCACAGAGACACAAAAGATTATAAGAGAATACTATGAATATGCTAAAAATGGACAAATTCGAAGAAATGGATAAATTCTTAGATTCATACAATCTTCCAGGACTGAATCATGAAGAAATAGAAAATCTGAAGAGATGGAATTCTAAGGAGATTGAAACAATAACTAAAAACTTCCCAAGAAACAAGAGTTCAGGACCAGACAGTCTCACAGGTGAATTCTACCAAACACGAAGAGAAGATATAATACCTATCCTTCTCAAACTTTTACAAACAAATAAAGAGAAGGGAATGTTTTCTAGCATTTTATGAAGCTAACATTACCTTGATACCAAAATCAGAAAAGGACAACACAAAAAAATTTATAGCGGAAAGTGATGAATATAAACACGATAATTCTCAACAATATATTAGCGAACTGAATACAACAATACATTAAAAGAACCACATACCATGATCAAGTTAGATTTAATCCAGGGGTGCAAGAATGTCTCAACTTTGGCAAATCAACTGACATAATACATCAAATTAACAAAAGGAAGAATTAAAATCATATGATCATCTCAGTAGATGCAGAAAATCTTTAAACAGAATTCAACATCCATTTATGATAAACAAAAATTCTTCAGAAAGTGGACATAAAGGGAGCATATCTCAACATAATAATGGCCATTTATGACAAGCCCATAGCTAACATCATACTCAAAGATGAAAAACTGAAAGCATTTCCTCTAAGATCAGGAACAAGACAAGGATGCCCACTCTTGCCACTTTTTATACACTGGTATTGGAAGTCATAGCCAAAGCAATCAGAACAGATGAGGAAAAAAAGGAATCAAAATTGGAAAGGAACAAGTAAAACTGTCACTGTTTGCAGATGACATGATACTATAAAATAGAAAGTTCTAAAGATGCCACTAGAAAACTGCTAGAGTACATCAATGAATTTAGTAAAATTGCTGGATAAAAAATTAATATACAGAACTCTGCTTTATATCTATACAGGAACAACATGCTATCAGAAAGAGAATTAAGAAAACAACTCCATTTACTATCACATTGAAATGAATAAAATACCTTGGAATAAACCTACCTAAGGAGGTAAAAGACCCATACTCAGAAAACTTTAAGAGGTTAATAAAATAAGTTGAAGACAATGCAAATAGATAAAAAGATATACTCTGTTCATGGGATTGGAAAAACTTATTACTGTTAAAATTATCATACTACACAAGATAGTCTAGAGATTCAATGCAATCCTTATCAAAATACCAAGGACATTTTTCACATAACTAGAAACAATAATTTTAATATTTGTATGGAGACACAAAAAATCCTGAATAGCCAAAACAATCTTGACAAAGAAAAGAACTGAAGGAACCACGCTCCCTGACCTCAGACTATGTTTCGAAGCTACAATCATCAAAACAATGTATCACTGGCACAAAAACAGACACATAGATCAATGGAACAGAATAGAGAGCCCAGAAATAAACCTAAAAGCCATGGTCAATTATTTTACAATAAAAGAAGCAAGAATATATAATGGAGAAAACACAGTCTCTTCAATAGTGCTGCTGGGGTAACTGAGCAGCCTCATGTACAAGAATGCAATTAGAACATTTTCTCACATCACATACAAACAAATTCAAAATGGATTAAAGACCTAAATGTAAGACCAAACCACATAAAACTCACAGAAGAAAATATAAGCAAAACACTCTGACATAAATCATAGCAATAGTTTTTTGGATCTATCCTTTAAAGCAAAGGAAATAAAAGTGAAAATAAATAAATAGGACTGAATTAATCTGAAAAGCTTTTGCACAGCAAAGGAAAGCATTAACAAAAACAAAAAGACAAGCTACTGAATGAGAGAAAATATTTGCTACTGATTGTGTATCACAATAAACTGTGGAAAATTCTGAAAGAGATGGGAATACCAGACCACCTGACCTGCCTCTTGAGAAACCTATATGCAGGTCAGGAAACAACAGTTAGAACTGGACATTGAACAACAGACTGGTTCCAAATAGGAAAAGGAGTACATCAAGGCTGTATATTGTCACCATCCTTATTTAACTTATATGCAGAGTACATGAGAAATGCTGAGCTGGAAGAAGCACAAACTGGAGTCAAGATTGCCGGGAGAAATATCAATAACTTCAGATGACACCACCCTTATGGCAGAAAGTGAAGAGGAACTAAAAAGCCTCTTGATGAAAGTGAAAGAGGAGAGTCAAAAAGTTGGCTTAAAGCTCAACACTCAGAAAACAAAGATCATGGCATCTGGTCCCATCACTTCATGGGAAATAGATCAGGAAACAGTGGAAACAGTGTCAGACTTTATTTTTTTGGGCTCCAAAATCACTGCAGATGGTGACTGCAGCCATGAAGCAAAAAGATGCTTACTCCTTGGAAGGAAAGTTATGACCAACCTAGATAGCATATTGAAAAGCAGAGACATTACTTTGCCAACAAAGGTCCGTCTAGTCAAGGCTATGGTTTATCCAGTGGTCATGTATGGTTGTGAGAGTTGGACTGTGAAGAAAGCTGGGCGCCGAAGAATTGATGCTTTTGAACTGTGGTGTTGGAGAAGACTCTTGAGAGTCCCTTGGACTGCAAGGGGGTCCAACCAGTCCATTCTGAAGGAGATCAGTCCTGGGTGTTCATTGGAAGGACTGATGCTAAAGGTGAAACTCCAATACTTTGGCTACCTCATGCGAAGAGTTGACTCATTGGAAAAGACCCTGATGCTGGGAGGGATTGGTGGCAGGAGGAGAAGGGGATGACAGAGGATGAGATGGCTGGATGGCATCACCGACTCGATGGACGTGAGACTGAGTGAACTCCAGGAGTTGGTGATGGACAGGGAGGCCTGGCGTGCTGCAATTCATGGGGTCACAAAGAGTCGGTCACGACTGAATGAGTGAACTGAACTGAACTGAACTACCAATAAGGAGTTAATATCCAAAATAAACAACTCATACAATTCCATAGTAAAAAACAACCTTGGTAAAGAATGAGCAGGAGATCTGAATAGACATTTTTCCAAAGAAGACATACAGATGGCCAACAGGCACATGAAAAGATGTTCAACATCATTAATCATCACAAAGATGAAAATTAAAATCATAATTTGATGTCAACTCACACCTGTCAGAATGGCTATCATCAGAAAGAAAATGAATGACAATATTGGCAAGGATGTGGAGAAAAGGAACTCTTGTTCACTGTTTGTGGGACTGTAAACTGGTGCAGCCATCATGGAAAATAGTATGGAGGTTTCAAAAAACTAAAAATAGAACTACTACATGATCTAGCAATTCCATAGTATCTATCCATTAAAAAATGAAAACAATAATATGAAATGATACATGCACACCAGTATTCATACCAGCATTATTTACAATGATAAAGGTATGGAAGCAACCTAAATGTCCATCCATCAACAGATGAATGGATAAGGAGGTAGTGTGTATACACACATGTAATGGTACACTGGTTTTCCAGATGGCTTAGTGAGAAAGAATCTGCCTGCAATGCAGAAGTTGCAGGAGACGTGGGTTTGATCCCTGGGTTGGGAAGATCCTCTGGAGGATGAAATGGCACCCATTCCAGTATTCTTGCCTGGAAAATCCCATGGGTAGAGGAGCCTGACTGGTTACAGTCCACAGAGTTGGAAAGAGTCAGATATGACTGAGCAACTGAGCATACAAAATGGAATATTCAGTTCAGTTCAGTTCAGTCACTCAATCGTGTCTGACTCTTTGTGACCCCATGAATTGCAGCACATATTACTCAACATAAAAAAGGATGAAGCTTTGCTATTTGCAGCAACATGGGTAGACTTGAAGGTTATTAAGTGAAATGTCAGACATAGACAACTACTGTATGCTGTCACTTACTTGTGGAATCTAAAAAGTATAACAAACTAGTGAATATAACAAAGTGAAAAGAGACCCACAAATACAGAGAACAAACTGGCAGTTACCAGTGGGGAGAGGGAAGGAAGGAGGGGCAAGATAGGGATAGGAGACTCAGTTCAGCTCAGTCGCTCAGTCGTGTCCGACTCTTTGCGACCCCATGAATCGCAGCACGCCAGGCCTCCCTGTCCATCACCAACTCCCGGAGTTCACCCAAACTCACATCCATCAAGTCGGTGATGCCATCCAGCCATCTCATCCTCAGTCGTCCCCTTCTCCTCCTGCTCCCAATCCCTCCCAGCATCAGAGTCTTTACCAATGAGTCAACTCTTCGCATGAGGTAGCCAAAGTATTGGAGTTTCACCTTTAGCATCAGTCCTTCCAATGAACACCCAGGACTGATCTCCTTCAGAATGGACTGGTTGGACCCCCTTGCAGTCCAAGGGACTCTCAAGAGTCTTCTCCAACACCACAGTTCAAAAGCATCAATTCTTCGGCGCCCAGCTTTCTTCACAGTCCAACTCTCACATCCAAACATGACCACTGGATAAACCATAGCCTTGACTAGACGGACCTTTGTTGGCAAAGTAATGTCTCTGCTTTTCAATATGCTATCTAGGTTGGTCATAACTTTCCTTCCAAGGAGTAAGCATCTTTTTGCTTCATGGCTGCAGTCACCATCTGCAGTGATTTTGGAGCCCAAAAAAATAAAGTCTGACACTGTTTCCACTGTTTCCCCATCTATTTCCCATGAAGTGATGGGACCAGATGCCATGATCTTTGTTTTCTGAGTGTTGAGCTTTAAGCCAACTTTTTGACTCTCCTCTTTCACTTTCATCAAGAGGTTTTTTAGTTCCTCTTCATTTTCTGCCATAAGGGTGGTGTTATCTGAAGTTATTGATATTTCTCCTGGCAATCTTGACTCCAGTTTGTGCTTCTTCCAGCTCAGCATTTCTCATGATGTACTCTGCATATAAGTTAAATAAGGATGGTGACAATATACAGCCTTGATGTACTCTTTTTCCTATTTGGAACCAGTCTGTTGTTCAATGTCCAGTTCTAACTGTTGTTTCCTGACCTGCATATAGGTTTCTCAAGAGGAAGGTCAGGTGGTCTGGTATTCCCATCTCTTTCAGAATTTTCCAGTTTATTGTAATCCACACAGTCAAAGGCTTTGGCATAGTCAATAAAGCAGAAAGAGATGTTTTTCTGGAACTCTCTTGCTTTTTCCATGATCCAGTAGATGTTGGCAATTTGATCTCTGGTTCCTTTGCCTTTTCTAAAACCAGCTTGAACATCTGGACATTCACAGTTCATGTATTGCTGAAGCCTGGCTTGGAGAATTTTGAGCATTAGTTTACTAGTGTGTGAGATGAGTGCAATTGTGCGGTCGTTTGAGCATTCTTTGGCATTGCCTTTCTTAGGGATTGGAATGAAAACTGACATTTTCCAGTCCTGTGGCCACTGCTGAGTTTTCCAAATTTGCTGACATATTGAGTGCAGCACTTTCACAGCATCATCTTTCAGGATCTGAAATAGCTCAACTGGAATTCCATCACCTCCACTAGCTTTGTTTGTAGTGATGTTTTCTAAGGCCCACTTGACTTCACATTCCAGGATGTCTGGCTCTAGGTGAGTGATCACACCATCATGATTACCTGGGTCGTGAAGATCTTTTTTGTACAATTCTTCTTGTATTCTTGCCACCTCTTCTTAATATCTTCTGCTTCTGTTAGGTCCATACCATTTCTGTCCTTTATTGAGCCCATCTTTGCATGAAATGTTCCCTTGGTAGCTCTAATTTTCTTGAAGAGATCTCTAGTCTTTCCCATTCTATTGTTTTCCTCTATTTCTTTAGAATGATCACTGAGGAAGGCTTTCTTATCTCTCCTTGCTATTCTTTGGAACTCTGCATTCAGATGCTTATATCTTTCCTTTTCTCTTTTGCTTTTTGCTTCTTTTCTTTTCACAGCTATTTGTAAGGTCTCCCCAGACAGCCATTTTGCTTTTTTGCATTTCTTTTCCATGGAGATGGTCTTGATCCCTCTCTCCTGTACAATGTCATGAACCTCATTCCATAGTTCATCAGGCACTCTATCTATCAAATCTAGTTCCTTAAATCTATTTCTCACTTGTACTGTATAATCATAAGGAATTTGACTTAGGTCATACCTGAATGGTGTAGTGGTTTTCCTTACTTTCTTCAGTTGAAGTCTGAATTTGGTAATAAGGAGTTCATGGTCTGAGCCACAGTCAGCTCCCGGTCTTGTTTTTGCTGACTGTATAGAGCTTCTCCATCTTTGGCTGCAAAGAATATAATCAGTCTGATTTCGGTGTTGACCATCTGGTGATGTCCATGTGTAGAGTCTTCTCTTGTGTGGATAGGAGATTAAAAGGTACAAATTATTATTTATAAATAAATAAGCTACAAGGATATATTGTACACCATGGGGGAATATAGCCAATATTTTATAATAACCATAAATAGACTATAACCTTTAAAAATGTAAATCAGTATTCTGTGTACTCATAAATTATATAATATACATCGACTATATCTCAGTATTTTTAAAAGGCCTGGTACATAGAAGATATGCCACAAATATTTGCTGATTAACTGAATGAACTGATGAATGAGAGTGTTCTGGCTGTGAGTTCAATACAGAAACATACCTTGGGAAATGAAGAATAAAAGAATTCTAGATTATAAGTGTTAGATGAGTTAGAGTAAGAAGTATGTGAAATGAAGTGTAAGAGATGGCAAAAAAAAATGAGAAAATGAAGGAGAAATGGGTGTATTTAGTAGTTAATGGAGAAACTGGGTTTTAACATGTATTTCCCAGAGTGAAATTGGAATTGTCTAATGTATTGGAAGATCCATCTAACTTTATTTAGTTAATTGAGTTTAATAAATAGTTATGTGTGAGGTTTTGAGTTAGTAAAAAGAGTTTCATTCAATGAGAATTTCATGTTAGATATCTCTTATTGTACCAAAAAGGTCTTAAATGGGTTCAGTCCACACAGTTGGAGGCTATTTATGCAGGCAATTTTATTGATGATGCTTTTGGGTACAGAATTAGAAAAACTTAATTGATTATTTCCTGAGGAAAAATTCCTGCTAAAGACATACTCAGAGTTTAAACACTAGAGATAGTGTTGGTTTGATTGGATCAATTGGCCAGTTAATCAGAAATAGCTCTTGTGTGGGCTTGTGCTCTGTGAAATAAACATGAAATATACCCGAAAATGTGCTGCTCCACACTCTTTCGAAAATAATAGAAATTCAGAAAGCTTTTCTATGAACTAATTATTTAAATTTATTCTATTTTTAAAAGTAAACATTATGCAGCATTTTGAATAAAATTTCTAAAGATACTGGTACATGATTTATTTCAAAAATAAATGTACATGTAATAAGATATTAATTAAATGGATCCTGATTATAACAACAAATTAAACACGTTAAAAAGGCAAATGAGAAGAAAAAAATCTAGAACTAAGGGACTTAAAGAAAACAAACAGGAATTATGAGTAACAAGTTTCCTATAGGAAGCCCAGACAAGACCAGAAAGTGCTTTGAGATATTTAGGCTCAAGACAATGAAGGTATACTAAGATGTGATTACCAAGTAATCAGGGTTCTTACTCATTCACCCTGAACTAAAAACATACCACCATAGTTTCTCACCACATGCTTCTTTTTTTCAAATATTTTGAAGGATTGACACTTTTGAAAGCTTGATGATTTGCCTACTTCTTCTTTTGATGCCTTCCACACTCATCTCTAGGGTCCCTGAAAACCTTCTTACCTGCCACCACATTCCTAACTCCATTTTCCACCTTCTAGAACCAATCTTGCATCTAGAGAAAATTTAAGAAGCCCAATGTATGAGCAGTGCCTTCCCTGTGTGCCTGGCTTTGATATCCGGCTTCTTGCTTAATTGCCATTTATTTTTGCTCAAGTTCCAGAGCTGAGGTTGCTGTTTTGGTTCTTTCATTGAAATCTTGCTTGACTCCCCTTGTCCTGAAAAATCACTCTCTTCTTAGCTTTCCATGGTATCTTTGAATCCTGATCTTATCTTATTGTTGAATCCTTATATCCAATGCCTCTTGCCTGCATTGTCCTCCATTTACTAACTGAATCCCATGATGCTCCTTGTACTCAGCCAAATTTCTTCCTATGGCCTCCTCCTGGGTATTTATAGGTACTGTAAACTCTAATACATGTACTATAGTTAAATGACAAAGAGGAGTGTATACCTTAATATTTGGAGACAATCATTTTGGGTGTTATTCTCAACTAAAGTTACACAATAGAATCACCTGGGGAGCTTTTGAAAATATGAAGTTATTCGTATTTCATATTCACATTCATAACCTAGGCTCAACCCACATTTAAGTTTAAATTATTTATAGATGATTCTGATGCTACCCATAGAACAAAAGGAGACTATGCACACCATCAAGGAGCTCCTTCCTCTCTGTTTGCTGAGATTAGCTGTTACCTGATTCATGAATTGTTGAATAAAGCCAGTAAGATCTTTAAAATTTATTCAGTTGAATTTATTTCACAATGTTGATTTAGCATGTGATATTTTAAATATTAAAAGAAGTAGAGAGAAAACAGAAAATTGGCAAGGCTTTCAAAATTCTTATGTCTTATGTGATTCATGCCTAAAACTAGCTTAATCAGCCATAGATGGAGTCCCTGGATATATGCTTATCTCTCCCTAGTTTAGAGTAGTGGTTCTCAAACTTGAGTGGGGTTGAGAAAAACATGGAACAGTTGCTTAAATGTAGAAGTTACAATTTGGAAGGTCTGTGGTCTATATGATTGAATATAGAATTCCAGGTGTTTCTGAGCAGGTGGAAGACATTTTAAGAAATGATGCTTTGTATCAGACAAACACAGCCCTTACCTGGTAGCATTATCTGTGTGGCTAGGGGACAGATATAATGTGTCTCATGGATTTTTATCTTTCACACCTTACCTAATTCAGGAAGAGAATCATCACATACCTCAATCACCGAGTTCGAGTTTTGTTTTGAAAATACTTGATTTCAAGAGTAAAATGAAGTTCTTTTTTTGAGACACCTTCTTTGTGGGGTATCTTCTGTGTGTTGAGGCAACCTGAAGGAACTGAAGCATTGGGACATTTGGTATTGAGGTGGGAACAGCCAGTGTACGACACCATATACTGATTATTCTTCAAGAGGGAGGAGGGAGGTGGGGTTGTTTATTGGTACAAAGTAACTGGATGCTGAGGAAGGCTGGCATTTGTGTTTGGGGGGGTTGAGACTACCTCAAACTCGGTAATTTCTCTGAGTCAGGTTCACTCTGTGGTGAAAGATGGTAGCTAATCAACTTGTTTTCTTTTACCCACAGCTCCAGAACAAATTCTCCCAAATAAAAACGCAGCAAACAAATAGGGGGAGGAGACTATACAGTTCTGGTGGGTGAGGATTTGCTGGGCAGCTTGTTCTTTGCTCATGAGGAGAGAATTGTGCACTCCAGTCGCTGTGGGATGCAGCAGACTTCCTCTGTTGACACCCACAGGCTAGTAACATTTCTGTGAAAAAGAACATAATTTTGCATCTTATTCCCTTGGTGGAAATTTAGCAGACAGGAGGATTTTTTTAAAATCACCACATTTTTCAAGTGGGAGTTCAGCAAAGAGCCTAAGGGTTCATCTGTGACACTAGTCATTATTTGTGAGTGACAGTGGGGCACTCTTTGGGAAGGCAGTGGGAGTTAACACAAAAGCCGCCCTGGGAGCTGAAGGCAGAGGGAAGGACAGGTGGAGGAAGCAGGGAGGTGTTGGGGAGAGGAGGGAAGAGGAGAGGGCAGTGGAGGGAGGCACAGGACTTCTTGTTCTCACTCTGATGTTCATAACACTGTGAGACTATTGTCCAGCAGATTGTGAATTTCAAAAGCACAGGACATTTTTATCCGCAATCTCTTTGACTCAGAGTGAATTGCCTATTGAAAGGCAGAAAAAAACAATGTTCTCTCTTTTTATAATGAAGATTACAGGTCATATCCCACAGAGAGATTGTAGAGCACAGTTTGAGCTTTCTGTTTACTGCTCTATCAAGGCTTGGCAGGTATGCTTTTCCCAAAGGCCCCCACACAATCTGTGAACATGTCACATGATGGTGATCAGAGTCTCTATTTCTTCCTCAATTATAAATGATAATATCTAAAGTTTTCTTTGGTGAGTAATTCTTTCTAGAAACACCAAGAGCCAGTTTGTAGAGTAGTTTTAAAATGGTTCTTCCAAGATGTTCTTCTTAGCTGCAGAAATGGCAGGCATAGCAAAGGAAAGATGATCATGGGGTTCTCCTTTACTTTCATCCCAATAGCCACACAATGTCATGTATATGTAATGGTCTTGGAGCAAATCAGTGAATTTTGAGGCCTTGACTTTTTGGTCAATGCCTTGCTTCTAGGACCCTGAAGTTAGGCATTTGGAGAAACTATGGGGTCCTGTATTCAGCTCAGCTACTAACCATCTGTGTGACCTTAAATAAGTCACCTTATCTTCTCTAAGCCTTAATAGTCTCAGTTGTCAGTGGGGCTATTACCTGTCCAATCTCATTTCATATGGTGCTTGGGAGAGTCACATCAGAGGATGAATGTGTTATAACATTGTGAAGTTCTATACTTTCTTTTTAAGCCCTTATAGCCAAAGGCATAGGAGTCAGGGGACATGATTGGGGTAGAAAGTAACTCCTTTCACATGCCTTTTCAGACTTCTACAACCACTGGGGGTTGTTACATTGCTCTGATTACTGTTAAAACTGAGAGAGATCTAAATGTAAGACCAGAAACTATAAAACTCCTGGAGGAAAACATAGGCAGAACACACTCTGACATGAATCACAGCAAAAAGAAACAAATGGTACCTAATTAAACTTAAAAGCTTTTGTGAAATGAAGAAAACTATAAGCAAGGTGAAAAGGCAGCCTTCTAATGAAGCAACTGACAAAGAATTAACCTCAAAAATATACAAGCAGCTCCTGCAGCTCAATTCCGGAAAAATGGGTGACCCAATCAAAAAATGGGCCAAAAAACTAAACAGACATTTCCCCAAAGAAGACATACAGA
This sequence comes from Oryx dammah, assembly GCF_014754425.2. Taxonomy (NCBI): domain Eukaryota; kingdom Metazoa; phylum Chordata; class Mammalia; order Artiodactyla; family Bovidae; genus Oryx; species Oryx dammah. Next base: position 89,512,704 of record NW_024070207.1, on the reverse strand, counting down.
TGGCTAACAAACACATGAAAAGATGCTCAACATCACTCATTATCAGAGAAATGCAAATCAAAACCACAATGAGGCACCATCTCACACCGCTCAGAATGGCTGCTATCCAAAAGTCTACAAACAATAAATGCTGGGGAGGCTGTGGAGAAAAGGGAATCCTCTTACACTGTTGGGGGGAATGCAAACTAGTACAGCCACTATCAAGAACAGTATGGAGATTCCTTTAAAAACTGGAAATAGAACTGCCATATGACCCAGCAATCCCACTGCTGGGCATATACACCGAGGAAACCAGAATTGAAAGAGACACATGTACCCCAATGTTCATCACAGCACCATTTACAATAGCCAGGACATGGAACCAATCTAGATGTCCATTGGCAGATGAATGAATAAGAGAGTTGTGGTACACATACACAATGGAATATCACTCAGCTATTAAAAAGAACTCATTTGAGTCAGTTCTAATGAGGTGATTGAAACTGGAGCCTATTATACAGAGTGAAATAAGTCGGAAAGAAAAACACCAATACAGTATCAGTTCAGTTCAATTCATTTCAATCACTCAGTTGTGTCTGACTCTTTGCAACCCCATGGACCACAGCATGCCAGGCCTCCCTGTCCATCTCCAACTCCTGGAGTCCACTCAAACTCATGTCTGTTGAGTTTGTGATACCATCCAACCATCTCATCCTCTGTTGTCCCCTTCTCCTCCTACCTTCAATCTTTCCCAGTATCAGTGTCTTTTCAAATGAGTCAGCTCTTGGCATCAGGTGGCCGAATTATTGGAGTTTCAGCTTCAACATCAGTCCTTCCAATGAATATTCAGGACTGATCTCCTTTAGGATGGACTGGTTGGATTTCCTTGCAGTTCAAGGGACTCTCAAAAGTCTTCTCCAACACCACAGTTCAAAAGCATCAATTCTTCAGTTCTCAGCTTTCTTTATAGTCCAACTCTCACATCGATGCATGATTACCGGAAAAACCATAGCCTTGACTAGACGGACCTTTGTTGGCAAAGAAATGTCTCTGCTTTTTAATATGCTGTCTAGGTTGGTCATTGAAGTGAAGTCGCTTAGTCGTGTCCGACTCTTTGCGACCCCGTGGACTGTAGCCTGCCAGGCTCCTCTGTCCATGGGATTTTCCAGGCAAGAATACTGGAGTGGGTTGCCATTTCCTTCTCCAGTGGATCTTCCCAACCCAGGGATCGAACCCAGGTCTCCCACATTGTAAGCAGATGCTTTTACCATCTGAGCCACCAAAGGCATAATACAGTATATTAATGCATATATATGGAATTTAGAAAGATAGTAATGACTACCCTATGTACGAGACAGCAAAAGAGACACAGATATAAAGAACAGACTTTTGGACCCTGTGGGAGAAGAGGGTAGGATGACTTAGAATAGCACTGAAACATGTATATTACCATACGTGAAATAGATGACCAGTCCAAGTTCAATGCATGAAACAGGGCACTCAAAGCCAGTGCAGTGGGAAAACCCAGAGGGATGGGATGGGGAGGGAGGAGGGAGGGGTTTGGGATGTGGAGGGTGGGAACACATGTACACCCTTGACTGATTCATGTCAATGTATGGCAAAACCCACCACAATATTGTAAAGTAATTAGCCTACAATTAAAATAAATTAATTAATTAAAAAAAAGAAAACTGAGAGAGCCTAGGAGTTACTAAGCCAGAAAAGAATATTGCTGTCAAACACTTTCTATTTAAAGCTGAGGGCTCTGACACTATGTTCTCTTCAGATTGGCATGATTGGTTATAGACAGGCCAAGGCTATGCTGGGAACAGAGAGATATAATACACACACATGTGAATATACACACAGAACTCCTGCCTCCAGAGGAGTAGGACACAGGATAGATCAGGGGAAAAGGCCTGGAGGCAGAAGTCACTTTTAGTACTTGAGTGACCCATTTTCAGTTCATCTTGCACTTCCCTCCCTTCTATCTGTGATCCAGGATTTAGAACACTGAATTTTTGTTCCCCCTGCTTAGTACTATAGAGCAACAGTGATCAAAGCTACTTCTGTCTCCTCCATTGCACACAAACTGGATAAATGTGTACTGATGTAATGGAGAAGGCAGTACCTTTTTCACTGTCCAGTTCTTCATTTTTACCCTAAAGGTAAATGCTAGAGGAACCATTTCTAGGATTAGCACACAATGCATTGCTGGGAGACAAGAATTGCTATCCTAAAAACCTAAGTATTCTTTAAATCAACAAGAAAAAGGAGTAAATAGATTTTTACCTTTCTTGTGGATACCATTCCTGTTCCTAAGATGTCTTCATTAAGATATACTTAACGGCAACCCTGGGCTTCCCTTGTGGCTCAACTGGTAAAGAATCTGCCTGCAATGCAGGAGACCTGGGTTCCATCCCTGGGTTGGGAAGATCCCCAGGAGAAGGGAAAGGCTACCTACTCCAGTATTCTGGCCTATACAATTCCATGGACTGTATAGTCCATGGGGTCTCAAAGAGTTGGACATGATTGAGCATGCATGCAGCCAAAGGCAACCCATAAGAATATGAAAGAGTTGGAAAGACCATGTACATCTGCATACAGGTAGGTTATTTTCAAGTTAGTGTTTCATGATCATGCTTTTAGTTCTCTGCTTACATTTGATTCTCTTTGATTTCAAGTCATTGTGTGGAAAGAGCACTGGACTGGGAATCAGGAGAAATTCTTCCCTATTTAAGTCATTTAATTTCCCTAAACCTGAGTTTCCTATCTCCCAAATGAGAATGTTAGGCTGGATATCTTCCAATGTCCCATCCAACTTTAATGATTTATGATTTTATGACTTAGAGGAGAATAGGTTAGCCCAAAGAAGCAAGAACTAGGAAGGAACTGAGTTCGATCTCTTGGTCAGAAAGATCCCTTGGAAGAGGGCATGGCAATCCACTCCAGTATTCTTGCCTAGAGCATCCTATGTACAGAGGTGCTTGGCAGGTTACTGTCCATAGGGTCACAAAGAGTCAGACAACTGAAGCAACTGAGCATGCACACATGCATGGAATCTAGAAAGATGGCACAAATGAACCTGTTTGCAGGACCAGAATAGAAATGCAGATGTAGAGAAAGGACATGTGGACACAGTGGGGCAAGGGGAAGGTAGAATGAACTGGAAGAGTAAGACTGACATAAATACACTGCTGCTGCTGTTGCTGCTAAGTCGCTTCAGTCTGTGCGACCCCAGAGATGGCAGCCCACCACGCTTCCCCGTCCCTGGGATTCTCCAGGCAAGAATACTGGAGTGGATTGCCATTTCCTTCTCCAGTGTATGAAAGTGAAAAGTGAAAGTGAAGTCACTCAGTCGTGTCCGACTCTTAGCGACCCCATGGACTGCAGCCTACCAGTCTCCTCTGTCCATGGGATTTTCTAGGCAAGAGTACTGAAGTGGGTTGCTATTGCCTTCTCTGATAAACACACTACTGTGTGTAAAATAGATAGCTAGTGGGAAGCTATTGTATAGCACAGGGAACCCACCCTGGTGTTCTCTGATGACCTAGATGGGTGGGATGGGGAGGTAGGAAAGAAGTTCCAGAGGGAGAGGATATATGTATACATATAGTTGATACACTTCATTGCACAGCAGAAGCTAACACAACATTGTAAAGCAATTATACTCCAGTCATAATTTAAAGAAAACCTCCTGAGTTAATTCTTATCAACTGATGGAATACTAAGTGTTGTCTAACAATGACTTCATGTAGGTACAAATGTCTGATAAGGTGGATGGAGATACTATCAAAAAATACTCTGAATTTTAGCAGTTTGGGACCTACCTCTCATAGGAAATAAAATAATTCTCTCCTTACTTTTGCTCTCTTCTGACCACTATTGTCAAAGGTGCAATCTCCTGTGTCCTTTTTCAAGGATTAATCAAAGAAACAAAACTAGCTTCACTCTGGATTAGGCCTAGAATATAAAGTTCCATAGTTGAAATTGTGAATTTATTTTACTGAGAGTTGACCCAGTACCTCTCCAGGAAATTGCCTCCAATATTTCTAAGACCATCCCCTACATCCTTATCCACATTTCACAGGACCTTTATAAGGACCTTTGTGATTGCTCCCCTCTTTTGTTTGTCTATGAATGGAGGAAGTCTTAGAGTACCATTGACTTCATTGTTCATGTCATTTCTCTGTTTTCCAGACAGATCCACAGAACACTAATTTCTCAAGATAAAAAAAATCTGATCAAATAAGCTTGGGAAGTACTGTTGAAGAAGGAATTCATAGGTCCTGGCCTCCATCTTAGGCGTGTTCATGCTGATCATGCTCAGCCACCTTTCCAATGGACTCTGAACTCTGTGGTTCAGTTTCAGTTCAGTCGCTTAGTCATGTCTGACTCTTTGCGACCCCATGAATCGCAGCACGCCAGGCTTCCCTGTCCATCACCATCTCCTGGAATTCACTCAGACTCACATCCATTGAGTCAGTGATGCCATCCAGCCATCTCATCCTCTGTCGTCCCCTTCTCCTCCTGCCCCCAATCCCTCCCAGCATCAGAGTCTTTTCCAATGAGTCAACTCTTCACATGAGGTGGCCAAAGTACTGGAGCTTCAGCTTTAGCATCATTCCTTCCAAAGAAATCCCAGGGCTGATCTCCTTCAGAATGGACTGGTTGGATCTCCTGGAGTCCAAGGGACTCTCAAGAGTCTTCTCCAACACCACAGTTCAAAAGCATCAATTCTTTGGTGCTCAGCCTTCTTCACAGTCCAACTCTCACATCCATACATGACCACAGGAAAATTCTGAAAGAGATGGGAATACCAGACCACCTGACCTGCCTCTTGAGAAATCTGTATGCAGGTCAGGAAGCAACAGTTAGAACTGGACATGGAACAACAGACTGATTCCAAATAGGAAAAGGAGTACGTCAAGGCTATATATTGTCACTGTGCTTATTTAACTTATATGCAGAGTACATCATGAGAAATGCTGGGCTGGAAGAAACACAAGCTGGAATCAAGATTGCCGGGAGAAATATCAATAACCTCAGATATGCTGATTACACCATCTTTATGGCAGAAAGTGAAGAGGAACTAAAAAGCCTCTTGATGAAAGTGAAAGAGGAGAGTGAAAAAGTTGGCTTAAAGCTCAACATTCAGAAAACAAAGATCATGGCATCTGGTCCCATCACTTCATGGGAAATAGATGGGGAAACAGTGGAAACAGTGTCAGACTTTATTTTTTTGGGCTCCAGAATCACTGCAGATGGTGATTGCAGCCATGAAATTAAAAGACGCTTACTCTTTGGAAGAAAAGAACTCTGTGTTTAGTGCCTATGAAAACAACAACAGAAGGATAAGACCCCCTCCAGACAGGGGAACCTTGAAGATCATATCTAGGTTACTCATCGCTTAAGAGAAAACATACACTAATCACCCCTTCCTCCAGACAGGCCATAAATTTTTCTGTATCTATCAGAGTTTACCCTCGGGTTTATTGATTATTGGCTAATTGTTTGACTGTTTGAGCACATGAGCACATAGCACGTGAATGATGGGGTTATTGGGATTGTATTTTCCTTGGTTTATGTAAGTCTCAAGGAATTTGGAGTGGTGGGTTCAGACATGTACACATGGGGTATAAAAGATTTTCACAAATGCTGGTCGGGGTCCTTGGCTAAGAGGAGACTCTGCCTTGGGCCCACCGGTGTAATAAACTGCACTCCACTATCTGCACTGTTCTTCTGAGTGAGTTTGTTTCCTGGAACGTGTGTCTACAACACTGTGTCTTTTACCTATTCCAGGAGAGTCATCAAGCACAGATACATAATAAGAACACTAGAAAATTTTTAGCATAAATTGGCTTACCTTTGTTTAATTTAGAGCTTCCTAAGTTTGTTTAATATGGAAACTTTTAGAGGGAACTTTAAAAAAATTGGAACTCTAAAGGTTAGATTTTACTTAATCTCTGTTGTAAGAAATATTTTAAAAGAAAAATCAAGCAATAGTTTTGGAATTTTTTTATTTGGCATAATTGTAATGGAACTAGAAGGGCAGAGGAGGCAATAGTGAGAAAATAACTGTCAATTGAATTTGCAGATGGTCCTGAAAAAGAAGTGCTTTCAAATGCCAATGCATAGTCATACTTCTAAAGCAGAATAGGATGGTTTTGTCAAGTTTTAAAAATCAGCAATTTATCAACAGATAAAAAGAACTTGCAAAGTGAGCATATTGCTGAGTCCAAGCTCTCTCTGCTCACCACACGACAGGCCAATGAATTTGAGATGAGGTGTTGAGGCAAGGAATATGATTTTATTCAGGAGATCTGGCTGACTGAGAAGATGGCAGACTAATGTCTCAAAATAACCATCTTATCAGGGTCTGGATGCCAGGTTCTTTTATAGATCAGAGATGGGGGAGGTGAAGAAACAAAGCAAAAAGGCCATACATAAATCTTGCAAATATCTCCTAGAATGGCAAGCCTCTGACAGGGAATGTGTTAATTTCTTCCTTCCTGTCATCTACTGGTGGACAAAGTTCTGAACAAAGGCACTTTAGTGTAACAGTCAGACAGAGGGGCTGGATTCTCTGAAGCAGACCATTATGAATGATTACAATAACAAAAGCAACAAAAAGCGAGTCAAATAAACAATTTCAACTTGGAATCAGAATTGGCTTTTCCCGGCAACAAGCAGACATCCAGCATGGTTCTAGATGTCCTGTGTACTGCATTTCTCTATTTGCTCCTCCAGACATGTCTTTCACTCTTCCCTTGACTCTGTCTCAGGAGACTCACTTGTTTAGACCACATAGTCTTCCTTGTACTCTGATTTCTGTTAGATTTGTTCAATGGGAAGCATCAGCAGGAGATTGGAATGGTGACTTCAGTTATTTACTCTCACTATAAGCTTGTTGGGGACTTTCCTGTAGCTCAGATAGTAAAGAAACTGCCTGCAATGCAGGAGACCTGGGTTCGATCCCTGGGTAGGGAAGATCCTCTGGAGAAAGGAATATCAAGCCACTTCAGTATTCTTGCTTGGAGAATCCCATGGACAGAGGAGCCTGGTGGCTACAGCCTGTGAGGTAACAAAGAGTCGGACACAACTGAGTAACACTACTACTACTACTATAAGCTTGTTGAGGCTGGCTGTATCCCCTACCAAAATTCACAACCCTCTCCACATAGCTCTTTCTGAGTCCAGGTTCTGCTAAACACACCTTCCCCTTATCCTCTCAGGCCTGGGATCGATAACAAAACTTCATTGTAACCTGCCCCTCATAATGTACTATCCATGTGAGATCCATAAACTCTGAGTTCATCTTGGTAAAAGGTCCCTTTAATTAAAGTCTCAAGTTACCCAATTTGAGTATGTCACCAATTTCTGCCAGAACTCTGATCAATATACTCTGAAAAATAGCTTTAAAATAAAATAATACCAGTGTATGAAACATTGGCCCTACCTTCAGGGAGCTTACAATCTTGTGCTATAAAGTTATCATAAGAGGAATATATTTTAGCACCCACAACATCCACTATATCAGCAGAGAGATGTTATAGAGCAATGAGTTTTGTTTATCCTTTTTTTTCTTTACTTTAATAGCTTTACTGAGGGTATGCATTAAGTGCACTTATTTAAAATGAGGGCTTCCCTGGTAACTCAGTTGGTAAAGAATCTGCCTGCAATGCAGGAGACCCCAGTTTGATTCCTGGGTCAGGAAGATCCCCTGGAGGAGGACATAGCAACCTGCTCCAGTATCCTTGCCTGGAGAATCCACATGGACAGAGGAGCCTGGCAGGCTACAGTCCATGAAGTCACAAAGAGTTGGACATGACTGAGCGACTAAGTACAGCACAGCACATTTAAAATGCATCATTTGTTAAGTTCTGACATATATACACACCTATGACATGATGTGTGTGTGTGTGTGTATAGCATGCATGTGATATATATGGTATCATATATATCATATATATGGTATGCATGCATCTGTATATGCATTTTGTCTTTTCATTCTCTTTAATAGTGTCTTTATCGGAGTGGGATTTTTAACTTTGATAATGTTCCACACGTCAGATTTTTTTTCTTTTATGGACTGTTCATTTGGTGTCATATGTAAGACAGCTTTCCCTAATCCAAGGTCATGATTGAGCCCTTATAAGTTTTTTTCTAGAAATTTTATAGTTTTAGGTTTTACATTTAGGTCTATGACCCACTTGAATTAATTTTTATATGATATGAAATACAGGTTGAAGTTCTTTTTTGTTTTTGCATATGATATCCAATTATTCCAGCTTCATTTGTTGAAAAGATAATTCTTTCTCCACTGAATTGTTTTTGTACCCATGTATGTGTGGGTCTGATTTTGGCAAGTGAAAGGACCTTGCTGTTTGTCTTATTTGAAGAAAGAATTCAGCAAGGAGACCAAGATTGAAAAGCAGACAGAAGGTTTATTAGAAACACAGTACATGTGGGAGAGCACACAAAGAAACAGTTTATTTAGGGCAGAAGCAAAAGTTACACACTTAGAGAAGAGTGTGAGTTTTCTTGGGAGCAAGGAGCATAATATGGGGGTAGTTTAGGTTGTTAATATAGGAGTAATCTTCCAGAATTTAGATTAGGATGACTCTTTTTCTTCCCCTAGGATTATGTCATCTGTAATTCTTTATTTGGACTTATACCAGGTTCCATTTTGAATCTTTGCCATGAGCACCTAAGTGAAACCCATGGTGAGGAGTGTGTGTCAAATCTGAAATGTTAATATTATTATAATGATATTACAATGTGATCAAGGCCATTAGAGGACCACTTGACACCCCTTCTGTTTTGGGCTGTGAAATCCTCTTGACCACAAAAATGGGGAGGCTGGGGTGGGCTGCTTCATCTTTTACCCCATCATCAGCAACTTATGAATTTTTATTTACAAGTGTTCCACAGTTTTCAGGGTCAGAGTTTGTTGCTCAGATGCTACAAAGTTTCTGTTTTAGATGCCATTCCTTCTTGTGTCATGGCCTCCTTATGTGCAAAGCAAGGAGGTGGATTTGCCTTCTGCCTAATACCTATGCATGAGGAGGCTATCCTTGGGCCCGATCCTGTCTTTCCTGTCTCATTTCTATTTCTTTTCTCTTTATTCTGTTCCTATTTGCATTACTTTACACACATACTACACTGTATTGATTACTGTAGCTTTATAATAAGTCTTGAAGTAAAATAGTACACATTTTCCAAGTTTTTTGTTCTCTTTATAAACTTGTCAAATTTAGGTTCTTTTCTTTTTTTTAAATTAATTAATTAATTTATTTATTTTAATTTTTACTTTACAATTCTGTATTGGTTTTGGCATAGATTGACATGAATCCACCACAGGTGTACATGCATTCCCAAAAGGTTCTTTGCATATCCACATGAAATTTAAAGTCAGATTGTCAATTTTTACAAAAAGGCTGCAGAAATTTACAGTGAGATTATATTGTATCTATGCTTTAATTAGAGAAGAATTGACATCTTAACAATATTTGGACTTCCAATCCATAAATTGATCAGCATTTGGTCCCTTTATTTAGGTCTTCTTTAATTTATCTTATCAATATCTTGTATTTTTTATGAGTAGGTCTTTCACATCATTTGGTATATTTTTCCAAAAATATTTAGTATTTTTAAGGCTGTTGTGAATGGTAGTTTTTTATTTTAATTTTTGATTGCTTGTTCCTAGTATTGTATATCAAAGATACTTTGAGTTCTATATGTTGATCTTTTATTATACAATCTTGCTAAGTTCATCTACTAGGTTTAATAGACTTTTGTAAGTTCCATAAGGTTTTCTACATACATGATCATGGTGCAAATAAAGATAGCTTTATTTCTTCTTTTCCTTTCCAATCTGTATGCTTTTATTTCTTTACTTTGCCTTATTGTTGTGGCTAGAATCTCTATTATACAGTTGAATAAAAGTGATGTAAATGGACATCCCTGTCTTGCTTCTAATCTTAAAGAGAAAGCATTAACTTTTTGACTATTAAGTATGGTATTAGCTGGGTTTTTTTTTTGGTAGATGCCCTTCATCAGGTTGAGGAATTTTCCTTCTATTCCTAATTTGCTGTTTTCTTTGATTTTTAAACATTAAGAATGGGTGTTATCTCGTGCCAAATATTTTTTCTAGGACTATTCAGGTGATCACATTCTTTTACTTTGTTAATATGATTAACTGCATTATTGCTTTTTAAAATGTTAAGCCAACTTTGCATTTCTTTGACAAACCCCACTTTGTTATTATATACCATCTATTTTTTGGATTTGATTTGCTAAAATTTTGTTGTAAATTTTTGCATTTAGATTCATGAGAAATATTGTTTTGTAGTTTTCTTGTATTGTATGTCTGGTTCTGGTAACTGTGTAACCAAAGTGTTTAACAGTATAACTGTGGCCTTGTAGAAGCATTACTGGAAAGCATTACATTGTTATCAGTTTTAAGAAAGTATTTGTCTGGAATTAGGATCATGAGTCGGACACGACTGAGTGACTTCACTTTTCACTTTCATGCATTGGAGAAGGAAATGGCAACCCACTCCAGTGTTCTTGCCTGGAGAATCCCAGGGATGGGGGAGCCTGGTGGGCTGCCATCTCTGGGGTCACAAAGAGTCGGACACGACTGAAGCGACTTAGCAGCAGCAGCAGCTTCATTTAATGTTTGGTGGAATTTACCAGTGAAGCTGTCTGGGCCTGGAGTTTCCTATATGGGAAGCTTTTTAATTGTAATTTCTTTAATAGATATAGGGACGGGAGAAAATAATAGCAAATGAAGTAACTGACAAACAACTAATCTCAAAAATATACAAGCAGCTCCTGCAGCTCAATTCCAGAAAAATGGGTGACCCAATCAAAAAATGGGCCAAAAAACTAAACAGACATTTCTCCAAAGAAGACATACAGATGGCTAACAAACACATGAAAAGATGCTCAACATCACTCATTATCAGAGAAATGCAAATCAAAACCACAATGAGGTACCATCTCACACCACTCAGAATGGCTGCTATCCAAAAGTCTACAAACAATAAATGCTGGGGAGGCTGTGGAGAAAAGGGAATCCTCTTACACTGTTGGTGGGAATGCAAACTAGTACAGCCACTATCCAGAACAGTATGGAGATTCCTTTAAAAACTGGAAATAGAACTGCCATATGACCCAGCAATCCCACTGCTGGGCATACACACCGAGGAAACCAGAACTGAAAGAGACACATGTACCCCAATGTTCATCGCAGCACTGTTTATAATAGCCAGGACATGGAAGCAACCTAGATGTCCATCAGCAGATGAGTGGATAAGAAAGCTGTGGTACATGTACACAATGGAATATTACTTAGCTATTAGAAAGAATGCATTTGAATCAGTTCTAATGAGGTGGATGAAACTGGAGCCTATTATACAGAGTGAAGTAAGCCAGAAAGAAAAACACCAATACAGTATATTAACACGTATATGTGGAATTTAGAAAGATGGTAACAATGACCCTATATGCGAGACAGCGAAAGAGACAGGCTTCCCGTTGCATTGACAGATGTAAAGAACAGACTTTTGGACTCTGTGGGAGAAGGCAAGGGTGGGATAATTTGAGAGAATAGCACCAAAACATGTATATTATCATATGTGAAATAGATTACCAGTCCAGGTTTGATGCATGAGACAGGGTGCTCAGGGCTGGTGCACTGGGATGACCCAGAGGGATGGGATGGGGAGGGAGGTGGGAGAGGGTTCAGGATGGGGAACATATGTACACCCATGGTGAATTCATGTCAATGTATGGCAAAACCACTACAATATTATAATTAGCCTCCAATTAAAATTTTTTTAAAAAGATATAGGGAAATTTACATTATTTCTTCTTGAGTGAGCCTTTATACTTTGTATCTTTTAAGTAGTTTTTCAATTTCATCCAAGTTGTTGAATATAATGAAATAAAATTATTATTATAATGTTTTTAATATCTGTAGAATATCTAGTGATATCTCCTCTTTCAGTGTGAATACTGGTAATTGTGCCTTCTCTCTCTTTTTTCCTAATCAGTTTGGCTGGAGTTTAATCAATTTTATTGATCTATTCAAGGAATTATGTTTTGGTTTCATTGTTTTTTTTTTCTATTATCTTTCTGTTTGCTTAATTTCCTTTCTGATATATATATATATATGTATATATATATATACACACACATACACACACACACATATATATATATTATATATCTCCTCTAATATATATAACTGAAATGCACAAGCCATGTGGCACAGTCAAATATATATATGTGGGTTGTGGATTTTAGTTCCTGGACCAGGGATGGAAACAAGCCCCCAGTACTGAGAGTGTGTAGTCCACTGGACTGCCAGGGAATTCTCCCTCTCTGATATTTATTATTTAGTTTTTTTCTGCTTAATTTTGATTTAATTTGCTCTTTTTTTCCAGTTGTTTACAGTAGACACTAGCGTGACTGATTTAAGACCTTTCTTTCTTCTCTAATATTGGTGTTTAGTGCTATAAGCTTCCCCTTATTACTGCTGAATTGACATCTCACGGATTTTGATGTGTTGTGCTTTAATTTTTATTCAGTTAAAAATACTTTCTACTTTCTCTTTTAATTTCTCCTTGACCTATGGGTTATCCAGATGTGTGTTATTCAGTTTCCAAAATTTTAGGGATTTTCCAGAGATTATTTCATTATTGATTTTAAAGGAAATTCCACTGTGGTCAGTGGACATACTTTTTATGACTTGAGTCATTTAAAATTTATTGCTTGTTTTATGGCCCAGACTATGGTCTATCTTAGTAAATATTCCATGTACAATCAAAAAGAATGTGTATTTTGCTAAATTGGGTAAAGTAGTCTATAAATGTAAATTGAGTCAAGATGACTGAAAGTACTGATCAAATATATTTCCTTGCTGACTTTCTATTCATTCTATCAGTTATTTGGGAGTATTTAAATCTCCAACTATGATTGTGGGTTTGCCTCTTCCTTTTTGCAATTCTATGAGTTTTTTATGTTTAACGTATTTGGGTCTTTATAGCAATAAAGTAGAGTATCACCTTTTTTATTCAGTCTGACAAACTGCTTTTTTATTGACGTATTCTTGAGGTTTTACATGTTATTTAATCATTAATATGATTAGATTTTAATCTGCCAACTTGTTTTTTATTTGTCCCATCTGAGTTTTGTTCCCTTGCTTCCTTTTTCTTTATCTTCTTTTGGATTGATTTTTTTTTAAATGATTTCATTTTATTTTCATTTTTGGCTTATTACTTATTAGTAGTTGCTTTAGGATTTAAGTTATTACATTCTGCCTTCAAATGACTTTATTCACTGCATACATATTATAAAGGCTTACAATAATGTGCTTTCATTTCTGCCCTCTTGGTCTTTGTGATACTGTTTTCATGTATTTTACTTATATATATAAGCTTCACACTCCTTTGTCATTATTTTGTTTAAATAGTCTTTTGGAAAAATTTAAATAATATTATATATATATCAGTTATTACTATTTCTTGTGTTCTTTATTGTGTAGAACCATATTTCCATCCAGTGGCATTTTCTTTTTGCCTTAAGGACTTCCTTTAACATTTCTTGTAGTGAAAGTTTCCTGATGATGAATTCTGAATCTAAAAATTTCTTTATTTCAAAATTTTTTCAAAGATATTTTTAGCAGTTATAGAATTCCAGGCTGATAATTCTGTTTTCTTTAGTACTTTAAAGTGAAAGTGAAGTCACTCAGTCGTGTCTGACTCTTTGCGACCCCATGGACTGTAGCCTACTAGTCTCCTCCATCCATGGGATTTTCCAGGCAAGAGTACTAAAATGGTTTGCCATTTCCTTCTCCAGGGGATCTTCCTGACCCAGGGATTGAACTTGGGTCTTCTGCATTGTAGGCAGATGTTTTACCATCTGAGCCACCAGGGAAGTTCCAGTACTTTAAAAATATAACTCAATTTTCCTTACTTGCATTGTTTACAACAGGAAATCTGTCATCATCTTTCTCTTTGTTCCTTTGTATGTAATGTGCCTTTTTTCTCTGGCAGTTTTTAAGACTTTATTGCTAGTTTTGTGAAAGTTTATTATTATGTGCATTAGTATAGTTTTCTTCATACTGATGGTGTTAAGGTTTTTGAGGTTCTTAGACCTGTGAGTTTATAATTTTCATTAAATTTGCAGAATTATTGGTTATTATTGCCTCAGATTTTTTCCCCCTATGTGCCTCTCTCCTTATAGGACTCCAACTACATGTATAATAAACTGCTTTGAATTGTTCCACATATGATTCTGAGTTTATTTCCCTCCTTAATTTGATTTTTTCACTTTGGACAGTTTCTATTGCCATGTAAGTTCAGTTTCACCAATCTTTTTTTCTGTTATATCTGTTTTATTATTATTCCCCTTGAATGTACTTTTCATCTCATTATATTTGCCATATCCAGAAGCTTGTATCTTCCATATATTTCTCTCTAGCTTTTTGGAAAAAAACAACTCCAATATTCTTGCCTGGGAAATCCCATGGACTGAGGAGCCCAGTAGGCTATAGTCCATGGGGTTGCAAAAGAGTTGGGCGTGACTTAGCAACTAAACAACAACAGCAATATTGTTATAACTCTTTTAAATGCCCTTATCTGCTAACTCTAACATCTATGTCAGTTCTAGATTGGTTTTAATTGATTGATTTTTCTCTTAATTATAGGTCTTATTTCATGCTTATTTGCCGGCTTTGTAATATTTTTCTTAGCTTTATTGAGGTACAATTAACTCACCATTCAATTCACCCATTTAAAGTGTTTACATCAGCAATGTTTTTAGACTGATAATTTTGATTGAATGCCAGATGTGATGCATTTTTACATTTTGGAGGTAAGTAATTTTTATTCCTATACATGTTATTGATACTTTTTTTTCCTATGATTCAGTTAAGTTAATGAAAAATAGAGCCTTTTAGGTCTTACTTCTAAGACTTTTTAGGCAGAAACAGAGTTGTATTCAGTTTAAGGCTAATTATTCCCTACTACTGATGCAAGATATTTCTGTGTACCCTACCCAATACCTTGTGAATCATTAGGCTTTCCACTTTGACTCTTTGTAACAGGCAAAATTCCCAGTTCTGTGTGAGCACCAGATACTCTTTCCTGTAATCCTTTTAGACAGTTCTTTTGCCAGTAGTTTCCTTGCATGAATTTGAAGACAATATCCATTTTTTTCAAAATCATTGATTCATATATTTCATTCTCTATTTGTTTCTTTCAGGTAGGAAATTAGTCTGGCCATTTTACTCCATTTTGGCTGGAAGCAGAAATGTGAAGTGGTTTTCAAACAACATTTTTCTGTAATTTGGGAATTTGTCATATATCACTTAAAAGATAGTATGATTTTAGGACACATGAAGCTTGTATCTACTCCAGAAACTTTAACCTTGACCCAGTGTAGCACTGGGTTGAAAAATAAACTAAAAAAAAAAATCTAAAAGCATAACTCAATTGCTTTTTAAATGGGCCAATCTGCAATGCTCTTTTTGGGTTACAAATGATTCTTATAATCTATTTATCAGAAACTACCCTTCTCTTAACATTCGCCTTCTACTGCAGCTGGTGCCTTTGGACCATCCTCAATGGTTTGCTTTTTTCTTGACAATGGAAATGTAGAAATGTAGAAAACCAGATGAGATGAGGCACAGGTTTGGTATCCAGTGCCTTCAAAGTTACCTCCTGAATTTCTTGCCTGGATAGTGGTATCCATTACTCAGACCCTATATCCCATCTAGACCTATTCTAAACTGTGACCATTCTTTCTACCTAGCTTTATATTTATTTCAAATCTACCAGGAATCTGAATGTTCTTCATCTTTAGCTTCCAACCTTGTTCCAGCTCTCCTGAGTCCACCTCCTGATTGGTGTTTACATCCACTCAACTCAAGCACTAATGGAATAGGGCTAATTGCAATGCTCAGTCTCTAGCATGTTTGTGGTTCTTTAAAAGAACCATGAAGTGAATTCATTTGATCAATAATGAGTGTGGGAGGGGACATTATTGAGGCTAACTAAATGATAGAATCAGGTCTCCATACTTTATATAGATACTGGATGCCATTTATTTGTCTTTTGTCTTGTTATGTAAGGTTTTTTCCTTCTCCTTAATGTGTCCCTTGATTTAAAATTTTCCCCTTTTATGTTCATAAATCTCTTGTGGCAGAATGGGGTCTTAAAATGTCTGCAAAATGGTATTTACTGTTCTTGAGCTTCACTGGTAACGCTTTGATGAATTATCAATCTCTGTTCAGTTCAGTTCAGTTCAGTCGCTCAGTCGTGTCCAACTCTTTGTGATCCCATGAACCGCAGCATGGCAGGCCTCCCTGTCCATCACCAACTCCCAGAGTTCACCCAAACCCATGTCCATTGTGTTGGTGATGCCATCCAACCATCTCAGCCTCTGTCCTCCCCTTTTCCTCCTGCCCTCAATCTTTCCCAGGGTCAAGGTCTTTTTCAAATGAGTGAGCTCTTTGCATAAGGTGGCCAAAGTATTGGAGTTTCAGCTTCAACATCAGTCCCTCCAATGAACACCCAGGACTGATTTCCTTTTAGGATGGACTGGTTGGATCTCCTTGCAGTCCAAGGGGCTCTCAAGAGTCTTCTCCAACACCACAGTTCAAAAGCATCAATTCTTCAGTGCTCAGCTTTCTTCACAGTCCAACTCTCACATCCATACAAGACTACTTGACTAGACGGATCTTTGTTGACAAAGTAATGTCTCTGCTTTTTAATATGCCATCTAGGTTGGTCATAATTTTCCTTCCAAAGAGTAAGCATCTTTTAATTTCATGGCTGCAAGCACCATCTGCAGTGATTTTAGAGCCCCCCAAAATAAAGTCTGACACTGTTTCCACTGTTTCTCCATCTATTTCCCATGAAGTGATGGGACCGGATGCCATGATCTTCATTTTCTGAATGTTGAGCTTTAAGCCAACTTTTTTACTCTCCTCTTTCACTTTCATCAAGAGGATGTTTAGTTCTTCTTGACTTTCTGCCCTAAGGGTGGTGTCATCTGCATATCTGAGGTTATTGATATTTCTCCTGGCAATCTTGATTCCAGCTTATGCTTCCTCCAGCCCATTGTTTCTCATGATGTACTCTGCATATAAGTTAAATAAGCAGGGTGACAATATATAGCCTTGATGTACTCCTTTTCCTATTTGGAACCAGTCTGTTGTTCCATGTCCAGTTCTAATCTCTGTTAATGGGTGACAAAGAATGGTTTTGCTATTTTCTCCTTTAGTCCAGAGCTTGCCATGGGGGATAAGAAAGCTTTACTTCAATTGTGATATGAAGTGTACATCACAAATACACTAAATTTAGCTTGTGTCATCTGGGATCCTAGAAGGTAACTGTATTCAACAAGGTAGATCAAACAAAATACTTTGATGAAGGGACTACTTACAAAGGTTGGGCTTGGTCAAGAAATTCAACAAAGAATGTTGAGGCATTTAGAGACTAGTGTCAGTGGAAAATCATTATCACTCCTAAGACTGAGGGTCAATGGAAAAAAATCATGGAATGAAGCAGAGGGGGAAGCTTCCCAGCACTAGCCATAGTCTCATAGGGATACAACCATGTAAGAAATGTGGCACTAATGAACAGAGAAAGCAGGGGAATAAATAACTTAACTCCTCTTAGCACTTTTAAATCTTCCATGAGTGCTTCCTTTGTAATCGCCCACCCAGAAGTCTACTGGCAAGGAGGCTTGGATAATACAGTTCACAGGGCCTCCTGGGATACATAACAGGGCATAGAATGTACATGATAGGAATGCAAACAGAGGAAACCTGACCAAAAACCTTTGCCCTTTTCTGGATTCTAGTTGCTGCATTAGATGATTACTTAATTGTTGTAGGTTACCAACTACAATAACTAAGACTAATAATTGAGCTAAGCTATCATTATGTTAGTTTTCTTTATTAGCTGCAGAAATTAAAAAAGATTTTCAAGCACCAACTAAATTGTTTGGGATGGTGTTTTTAAATCATGTTGGCTATTTTGAAGTTTTAATGGCTTGTAGTATAAAAGATTTTTCCAATGCAGACTGTGAGACATGCATGTCTCTGTTTTAAAAGGGCCAGTAAGCTGGGGTGGTATGAGTCTACACTCACTGACCACTCCAATTTTGACTTCTTTTTTAATACTCAAAAATAAACAACAAGATCCCTGAGTGCTCTTGTTGGCAGGGCTTTGTTTTTTAAAATACTTCCTCAGAACACCACAGTTATTTGAAGGATGTGTCATACAGTCTGCTGCTGGCTTAAGAAAAAAAGAGACGGAGGACATTCAGTTGCCTTTTTAAATTTATTTATTTGATTTTAGAAGTAAGTGCATGACAAAGGGAGCTTTCAGTCTATAAGCTGAGACCCTGTGTACAAGTCATAAACTTTTAAGCTTTATGTCTTCTCTAAGACTCGAGTGAGTGGTTGTCTGGATTGGCATAGATTCACCAACCATAGCCGGCAGTTTGTATACTACTTCAACATGCTTGATCCCCAGGCCCAGTTGTAGGAATTTCTGAGCAAGTTAATACTTGTACTACTGCAGTTCAGGTTCACTCAACACGGATGGATTGAACCACCACAGTGTATGAGGTACTGTGCTTGTACTGGGGGAGCAAAGATAAACTAGATGTGAAACCATAAGCAGATTCTTTCAATAGCATGTGGTGTGTGTGTGATATACGTATCTATACACCCCATATAGGTATGCGGTATTTAGGGCTTCCCTGATGGCTCAGAGGGTAAAGGATCTGCCCACAATGAAGGAGCCACAGGAGATGCAGTTTTGATCCTTGCGTCAGGAAGATATCCTGGAGGAGGGCATGGAAACCCATTCCAGTATTCTTGCCTGGAAAATTGCATGGACAGAGGAGCCTGGCGGGCTACAGTCCATGGGTTGCAAAGAGTTGTATACGACTGAAACGACTGAGCACACAAGGGTATTTAGCTCACCTGAGTCATAAGAAACCTTCCTGGTGACTAATAGATTATGTAAGGTTTCTGTATTTCACATCCAGTGGGGAAATGAAGATGGAAAGAGTGGCCATGGCAGGGAGAATGTCATAACTAAAGGTGCAGAGGCATGAATCAGGATGGTGAATGCTGGGAACTATACTAACCGTGAGTAGCAAAGAAGGGAGCGATAGGAGATTAGGCTGAGGGAAGTCAGTAAGAAAGTTGATGTCCTAAATAGGACACAAAAGCACCGACCATGAAGGAGAAAATTGATAAACTGGACCACAACAATTGATAAATTAGGCGATTTTAAGAATTTCTTCTCATCAAAAGACATCAATAAATGTGAATGGGCAAGCCACAGAGACTCAGATCTGGTTAATTACAAGGAAAATATAACAATAAAAATGGGAAAAATATTTGAATAAGAATTCACAAAAGTGGATAATCAAATGGTCATTAAGCACACTGTCAAAAATCGGTTGATTTTTTTATATGAGTCTATTTATGGGCTCTCTATTCAATTCCATTGATCTATTTGAATATTTTCTCACCAGTCCATGCTGTGTTGATTAAAGTTGGGTAGTGTCAGGTCTCCTTTTTCTTCAGTAATGAATTGGCTGTTCTGAGTCTTTTGCTTCTCCTCATTACCTTCAGAATAAGTTGGTAGATATCCACAAAATGATCTTGCTAGAATTTGATTGAGGTTGCACTGAATTAATAAGTCAAGTTGGGAAGAACTGACATCTTAACAATATTGAGTGTTCCTATCCATGAATATGGATTATTTGGCTCAGATGATAAAGAATCCCCATGCAATGCAGGAGACCTGGGTTCAGTCTCTGGGTAGGAAATATCCCCTAGAGAAGGGAATGGCTTCCTGCTCCAGTATTCTTACCTGGAGGATTCCATGGACAGAGAAGCCTGGCGGGCTACAGTCCATGAGGTTGCGAAGAGTCGGACCCGACTGAACGATTAACACTTTTACTTTTCCCAATTATTAAGTTTTTCTTTGATAATTCATCAGAGTTTTGCAGCCTCGCTCACATAGATCTTGTATATATTTTGTTAGATTTGTACCTAAGTATTTATATCCTTTTTTGGTGCTAATATACATGATATTGTCTTTAATTTTAAATTCTAATTGTTCATTGCCTACACATAGGAAAGTGATTGACTTTTGTATATTTACCTTGCTGCTACCTTGCTATAATCTCTTATTAGTTCCAGGAATTTTTGTGTGTGTATTTAAAATTTTCTATATAGACAATAATGTCATCTGTGAACAAGGACAGCATTATTTCTTCCTTCCCAGTCTGTATACCTTTTGTATCCTTTTCTTATTGCATTAGCTATGACTTCCAGTATGATGTTGAAAAGAATGGCTTATAAGGGACATCTTTGCCTTGTTCTTATTTGTTATTTATATATCTTATGTATTTTATGTTCCTTTATTTCCTCATTACTCCCTTTTAGGTGTTAAATCAATATTTTCTAGTATAACATTTTATTGTCTTGTTTCAGTCTCTATATTTTTTAGTTATTTTCTTAGTAATTGCCCTGATCAAGACAACTAACTCTTTAAAAAATCTAATTTGGAATAATGCCAACTTAATTTCAATAATATACGAAAATTGCTCCAATATACCTCCATTTCTTCTCCCTTATTTGTGTAATTATTGATATGCAAATTATATCTTTATGTTATGATCCCATCAACACAATTTTTAAATTATTGCTTTATGCAGTTGTCTTTCAAGTCAAATTAGGAAGAAATAGGAAAAACAAAAATACATTGATATTGTCTTTCATATTTAACTATGCAATCACTCTTTCCAGTGCTCTTTATTTCTTCTTGTCAATTTAAGCTGATACTTAGTATTCTATTTTTTTTTTAATTTTTTACTGGAGTATAGTTGATTTACAATACAGGTATACAGGAAACTGTATTCTTTCCCCATATAGGTTAGTATGGAGTCTTAAATAGAGTTCCATGTGCTAAACAGTAGATCCTTATTAGTTACCTATTTTATATATAGTAGTGTGTATATTCCAATCTTTTCAATTTATCCCTCCATCCCCATAAGTTTGTTTTCTACATCTGTAATGCTATTCTGTTTTGTTGATAAATTCATCTGTAGCCTCTTTTTTAGATTTTACACATAAGTGATATCATATGATATCATTATTTATCTTTCCCTGTCTGACTTACTTCACTCTGTATGACAGTCTCTAGGTATATCCATGTTGCTGCATGATTTTGTTCTTTTTATAACTCAGTAATATTCCATTGTATGTAGGCACCACATCTTCTTTATCTATTCCTCTGTTGATGGACACTTAGGTTGCTTACAAATCCTGACTATTGTAAACAGAGCTGCAGTAAACATTGGGATGCATATATTGTTTTGAATTATGTGTATCTTCAGATATATACACAGGAGTAGGATTGCAGGATCATATGGTAGTTTTACTTTTAGTTTTTTAAGGAACCTCCTTACTGTTCTCCATAGTGACTGTACCAGTTTACATTCCCATCAACACTGTAAAGAGGGTTCCCTTCTCTCCACACCCTCTCCAGCATTCATTGTTTGTAGATTTTGTGACAATAGGCCATTCTGAGAAGTGTGAGGTGATATCTCATTGTAATTTTGATTTGCATTTCTCTAATAATTAGTGATGTTGAGCATCTTTTCATGTGCTTTTTAGCCATCTGTATGTCTTCTTTGGGGAAATGTCCATTTATATCTTCTGCCTATTCTTTGGTTTTTTTTTTTTTTTTTTTTAGTTGAGCTGCATGGATTATTTGTATGTTTTGGAGATAAATCCCTTTTTGTTTTGTTTCTCTTTTTTATTTATTTTAATTGGAGGCTAATTACTTTACAATATTTTGGTGGTTTTTGCCATACATTTACATGAATCAGCCATGGGTGTACATGTGTTCCCCATCCTGAACCCCCCATCACACCTCCCTCCCCATCCCATCCCTCTGGGTCATCCCAGTGCACCAGCCCTGAGCACCCTGTCTCATGCATCAAACCTGGACTGGCAATCTATTTCACATATGATAATATACATGTTTCAGTGTTATTCTCTCAAATCATCCCACCCTGGCCTTCTCCCACAGAGTCCAAAAGTCTGTTCTTTACATCTGTGTCTCTTTTGCTGTCTAGCATATAGGGTCACCATTACCATCTTTCTAAATTCCACATATATGTGTTAATATACTGTATTGGTGTTTTTCTTTCTGACTTACTTCACTCTGTATAATAGGCTCCAGTTTCATCCACCTCATTAGAACTGATTCAAATGTATTCTTTTTAATGGCTGAGCAATATTTCATTGTGTACATGTACCACAGCTTTCCTATCCATTCATCTGCTGATGGACATCTAGGTTGCTTCCATGTCCTGGCTATTGTAAACAGTGCTGTGATGAACATTGGGGTACATGTGTCTCTTTCAATTCTGGTTTCCTCGGTGTGTATGCCCAGCAGTGGGATTGCTGGGTCGTATGGCAGTTCTTGGAGAAGGAAATGGCAACTCACTCCAGTACTCTTGCCTGGAAAATCCCATGGATGGAGGAGCCTGGTAGGCTGCAGTCCATGGGATTGCTAAGAGTTGGACACGACTGAGCGACTTCACTTTCACTTTTCACTTTCATGCATTGGAGAAGGAAATGGCAACCCAGTCCAGTGTTCTTGCCTGGAGAATCCCAGTGACGGGGGAGCCTGGTGGGCTTCTGTCTCTGGGGTCGCACAGAGTCGGACACAACTGAAGCGACTTAGCAGCAGCAGAGTGGCAGTTCTATTTCCAGTTTTTTAAGGAATCTTCACACTGTTCTAGATAGTAGCTGTACTAGTTTGCATTCCCATCAACAGTGTAAGAGGGTTCCTTTTTCTCTGCACCCTCTCCAGCATTTATTGTTTGTAGACTTTGGATAGCAGCCATTCTGACCGGTGTGAGATGGTACTTCATTGTGGTTTTGATTTGCATTTCTCTGATAATGAGTGATGTTGAGCATCTTTTCATGTGTTTGTTAGCCATCTGTATGTCTTTGGAAAAATGTCTGTTTAGTTCTTTGGCCCATTTTTCTGAATGAGTCGCTCATTTTTCTGGAATTGAGCTGCAGGAGTTGCTTGTATATTTTTGAGATTAGTTGTTTGTCAGTTGCTTCATTTGCTATTATTTTCTCCTATTCTGAAGGCTATGTTTTCACCTTGCTTATAATTTCCTTCATTGTGCAAAAGCTTTTAAGTTTAATTAGGTCCTCTTTGTTTATTTCTGCTTTTATTTCCATTACTTTGGGAGGTGGGTCATAGAGGATCCTGAAAAGATTTACGTCAGAGAGTGTTTGCCTATGTTTTCCTCTAGGAGTTTTATAGTTTCTGGTCTCACATTTAGATCTTTAATCCATTTTGAGTTTATTTTTGTGTATGGTGTTAGAAAGTGTTCTAGTTTCATTCTTTTACAAGTGGTTGACCAGTTTTCCCAGCACCACTTGTTAAAGAGATTGTCTTTTCTCTATTGTATATTCTTGCCTCCTTTGTCAAAGATAAGATGTCCATAGCTTTGTGGGATGAATCCCTTTTTGGTTGCTTCATTTGTAAATATTTTCTCCCATTCTGAGGGCTACCTTTTTGTTTTGTTTATGATATCTTTTGCTGTGCAAAAGCTTTTAAGTTTAATTAGGTCCCATTTGTTTACTTTTCTTTTTATTTTCACTACTCTAGGAGGTGGATCAAAAAGATCTTACTGTGATTTTTGTTTAACCCTGTTTTCTTCTAAGAGATACCATGTTATTGGATTGGAAGAATCAATATTGTGAAAATGACTATACTACCCAAAGCAATCTACAAACTGAATCCAATCCCTATCAATTTACCAATGGCATTTTCCAAAGAATTAGAACAAAAACTTTACAGTTTGTAAGGAAAAACAAAATACCATGAATACCCAAATGGAGCTGGAGGAATCAGGCTTCCTGACTTCAGATTCTATTACAAAGCTACAGTCATAAAAACAGTATGGCACTGGCACAAAAACAGAAATATGGATCAATGGATCAGGACAGAAAGTCCAGAGATAAACCCACGCACCTATGGTCACCTAATCTATGACAAAGGAGGCAAGAATATACCATGGAGAAAAGATAGTTTCTTCGATAAGTGGTGCTGGGAAAACTGGACAGCTACATGTAAAAGAATTAAATTAGAACACTCCTTAACACCATACACAAAAATAAATTCAAAATGGATCAAAGACTTAAATGTAAGGCCAGATAGTCTAGTATACTTTCATTTCAGCTGGAAGAGCTCCTTTAAGAAGCTTTTGTAGCTATTGTAGGGCAACTTTGCTGGTATTTCTGTCAATTTTTGTTTGTTGCTAGTGTCCTCATTTCTCCTTCATTTTTGAAAGATGATTTTGCTGGATTTAGAGTTCTTGGTTGGAAGTTTTTTTCTTTGAGTACTTTGGGTATATTATCCTACTGCCTTCTTGCTTCCAGGGTTTCTGATAAAAAATTAGTGGTTAATCTTATTGAGGTTCTTCTATACATGACAAATTGATTCTTCTGTGTTGCTTTCAAGACTCTCTTTGTATTTGTCTTTTGACTGTTTGATGATAAAGAATTCTAGGTGTGGATCTCTTTGAATTTATCTTACTTGAAGTTTGCTGAGCTTTATGGATGTGTGGGTTGTTTTTCTGTCAAACTGGTAAGTTTGGGACCATTATTATTATTTTTTTCAAATAGTCTTTCTGCTCTTTCTCTTTTTGAGACTTCCAGTAATGTATGTCTGTACACTTGGTGGTCCTTCACATGTCCCTGAGACTCTGTCCATTTTTCTTCATTCTTTTTCCTTTCTGTTCCTCAGACTGGATAATATCAATTGATCTTCCCTCAAGTTCACTCATTTTCTTCTTCTGATAGTTCAAATCTGCTAAATTTACTTTAGCAAATTTTTCATTTTGGTAATTATAGTTTTGAACTCTGGTATTTCTCTTTGGTTCTTTTATTGTAATTTTTGTCTCTTTTATTTGTATTCTTTATTTGAAGAGACATTACTCTCATACTTTCCTTTTGCTCTATAGACATGGCTTCTTTTAGTTTTTTGAACATGTTTATAATAGCTGATTTAAAGCTTTTGTGAAGTTTAAGTCCAACATTTGGGTTTCCTCAGGGGTGGTTTCTATTGGCTGCTTTTTCCTCCTATGTCTGAGCCATGTTTTTCTGTTTCTTTGTGTGTTTCATAATATTTTTTGTCAAAAACTAGACATTTTAAATACTATAATGTGGAAACTCAACTTCCCTCCCCAAAATTCATTGCTTTTGCTGTATGTTTGTTTAGATCAATTCTATAAAGTCTATATTTTTTCCTGTGTACTGTGACTGAAATCTCTGTTATCTTAGTAGTCGGCTAAGATTATGTGTTCAGGTATTTAAGGACAGAGATTTCCTTAAATACCTGAACACATAACTCTTCAACCATTTGCCAAAGTGCTCTGTGTAGGTATCAGAGCACAGCTAACATTTTAAAACTATGCCTCAGTCTTTTTGTTTTCATAGAGCCTCAAGGTCAACAAAGGTGAGAAATTAGGATCTTCTCAATTCTTTGTTGATCATGTATTCAGCCCTGCATATGCATGTAGCTTTCTAGATTCCCAGAAATACATCAGAGGTTTGCAAAGATACCTATTGATATCTAGTTCCTCACATTTTCCTTTTAAGTTATTGACTACACCCTTGTTTTCCCCAATTTGTATCACTGCCTCAGGAAACTGTGCAGTTAAATAATTGCTCCTGATTGTTTTTGACAAACTTTCTAAAAGGCAGAAGAAATATTTGAAGAAATAATGGCCAAAAACTTACCAATCTGATTTATAAACATTAATCTACACATCCATAAAGCTCAACACACTTCAACTGAGATAAACTCAAAGAGATCCACACCTGGACACATTGCTATCAGACAGTTGAAAGACAAATACAAAAAAGCATCTTGAGAGCAGCAAACAAATAAGTAACTTTTATATATGAGGGATTTTCAGTAAGAAACCCTGGAAGGTGATCCCTTGGGATGGGAAAGATTCCACCAAACTGGGTTCTTACTGGGTTTGAATAAATTAGTCTCAGAGGTGGAAGTGTTGATAACTGGATTCCTCATTCAAAATCCAGTGACACCAGTCTCTGCTCAATTGCCTCCAATGATGGGAAACTTATTGCTTACAAAACAGTTCATTTGGTTATAGATCATTTTGACTACTACCTTTTTTCCCTAATAAAAGCTGTCTTTAAACCAAATAGGAAGAATAGCATGGAAATGTATACATTGCCATCTATAAAATAGATAGCCGGGGGGAATTTGTTGTGTGATACAGAGAGCTCAGTCCAGTGCTCTGTGACAACTTGGAATGAGGGGTGGAATGAGATAGGAGATTGGAAGGAGTTTCAAGAGGGAGGGGAGATATGTATACCTGTGGCTGATTCATGTTAACATATGGCAGAAACCAGCACAATATTGTAAAGCAATTATCCCCCCAATAAAATTTTTTGGAAAAAACTAAACCAAATAGAAGAGCCCATGTATCTCTCACTTGAATCTATTTTCCTTTAGTGCAAAAAGTGTTGGAAAATTAGAAAATAAAGAACCAGAGATTATTCCTTGTGTAATTTTCCATTTTCTCTTAGTTTTCTTCATTTACTAGATGGTCTTTGTAGAAGAGACTCCCTTTTGAGGAAAAATATGAATGAGTTACTGTACCTGTTTTATGACAGAGTGTATTAGTCAGTATAGGTCAGCTGCTGTAACAAACAATCTCAACAGACCAAATAAAAAAGGAAAAAAATGAACCCTGGAAGCCAGAAAGCTGTTGTTGTTGTTTAGTCACTAAGTCATGTCTGACTCTTTTGCGACCCTATGGACTGTAGCCCACCAGGCTCCTCTGTCCAAGTGATTTTCCAGGCAAGAATACTGGAGTAGGTTGCTATTTCCTCTTCCAAGGGATCTTCCTAACCCAGGGATTGAACCTGTATCTCCTGCTTGGTAGGATGACTCTTTACCACTGAGCCACCAGGAAAGCCCCCAGAAAGCTGTAGGATAGCATATTTAAAGTAGTCAAAAAGAAAAAGAATGTGGCTTTTCCAGGGAGCTGCCAGCCAGGTCAAATAGTGATAGTTCTCTGGGAATGTACCTTTTGATAGGACTCCAAACCAGTTCTGTCCCTTCTAGTTGCTGATAGGCTACTGTTTTTCATCTGTGAGTCTATGTGCTTAGTCGTGTCCAACTCTTTGCAATCCCATGGACTGTAGCTCACCAGGCTCCTCTGTACATGGAGATTCTCCAGGCAAGAATACTGGAGTGGGTTGCCATGCCCTCCTCCACGGATCGTCCCAATCCAGGGACCTAACCCAGGTCTCCCACATTGCAGGCAGTTTCTTTACTGACTGAGCCACCAGGGAAGCCTCAAAATACTGGAATGGGTAGACTATCCCTTCTCCAGGGGATCTTCCCAACCCAGGAATTGAACTGGGGTCTCCTGCATTGCAGGTGTGTTCTTTATCATCTGAGCTACCAGGGAAGCCCAGTGTTTTTCATAGCTACTGTGACTTTGAGGCTTTGGTTTTCAAAGATAGCTGCAAAGCTAGCGAGATGGAGATGGGTATAAGTCAAGTTAAAATACCATAAAGCTCGCTGTTCTTACTGAGATTCAGACGTTTTTGGAAATAGTCCTAAAATTGTTTCAAGCTGTGAGTTAATTTCCAAAATTCTGAAATAATTTATTTTGATATTTTTTTTTGCCAGTATTCCTTTTACTTTTATGGAAGAGCAAATTTTCAAAGTTCTTTACACTTTAGAAGCATTCTAGAGGTGCTTATTTAGGTATAGATTTTAGGAGAAAGACCATGAGGTCAGTTTTGGGCTAAATGAATCAAATTTGCCATGAGGGGATACCCATGAGGAGATGTTCAATAGACAGTTAAATATATGCATCATTTAACAGATGCAATTGTTAATATTTCTTTCTGAACTTCAGTTGAAGAGGGTAAGTTATCACATTTCTCAGTTCATTGCATATTAACATCATTAGTTCATGTAAAGCCCCTCTCTTGCATGTATATTTGCATGTATACATACACACATGTGTATATGTGGTGGTAGTGGCTGCAGATGATGGGGCTGCAAAGAGTCAGACATGACTGAGTGACCAAGCACAGCAGAGCACAGTGGTTTTGTCACTAACTCATGTCCAACCCTTTTGACCCCATGGACTGTAGCCCACCAGGCTCCTCTGTCCATGGGATTTCCCAGGCAAGAACATTGGAGTAGATTGCCCTTTCCCTCCCCAGAGGATCTTCCCAACTCAGTGATCAAACCTGGGTCTCCTGCATTACAGTCAGATTCTTTATCGACTGAGCAACTGGGAAAGCCCTGGTGAGAAGGGATAGGCTACCCACTCCACTATTCTTGGCTCAGATGGTAAAGAACCAGCCAACTTTTAAACTATACCAAGTGATCCCAATGTGCAGCCAGTCTTGAGAACCAGTGACATGTACCATTCTGTTCCTTTCTTTTTAAATCCAGCAGTATATTTTAAAGATATGTTCAAGTCTCTACATATGCATCTAGTTCAGAAATCAGCAAACATTTTCAACAAAGTGTCAGATATTCAATACTTTCAGCTTTGCAGGTCATATGGTCACTGCTGTAACCCAGCTCTGCTGTTGTAATGTGAAAATAGCCATAGACGATACTAAGTAAGTGGACAAGGCCATATTCCAACAAAATTTTAGCTAAAAAAAAAAAAAAAAAAAAAAACACCAGGAGATGGACCACATTTGACACATGGACCATATTTTACTAACCCCTGATATAGTCTTTTGCTTTTAACTACTGGGCATCTCCATAGAATATTTACTATGTGTTTCCTATCTTTTCTTCTAGCTAGAGACTAGTTTGCATATAACTGTCCATTACTGCAAGTAATATTGCAAAAAATATGTATACATCTATCTATCCATATCCTTATGTCCCATATAACAACATATATGGGAATTGCCAAACCATCTGGCATAAGTACAGTTACTTTGTTCATATACTTCTAGGTTTTTCCAAAATAACTGTACCAATCTACACTCCCATTTGGGCATAGGATTCCTACATCTGTACATCCACACCTACACTTGGCATTATCTGTCTAAATTTTACCAGTTTAATAGTTAATTTTGCATTTCTCATTTTTTATTTGCATAATTATCTTATTAATATCTATCTCTCATAAAACACTATGCATGCTCCATGAGGGCAGAGACCTTATCTATTTTTGTTCACTATTCTATTTTCAGCACCTAGCATAAACCTCACATATTGTAGGTGTTCCATCAATATTTGTGAAACAAATAGATGGGTATTTGAGCACTTCTGTGATAGTTTTACAGAAATTCTCATTTCCTTATTGAAAAGTTTGAGTTGGTGACCTGAGGTAAGTAAAGGGAACCTGTTTAGAGTAGCTGGATTCTTGACCTCAAGAGGACTTACGCTCTGGGAGAGACAAAAGAGTCATTTATCCCACTTAGTCACAAAATATTTTGAACACTTATCAAGCTATGTGGCAGACATTATGCACAATGGTAATCAATGCAGATAAAGTCCTGCCTGCAGGGAGCCCACAGTGTGATGGGAGATGTCAGCAGGCTGACCATTATTTAATTGTCATATGTTACTGAGGAAGTATCAGATACTTTGGAGGCTCTTAGTAAGTGTCTTCTAACCTAATCTAATGCTACTGAGGGAGGATAAGTACGGTAATTATATAAGATGACTCCTTATAAATGCCCGTAGAGTTTCCCTGGCAATGGGATGTTGAAGGAATTCAGGGATTCATAGGACAGAACAGTAATATTCTAGTAGCAGTATACAAACAAGCTTGGATATGTCTTCAAGCTGTTTTGCAAATAGTTGAGTGATTTAAAGGAATTTAAGATAATTATACTTAAATCTCTCTTTCCCCAATTACTCTAGTTTAGACTGCTAGAGAGGAATTGCTGGACCCATTCCCTTTTGTTTTATTAGTTGTAAAATAAACAGATATCCAGGATCTCAGAAATGCAAAGGGTGCCTTACTTCTTCAGCCAATGGCTGATATAAATAATCTTCAGTAAACCATAACTGATTTCATGCAATTATGAAGGTTTTAACTGCTTTAAGAGAAATTCTGGATTCCTGGGGAAAGTAGAGTTGAAATTTAATGGCTTGCATTTGCTTAATGAGCACTGCTTCCTCCCCACACCCTGAAGAGATTTAAAAGCTCCGTAAAAATCCACAATTTCCAAGCAATTACTTCAGCTATCCTTGTTTATTCTTCCTTCCCTTTCAACATCATTTATTTTCATGTCTCCCTCTCCATTATCTCCTTTTCCTTCCTTTAATAAGCTTAGCAAGTAAGGACTAGTAGATCTTTATTTTTTCCTTTATTTTACATTTGGAAGAAGCCTCGGGGAATCTGGTTCATGCTTCACATTTAGAGACAAAACTGTGGTCCAGAAGGTTGGCCAACCTGTCCATATTACGAGTTCACTCTCAGTGGGGGAGGTAGGCAGGAGTCAGGACAAATGTTAAAGAACAGTTCTAGATGAAGATTCAGGAAAGCAAAGACTGGCAAAGGAGATTAAAAGCAACAACCAAAAACACACAGATATCAGTATTCCATGTTTTCTTGCTTATGTTTGATGACTGCCCTAGAATAGATCTTACACTCTACTACATTCAGAACACTGTGGTGGGTGGTGAGTGTGGCTGAGCCCAGAAAACACTGAAGTCTTTACTGGTGTGAGGGTTATTAACAGCTTTGTTAACAGCCCCCTTTTCCCTGCCACCATTCTATTCTCTACACTTCTCTGCCCTGCTTTGTGATCTGAGAAGAGACTTCCCATGGACTAAATCACTGGACTCTTTTATCCCTAAGCTCCAGTTGGGTTGAGTCAATGGAAGGCACAGGCATGAGATAGGAGGACACAAAAGGAGAACACACAGAGGTGTTCCTCCCACACTCTTCCTTCTCCGACTGTGGCTAAGTTCTTTCATGACCACAGCTCCCACTCAATGGCCCCTCCCTCCTCCATGTGCCAACTCCCTCAAGGTTCTATTTCTTTCCCGTATTCTCCTCAGCCATACAGATGGTAAGGGATTCCTGCTGTGCTAATCTCTGGGTACCTCAACACCTCTTATTTGTTCTCATAGCCCAGTATGGTGGTCACTTCATTAAAGTATCTTCATTTGAGTCTTGTGAGTAGGATTCGATTTCCTGTTGGGATTCTGATTGATATGATGATTCCTCTAAGTCTATCTTGTAGTCCTTTTGTGAGTAGTATTAGGTGTAGAATAGTATTGTGGAAATTTAGAGGAAGGATAACAAAGCCTCTGATCTCATAGCCTTATTGCAAAAATGAGAAACACACAAACACACACAGAGGGACGCAAGTCCCAAAATCCAATAAGCAAGAGCAATATCAACTCAGTATGTATAGAGACAGGTGCAAGATACACATAAGTAGGGAAGTGGGGGAGATAAACCTGTGTCTCTGAACCTCTGTTCCTACTAGAGTGTGCCTCACCAATGTCAATTCGTGCTGTGAACTCTCTCATCTGGCAAGATGATCATAATGTGATGTTACCCCAGGGGAACCTACATTTGAGCTTGCCAGTCAGTGGGGAAAGGTCCTGTTGCTTTGTGTTTCATTTGATGAAGGTAATATTTCCTTTTGGGAAAATCATTCAGTTCTAAGGTATTTTATGTTTCCTGTTTCTTTAAAGTCTGTCATTTCCTAAACAGTGTATATCTGTTTCCCTTTTTAATAGCCCAGAGGAAGTAAAAGCACATTCCATTTAGGGGAAGGAATAGCAGTTTTAACCCTATAAATATTTTGATGTTGTTTTCTTAAGCAAGACAGTGAATCTCATGCATGATGGGCAAATGCCTGTCTCTCTACAGAATGCCTACACATGGGCCCATGAGCTAGGGGTGAACATCTTTGTAGACTGAGACTACTTTCTCATCTAGGCTGTATACTGTGGGATGCATACCTTCAGCAGCTTGAAGTCTGATGCATTTTCAGTCTTGTTTTACCCAATGTGCTAAACTGGAGCACAAAGGGCCTTTCATAAATCTATGCCCATTGGAGACTTTTTGGGTTAAAGAAAACTCTTTTCTGTAACTATGTTCTGGATAGACTCAGAAAAGCCCATTTTAATGGTACCCAGGAATATCCTGTTAGTAATATTTCAAGAAAGCTGGCAGGACAAAGGTAGAGGCATCAGAATTTTACCTCTTTTTAATTCTCTAAGTAATATAAATAAGAAGAAACTTTGGGAGACCTGAAAGGTAGGATCTCTTGTTATTCTTGTTAAATTTAATTTAAATAAATTTAATCTAACTGTACTGGAGAATTCATTCATTCAGCAGAAATATATTAAGTACTTACTATGTGCCTGACACTAAGCAAAGTATAAACTACATTTGAAATAAAAAAGGAATGATTTTGGTTCTCACGAAGTTTATAGCCTGATGGCTTATTTGTTTACTACCATTTAAAGGCAACCCTGGAAGACAAATAAACTTTTCAGACTTATTTCTTAAGTTGTTCTACTTGTTTTATCACAAGTCATAAGTGGAATTGTATGCTTCAGTTTTATCTTCTTTAATCATTGCAACTACTCTGTGAGATCAATGAGGTTCGTATATATCCCTCATGTTATAGGTAAGGAATCTGAAACACTATATAAGTTAAGGGTTTACCCTGGAATCATACCTCTGGAAGTAAGGCCCCAGACCTCACTCTGAGAAAGGCCTTTGCTTCCTCCACTTTATTACCCTCTGCCCCTGGCCTCTACTACTATTTTTTGCATGTTTGATATTCCAGAAGATATTAAGCTCCCGAAGGCTAAGTGTCATACACTTCTTTGAACTACTCAAAACATGGAACATAATGCTGAAGATATCGTTAATCCATATGGATTGGCTATATTGACTTAGCAAGATTTAAGTTAAAATTTGAGATGTGCTTGAAAGGTAAGATGTGCTGACAAGGTAATTCAAACTCACCTTTTCAGGACCTACATTTTTAAAAAAGGGTTGGCATTGACTTCTTTCTTTCCAAATGACAGTCTTCTGAATGAGTTTAATCTAGTGTGGGTTGGGATAATTCTGAGGGGATGAGACCATTACCTGGGAGACTTAATGGCTGAAGCTCTTACTCATACACTTCACTGGAAGTAAATGCATGAGTAATTCTCGCGTGGCTTAACCAGGGCCTGGATTTCACTTGGGAGATTATGATTTTAATTTAACATATCCTGCTGTACAGTGTGTGAAATATGCAGCCAGCAGTGATTGCTGTGAGATGAAAGCTCAGTTGTGTTTATTTTAAGAGACTTGCGGTTCTTTGCCAAAGCCAACATTCCTAGGCAATGAATAGCCTGAGTGAATCATTCAAAGTAGGTGAGAGGTCAGAAGCCTGAAGAAAAAATATTGAAAGCTGAAAGGTTTTCCTCAGTCAAATGATAAGTATTTGAAAGGGCATGTATAAAGCAGAAGATATTACAGAAACAGGTATTTCTTTTCAAGATGACTCTTATGCAGGTGGATCCCAAAGACCTTTTCTTTGGCTCCAGCTAATTAGTCCTGATGTTGTTCACTTTTCCTGGAAATCAGAGCAGAGAAATACTCTGGTTCCAGTCTCTGGCTTTGGACAATGGCCTCACTGGGGAACAGTAGTCATGTTCTTGAGTCAATGTAGACACATTTTCTGTTAGGAGCAGGGTATTGTACTGCTCACATGGCATGACTTTGGTGAGTTTCATAATCATTTCTTGATTCCTTATGTATCAAGCATTATAGAATATCAACAAGCATGACATGAAAGGTTGAGGATATGAAACTTATTTATTGAACAACTACTGTGTAGCAGTCCATGCTAAAGGAGATCAGTCCTGGGTGTTCATTGGAAGGACTAATGTTGAAGCTGCAACTCCAATACTTTGGCCACCTGATGTGGAGAGCTGACTCATTTGAAAAGACCCTGATGCTGGGAAAGATTGAGGGCAGGAGGGGAAGGGGATAACAGAGGATGAGATGGTTGGATGGCATCACTGACTCAATGGACATGAGTTTAGGTGGACTCCGGGAGTTGATGATGGACAGGGAGGCCTGGAGTGCTGCGGTTCATGGGGTCACAAAGAGTTGGACAGGACTGAGCGACTGAACTGAACTGAACTGTGTAGCAGGTAAGCTATTTAATCCTCACTCATCCAATCATACAGATATTTCAAATTCCCATTTAATGGATGAGGAAAATGTAGTTTATAGAAGTGAAGTCACACAGGTAGTGTTCAAGACAAGATTCAAAGTTGAGTAGGATGGAAAGAACCATTGGATTCTATTACAATCAGATATAATAGCTGGAATAAAAAGCATACCCAGTTCATTCTCTGACAGTATGGAATGTAACGGCTATCTTTATATGAAAGGCAAACAACAAACAAGCCAATTCATGCTATTCACTCTAGTATCAATAAGGAAGATACCCTCTGTAAGCCCGGCCTTAGGAGAAACCAGAGGAGAACAAATCAGAAAAGTTACCAAAGCTGAACCTAATCCCTGTTTTGGGAAAACAAACAGAGGTCTGCATGTGAATAGAGACAGAAACTTGGACACCAGCAATAGGACAGGGATTGCAGAAATCCGTTCCAGTTATCCTTTGAGCTATCCCTTGAGATAAACGGATGGCATCTCCAGAGGCCTCAGTTTTCCATGCAGGGCATCTAGAAGGGAAACCCAACAGGTCATATCAGATTTTCCCTGAATTGTTTCATTTAGTAATTAGCCATTATCTTATGAAGCAAGAAGGGACTGGTTGTGATAGGATGGGAAAAAGTAGAATGGATCAGAGCACCTCCCTGAGACTGGGTCTAATAGAAAGTTCTGACATAGAACCACAACAGTTCAGTGAAAGCAGTTCCAACGTGGAAGGCAGTCCCTGGGCAGCAAGAAGTTTCCCCTTGAACTGTGGGGTATAAAGCTCAAGGAGGGAGTTCTGAGAGGGGAGATGGAAGTTCCATTCACTAGAGCTCATCTGAGGAGAAGGCAATGGCAACCCACTCCAGTACTCTTGCCTGGAAAATCCCATGGATGGAGGAGTCTGGTAGGCTTTGGTCCATGGGGTCGCTAAGAGTCAGACATGACGGAGCGACTTCACTTTCACTTTTCACTTTCATGCATTGGAGAAGGAAATGGCAACCCAGTCCAGTGTTCTTGCCTGGAGAATCCCAGGGACGAGGGAGCCTGGTGGCTGTCTATGGGGTCGCATGGAGTCGGACATCACTGAAGCGACTTAGCAGCAGCAGAGCTCATCTGAAGGGGCAGCAGTGATGATGAGCAGCTGGAGAAGCATGTTTTATTTCTGTTCCTTTGACCAAGTGGGATTTCAGTTCCACGATCCGGGACTGAACTCGGCCCCGGCATCACTGCCAAGTCTTAACCACTGGACTAACAGGGAATTCCCATCATTCCATAAATGTTTAATGAACACTGGGCTAGGTTAGTTGTCAATTTCTACAAAATTAAAAGATGCCTGTTCCTTGGAAAGAAAGATGTGACACACCTAGACAGTGTATTAAAAAGCAGAGGCATCACTTTGCCAACCAAAGTCCATATAGTTGAAGCTATGGTTTTTCCAGTAGTCGTGTATGGATGTGAGAGTTGGACCATAAAGAAGGCTGAGCGCCAAAGAATTGATGCTTTCAAACTGGTGCTGGAGAAGACTCTTGAGAGTCCCTTGGACAGCAAGGAGATCAAATCAATTAATCCTAAAGGAAATCAACCCTGAGTATTCATTGGAAGGACGGTTGCTGAAGCTGAAGCTCCAGTATTTTGCCCATCTGATGCAAAGAACTGACTCATTGGAAAAGACTCTGATGCTGGGAAATATTGAATGCAAGAGAAGGAGACGATAGAGGATGAGATGGTTGCATAGCATCACCGACTCAATGGACATGAGTTTGAGCAAACTCTGAGGGATGGTGAAGACGGAAGCCTGGCATGCTGCAGTCCATGGGGTCTCAAAGAGTCGCACATGACTTAGCAACTGAGCAACAACTCTCCTTTGGGATAAAAAATGGTGGATGCTTTAAATAACAAAACACACATAAGAGTAAAAAGCATTTTTTTTTTTGATTGCACAGCTTGCAGCATCTTAGTTCCCTGGCCAGGGATTGATCGAACCCAGCCCTGGCATCACTGCTGAGTCCTAACCACTGGACCAGTAGGAAACTGCCTGGAGAAGCATCTTTTGAAGGGCTGCCATCTATGCTTTCAGTGGAGTTTTGGTGATGACAGGGTATGTGTATGAGTGGGGGCTAAAATTTTCTTGTAAAGACTATTTTGTCTGAGTCTTTACTTTCCCTTCCATTACCTCCACAGTGGGTATGTTGTTGTTGTTGTTCAGTTGCTAAGTTGTGTCTGACTCTTTGTGACCCCATGGACTGCAGCACACCAGGTTTCCCTGTCATTCACCATCTCCTGGAGTTTGCTCAAACTCATGTGCATTGAGTCAATGATGCCATCCAATCATCTCATCCTCTGTCATCCCCTTCTCCTCTTGCTTTCAATCTTTCCCAGCATCAGGGTCTTTTCCAGTGAGTTGACTCTTCACATCAGGTGGCCAAAATACTGGGGCTTCAGCTTCAGCATCAGTCCTTCCAGTGAATATTCAGGGTGGATTTCCTTCAGGATTGACTGGCTTGATCTCCTTGCTGTCCAAGTGACTCTCAAAAGTCTTCTCCAGCACCACAATTCAAAAGCATCAATTGTTCAACATTCAGCTTTCCTTATGGTCCAAGTGGGTATGTTGGGGAACTTATACTGGAAGAGGCTTTTGAGAGCTGCACTTTGTAGGAATATTCTTGGCAAGTTCTGACATAGACATGGCCTCAACTGATGATTCTCCAAGGAATCTGGGTGTTTCATCTGTTCCAGGTGACTTAACAGAGACCACGGTCTGAAGGAGCGATACATATGCATGTGTGGGAGGGGGGCTGGGAAACATTTGGGAGTGGTTTTCCTCTGATCCCTCCTTGTCTTCCCTGTTTTCTTGTCTCCCTGCTAATTGCTCAGTTGCCCCTGTCTGGTGGTAGCATCCTTTGTGGTTTCGTTTTCTTTCACCCTTTCCTGAGTCCTAACTGATTGAAGACACTACCACAGTCATTTTCAACACACCCACTCTGCTACCTGTCCTGTCTGCCCTGGGTTTATTCCCAAGGGGACTGATAAATGGGGCTTGTTACAGCTCCCAATTCAGAACAAGGGACAGTCAGCCCCTGAGACAAAAGTTGGGCTGACAGTGGCTGCTTTTGTACAGTTTGGAGATCAGGAGAGAGCAGGGCAGCTGTCTCTGGTACATGGCCCTGAAAGGAACAAACGAGAAGAGGCCACTGCCCAGTCTGTGGGGAGAGGAAAGGTGAGCATGGTGAAGCTGATTTTCTAGCTAACCCATGACCTACAGGGCTGCCTGTAATCAGCTTCCATGTCCACTCCTTCTTAGAGAACGTAGAAAGTGACGTATAGATATGAGCTGGCCATACATGTCACTCTCAATTATGTTTTGAGCATTTCTTTATTTAACAAACATGCAGAGCATTGACTACATTCCAGGCCCTATCTTGAGGGCTTTGCAAATATTAACTTAATACATTATGACCATAGGAAATAAGTACCAAGATTATCTTATTATTTTACAGATTGGGAAATTGAAACACAGGTTACTTAGTTTGCCCAAGGTCACACCCTTAGTAAGTTCAGTAAGTAAGATACACACTCCCACATACACCCTAGATTTGTTGGCCTTGCTATACTAAGCTGTTTGCTAGCATGTTACTAAGGAAATGAACGAAACACCTAGCGCTATATAATACCATGTAAGAATAACAATTGTTTTTATTGTTGTTATTAGCTAGTGGTTTATACCTATAATACTTGCAAATTTGTCAAGAAACAGTTCCTGCTCTGAAAGTGCAGTTCAAATCCTGATTCTGCTACTTGTTAGCTGTGAGGTATTGGCCATGTTCTTTAATCTCTCTATGCTTCCAATTCTTAATATTTAACGTGGGGATTATAATAGTCTTTAGCTCATTGCTTTGTTGTGACTAGTAAATAGGGTGATGTTTGTACAGCACTTAACAAAATGCCGGGCACAATGTAAGTGTTCAGTAAATATTGTTGTTCACATTGCGACCTGTTGCCATTGAATTAAATTGCTTTTAATCCTTTGGAGTTTCTTTTAATTTTGCCAATTAGTCACTTAATTTCAGGGAGTTCCTGGTACTGCTGCATTGAATTTATTTATGAAAACGTTAGTATGTTTCAAGCCTCCATGTGAGTTATTCCATTTAATTGGAGGTTGATTAGACAGGTATAATCTCCATGTTAAGAGTATGGAAAATGAGGCCAGAGAGAAGGACTAGGTCAAATCTACATAGATTCAACCAGTCCTGATGGGTTTTTTTTTACAACTTTGTAGTTTTCTTTGAACCATGTCTGCACTTGAACAAAAGCACACACACACACATATACACACTCCCTTTGCCTTGGGCTCCCTGATCCTGTGTCACCTAACCCAAATTCTTAAATCCCTTGCTATCTACATTAGCGAAGACTCATTTTCTCCACATGATTCTTTTTTTAATGTATTTGTTCTTATTTTTGTCTATGCTGGGTCTTTGTTGCTGCATGGGGGCTTTCTCTAGTTGCAGCGAGCAGGGACTACTCTTCGGTGGGGTACACAGGCTTCTCACTGCAGAGGCTTCTCTTGCTGCAGAGCAAGGGCTTTAGAGTGTGCGCTTCAGTGGTTGCAGCAGAAGGGTTCAGTAGTTGTGGCTTAGTTGCTCCACGGCATGTGGGGTCTTCCTGGAACAGGGATCAAACCTGTGTCTCCTGCATTAGCAGGCAGATTCTTACCCACTGGACCACCAAGGAATTCCTCCACATGATTCTTAGGTCTATGAACAAGTAAGCTTCTGCAGACTGCTTCTTCCTCTCCTGTTTACTCCTCTACTTCCTTAAACTTTTCACTTGTATATGGGCTTCCCAGGTGGCATAGTGGTAGAGAATCCATCTCCCAATGCAGGAGACTCAGACAGGCGGGTTCAGTCCCTGGGTCTGGAAGATCGCCTGGAGGAGGAAATGGCAACCCACTTCAGTATTCCTGAAAAATTCCGTGGACAGAGGAGCCTGGTGGGCTACAGTCCAGGGGGTCTCAAATAGTCAGACATGACTGAGCCACTGAACACACATGCACACCACAGCTATACAGTTGCTGTCTGGAGAGGAGGCATCATAAGGATTCCACCATATAACAAGTCTAATGTAATTGCCCTCTGCCCTCTGTCTAGCTCTTAACCTCTCATGCTGTCCCTTTTCTCCACTTTCTGACCAGGACCTTACCCCAAAAACAAATCTCCTTCTATCCCTAGCCTAAAGTAACTATTGTTTCTTTAGATCTGGCTTTGTGTTTGTTGACTTGGTAAACAAATTCTCGTAGGGCTCTGAGGTGACAATGATTTTGGGTTTGTGTTGCCTCCTTCATATTAATCAGAACTTCCTAGAAGCAAAACCCTAACCTGAAATATTGAAGCTTATGATGAGATTTCAGGCACTGGTATGCAGACCATTTTGTTTGTTTGTTAGAACAGCAAGGAGAGTTAAGAAAGCCTTCCTCAGTGATCAGTGCAAGAAGTAGAGGAAAGCAATAGAATGGGAAAGACTAGAGATCTCTTCAAGAAAATTAGAGCTACCAAGGGAACATTTCATGCAAAGATGGGCTCGATAAAGGACAGAAATGGTATGGACCTAACAGAAGCAGAAGATATTAAGAAGAGGTGGCAAAACTACACAGAAGAACTGTACAAAAAAACATCTTCATGACCCAGATAATCATGATGGTGTGATCACTCACCTAGAGCTAGACATCCTGGAATGTGAAATCAAGTGGGCCTTAGAAAGCATCACTACGAACAAAGCTAGTGGAGGTGATGGAATTCCAGTTGAGCTACTTCAAATCCTGAAAAATGATGCTGTGAAAGTGCTACACTCAATATGCCAGCAAATTTGGAAAACTCAGCAGTGGCCACAGGACTGGAAAAGGTCAGTTTTCATTCCAATCCCTAAGAAAGGGAATGTCAAAGAATGCTCAACATACCACACAATTGCACTCATCTCACATGCTAGTAAAGTAATGCTCAAAATTCTCCAAGCCAGGATTCAACAATACGTGAACCATGGACTTCCAGATGGTCAAGCTGGTTTTAAAAAAGCCAGAGGAACCAGAGATCAAATTGCCAACATCCGCTGGCTCATCGAAAAAGCAAGAGAGTTCCAGAAAAACATCTCTTTCTGCTTTATTGACTATGCCAAGGCCTTTGACTGTGTGGATCACAATAAACTGTGGAAAATTCTGAAAGAGATGGGAATACCAGACCACTTGACTTGCCTCTTGAGAAACCTATATGCAGGTCAGGAAGCAACAGTTAGAACTGGACATGGAACCACAGACTGGTTTCAAATAGGAAAAGGAGTATGTCAAGGTTGTATATTGTCACCCTGCTTATTTAACTTCTATGCAGAGTACATCATGAGAAACTCTGGGCTGGAGGAAGCACAAGCTGAAATTAAGAGTGCCGGGAGAAATATCAATAACCTCAGATATGCAGATGACACCACCCTTATGGCAGAAAGTGAAGAGGAACTAAAAAGCCTCTTGATGAAAGTAAAAGAGGAGAGTGAAAAAATTGGCTTAAAGCTCAACATTCAGACAACAAATAAGATCATGGCATCTGGTCCCATCACTTCACGGCAAATAGATGGAGAAACAGTGGAAACAGTGGCAGACTATTTTTATGGGCTCCAGAATCACTGCAGATGGTGAATGCAACCATGAAACAAAAATATGCTTACTTCTTAGGAGGAAAGTTATGACCAACCTAGATAGCATATTAAAAAGCAGACATTACTTTGCCAACAAAGGTCCATCTAGTCAAGGCTATGGTTTTTCCAGTGGTCACGTATGGATGTGAGAGTTGGACTATAAAGAAAGCTGAGCACTGAAGAATTGATGCTTTTGAACTGTGGTGTTGGAGAAGAGTCTTGAGAGTCCCTTGGACAGCAACAAGATCCAACCAGTCCATCCTAAAGGAGATCAGTCCTTAATGTTCATTGGAAGGGCTGATGTTGAAGCTGAAACTCCAATACTTTGGCCATCTGATGCCAAGAGCTGATTCATTTGAAAAGACCCTGATGCTGGGAAAGATTGAAGGC
Organism: Oryx dammah; assembly: GCF_014754425.2. NCBI lineage: Eukaryota > Metazoa > Chordata > Mammalia > Artiodactyla > Bovidae > Oryx > Oryx dammah. Next base: position 89,471,352 of record NW_024070207.1, on the reverse strand, counting down.
AGGAGGAGAAGGGGACAACAGAGGATGAGATGGTTGGATGGAATCACTGACTCAACGGACATGAGTTTGAGTGGACTCCGGGAGTTAGTGATGAAAGCGGGGGGCCTGGTGTGCTGCAGTCCACGGGGTTGCAAAGAGTCGGACATGACTTAACGACTAATCTGAACTTGTTTGTTTAATCACAAAGTTGTCTCGACTCTGTGACCCCATGGACTATAGCTTGCCATGCTCCTCTGTCCACAGGATTTCCCAGGCAAGAATACTGGACTGGGTTGCCATTTCCTTCTCCAGTGCAGATCATGATGGCTCTAAAATTCCACTAACCAGAATGCTCATTCTTTTGCCCCTCCTCCCATAAGACCAACCCTGAATTCTTATATAAAGACATAAGCTCTTTTGCTGAAAATCATGAAGAGGCAGTGAAGTGTGGTGGTTCAGATTAAGGCTCAGGAAGGCAGAAATGCATCACACTCTCATTTATGTTTTCCAACCCATCCCATCCCCCCCCCCCACACACACACAGGAACACATGCAGTGTTCTCTTACCTTCCTGCTTCATCAGACTTGACCCAGCTGTTAGCAAAGGGGACTTCTTAGCACAGGTGGAGGAAAATCTCCTGGTGAAGCTTCCTGGCAATGAAAAACGTTTGATTATAGCCACACAACCCTATGACTCGTTTGCCGCTGAGGGGACATCTGATAAGACATAGTTGTGCTTTAAAGTTTCTTCCAAACCTAAGATTCTGTGAATTTTACTGCCTCCCACCTTCTTTCAGCAACTGGCCCTCCTGGGTGATGTGGCAATGGAATGTGGGATGTAGATGCTACCAGCTATCATTCCTTCCCTTCAGTACTTCTGTGAGGAAGTCCAGGATGAAGAGCCACCTCAGCAGTGAGTGCATCCATGCCTGCTAAGTCACTTCAGTCATGTGACTCTTTGTGACCCTGTGGACTGTAGCCCACCAGGCTCTTCTGTCCATGGGATTCTCCAGACAAGAATACTGGAGTGGGTTGCCATGTCTTCCTCCAAGGGATCTTCTCGATCCAGGGACTGAAGCTGTGTCTTGAGTCTGTTATGTCTCCTGCACTGGCAGGCAGGTGCTTCACCACTAGTGCCACCTGGGAAGCCCCTTGGAGTAGCAAGGAGTATTCTTTGCATATGCAAACATTGATTTGAAAAGATATCTCCATGATATGATGACTGTCATTTTTCTGGGTGACAGGTGGAACGGTACACCCAGGACTCAGTAGTGACCTTTCTGTTTGATGGAATTGATGAAAATCATGCATTCTCCTGGAACCGTAACTTAATATTTGTTTCGTTAAGACTGGGAGAGGTGGCACATACGGGGGAGGGAGGAATATCAACCATAAACAGCAGGGAGTGATCTGTCCAGAAGTCAGGGAAGAGAAATATCTACATACGTACAGTGGACAGGAAAACTGCCCGAGAAGACATCAGAAACATTCAATTATACATCAGACCCTTGTCAGAAGACATTTGGGTCTTTGCTTTCTGCACCATGCAACAAAACCTTTCCTCTACCCATGTATGCCAGGAGCCAGCGTGAGGAACTCCGCCCATGGCAAAGGTCATGAGGAAGGAGGCTTGGCATATGCAAAGGCGTGATCAAGCCTCAGGAAACCCCCTGTTCCCGAGCATCTACCCCCAAAACCAGAGTCTATCTACTTTACTGTTTCATGCTCTCGCCTACACCTCTGACTTTATGGGGGGCTGTTCCCCACCGGTTCTCTCGGAGAAGGAGTAAACGTGCAGCTCCAAGTCAATAAAAATTCCTGGGCGTGACAAGAGTGTTTGAACTTACGAACTCCTCTGAAGATTATCTAGCCCGCCTGTATAGGTTCATCTGGCCACATGTGATTGTTTATAGCCTCCCAACCTGAGAGGCATGAGATGTTTTAGACTTACTAAAGGCAAATTCTTAGGGGAAGTTAGAAATTATTAGTATAGTGGGTTGGTTAGGAATTATATTGGTGAAGGGTTTTTCATTTGTTGTGCCAATAATTGCTGCTAATTCCCTGCCCTGGGTGGGACAAGGGTTTCTCAGGTCAAACCTCTCTGCTGGCAAACTAGCTTGTGTGACAGGATTATCCAAACTCCTGCCACTACCCACATGATTGTTTACTACCTCTCAACCATAAACAGCACAGAGAGTTTGGAGTATTTTGAAAATCTTAATTAGCATAGGGCTTTTCTCATTGTTGAGTCAATGATTGCCGCCAGGCCTCCATATCCTTAGTCACCTGGGAATATATTAATCAATGTATTTGGGATATAGAAAAGGAAATATAGTAGTTTTTGATGTTAGCAATACTAGACCTTTTGAGTTAATGAATTTTCTCTTTTGTTATAGATCACTGTACTTTGTTGTAAATCACTGTGTCCTTGCTATGTAAAAATGTAACTTTATCACTATCTTAAGACTAAATAGATCTTAAGGGGAACATTGATGAAAGGATTTTCATTTGTTGGGCTGATGTTTACTGCTAAATCTCCATATTCCCTGCCCTTATAATGAGTATAACTAGCATATAGGAGAAATAAGTATTAACCTTTAATCATATAGGAGAAATAAGTATTAACCTTTAAGATTAACCATGTTAACCTTGGGTTAAATAAATTCCTTTCTTGATTGTAACTCACTACACCCTCACCCTATAGGAATGCAACTTTATTTGGAGGGTGGTGCCTGGTTTAAGAAAAAACACTCTTGGAAAAAATAAGTTTTTTGGTTATCAGAAAGGGTCATAAAATGTCAGCAGGCCTAATGGCCAGAAGGTGATGTAAAACCCCTAAGATCTTTTTTTATGTAAAGCACCTGATTTTGATAAAGGTCAGGACTGCTGACCCCTGCGTGACTCTGTATTCATCCCTATGTGTAACAAAAGGTATATAAGCAAACCCCAAAATAAAGAAATCAGATCAGTTTCCGGAAAGACTGATTCCCCCATGTTGTTCTTTCTTGCTCCCCGTTTTTCTGGCTGAATTCCCATCTGGAGCGTGGGTGCTTGCCATGTCTACTTACTTGCCCCGGCTTTCAAGCCCATGCGAGAAGGAGCCCAAGGAGGGGCACCTTCCGATATTCAAGTGGTGCTGATGGCCCAACGTAGATGGTGCAAATTCCTTGTCTTGGAATTTTATTGGTATCCCACGTAAACCAAGTTATTCAGCCTCTTTTTCTCTCCTACTATTTTCTGGCCGAATTCCCATCTGGTGCATGGGTACCCACCAAGCGTGCTAGTTTTGCCTGGGCTTCTAAGATTGGACCGGGGGGCCTCAGTGCCTCCTCTCCTTCAGGAGAATGGGAAGATGCCTGCAGCCTACGTAGGTGGTGATTGGTATTCCATGTAAACCAAGTTATTTAGCCTCTTTTTCTCTGCTAATTTTCTAATCCCTCTCTATCTGTAATTAAATAAGTTATTTCCAAGGACGCCGACTCCGTCCTCACCTTTGAATCACCCTGGATCCACCTGGGCTGGACCCCAGCACATGTATGTGCATGCTAAATTACTTCAGTCATGTCTGACTCTGCGACCCCGTGGACTGTAGCCCACCAGGCTCCTCTGTCCATGGGATTCTCCAGGCAAGAATACTGGAGTGGGTTGCCATGCCCCCCTCCAGGGGATCTTCCCAACCTAGGAATCAAACCTGCATCTCTTACATCTCCTGCATTAGCAGGCAGGTTCTGTTGCATGGGAAGCCCATGCATGGGACACAGGACAATAGAACCTGTGTCTACAAACAGGATATAAAGCCAGATACAGGACTCCAAAGGAGAAGCAATGAGAAATAGCAACAGAAAGAACTAACTTGGCAGATTGCAGAGATGAGAATTTTAGGTCTAGCCTACTTTTAACCTGCTGTTTAACCTTGGGCTAGTCTCAATCCTTTCTTTCTTCATCTGAAGAATTATAATATGATTTCTATTTTGTAAAGATCTAGTGAGAGCTAGATGAGTGTCAGATGAGTCTCACAGAAGCAGAGCCTGAGATGAGGATACTGTGCTTGTGACTTATTAAGAAGTAAGCCCAGCGAGACCAGTAAGGCAGTGGGGATGCAAGAGAAGGATGGGAGAAAACTAAGCAAGGCAGAGCCCAGTCTTGGCTCAGCTGCAGGGAGCTCTGGAAAGTAAATTATACCAAAGAGTTGATGCAACTTGAAGGGAGTTGGGCTTTCCTGTTTCAGCCAGTCTTTTGTCAAGAGCCTTGGTTAGAAGATGGCAGCAAAGTAAACTCCTAGGCATTTCCTGTTCTCTGTGTCTGAAGGGTGGCTTCAGGTTTGGTAAAGGCAGTTAGAAACCAAAGGGCAGTGACGCTGGGAGAGGAATTCATAGGAAAAGTAGGAATAAGAGGACTCCTGGGCAAAAAAAAATGACAGTGTCTGCTAAAATGGGAAAATACCTCATTGGTCAGAGATTCATCAGGGATTACCCAAAGAATAAGGATCTGCTCTCAACCAAGAACGGAATACCAGCTCATTCTCCCTGACCCCTAGAGAGAATCTGATGTTCAATTATGTGCAAGTGATCTAATACTGAAAGCCAGGACCAGCAAAGGAACATTTAGAGGATGTTGTGTAAGGGAAACACCATTCCTCTCCTCCATTAGACAATCTGTACTCAGTCCTTACAGAGGACAGAGAACAGAGAACAGAAATAGATTATATTCGGTTAGGCCCTATTAGAATCACTTTCACTGTGTAGTTGGTTAATGCTCATAAATCCCACCAACCAAAGACCTCCAGGAACAAACTAGTCATTGCTGAGCTCGTTGCAGCAAAAAAGAACATGTACCAGAGGAACTGCGGGATGTCTTGGAAAGGAGGGTGGCCAGGGACCTCTGAATAAATTGGGTTTACTCCAAGTGATTTCCAAGAGAAATCAGGGAAGAAAGGGTCACTCTGGATTGAACATTTTCAACAGCAGGGACGATTTACCATTTTGGCATCTCAACGGTTTTCATACAGGACAAAAAGAACTCTAGAAATAATCCTTGAAAATATAGTTTTCATATAGGTTAAACGAGGCTGGAATTGTCACTTGGCAAAGAACAGCAGTCACTCATGTTAGTCAGAGAAGAAGGATGTTTAGTCACTTTTTGTGATTACCCAGTGGTTTTATCTTATCTTGTTCCAAATACAATCATGGGGTGACCTCGTCCCAGCTCTGTTTATAGGAGTTGAGACCTGGCTGCCAGCAGGTCCGTTTCTCACTTTCTCTGCTTGTCAGCAGGATGTATTTCATTTTCTCAATGGCACACCCTTTTTCTTTTCTTCACAAAATTTAAAAGAAACAACGCTACTAAGTCTGCTCCTGCAGCAGCAGTACAAATTGTAAGAAGCATACCAGCCCTTGTACCACCTGGGATATGCTACAAAATCCCCATGGGAATTTCATTCAGAATTGAACACCAAGAAAAATGATTCTGCTTAAAACGTGATAGTCTTTCTTCATCATGATAGTAAGCTCTAGGCGATCATTCATCATATTTTTTTTTTCTTCTAGCTTTTTGGTAGCGCAGAGCCAAATTTGAAACTCCTGTAGACATTGACCTTTAGGTCTAGCACATTTGCATTCACTTTTCTCCCGAATGTGCACTTTCTATTTTCATTTTTACTTGTTTTTCCCCTGATATCGTTAGTTTCTTCAGATAAAGGTGGGGAAGAAATGTCCCACTTTGAGCCATGTTGCACAGCTTGAGGCTAACACAAAATTAGATCTTGTATCAGTTCCCGGTTATCTTATGGGTGTAAGCTGTCTCTTACAATTTAAGAGGAGAGCACCTATCTTTTCCTTTTTCAATTTCCTTCCTCCCCATAACACAGTATGCAGAAATGGTAGATAGATGCTACCTGGAAACTCTTTGTCTTGGACGGGATTCTTGCAGTCAGACAGTAGAGGTCACCATGGAGCTGTGTTTGATGGAGCTCACAGACTTGGAAACAGCCCAGTGGGTCTGAAATGATAGGAGACTTAATCATTCGATTCAGATATGTATTCTTTGTGCTCTGGTCCTTCAACAGACAGAATTTTGCCATGGTTGCCTTCAGTGTCACTTTGGTAATATAATTGTTTAGAGGAGAAAAGGTGGCTTTTATATATTGTTTACCAAAAAGAATTCCATTTTAAGCACTAAGGAACTCTGAAAAAAAAAATGGTTACAAAATGTGTTTACTTAAATATTGTGAAATGAGGATGGAAATTCGCAGTTCAGAGTATTTGTCATCTGCTCATGACTAGCAGATGGCTGCCTCCTCCTCCTCCTCCTCCTTTGCAAGCCGAGTGACTCACATCTTACAGGGTGTGCAAATTGAAATTTCGAAACTCTCCACAGAGTAGAGGTGGCAGTGCCATAACTCGATGCAGGAGAAGTGTGCCAACCAGATGACTTTGCCAGCCAGCATGCTGCCAAAGACTTCACAAAATGTCTCTCTCATTGGAAAGAAAAGCGTTTGCCTGTCTCTCCGCACATGTTCAATGCACCATTTCTGAAAGGATACAAGGTATGCTTCAGGCTGTGGGTGAGCCTGTCTGTTGTGCAAGGGAGCGGGTAGTCTACCATCCAAGAGTGGGGTAGTAATTGCTCCTACCAAGGTGAATCATACAAGATGGACTCACTTGTTTTGGCTTGTCAGCTCTAGGATGGTGGCAAGTCTGCCTCCAGCCATCGACAGAACAAAGTCTGAGCGATTATCGCATGCTCCAATAAATGGAAGGTTAAATACAGTTTAGAAAGATACAAGTCATCTAAGTTCAAAGTTTTTTTTTTTCCTCTTTTGTTTAATTAAGAGGAACTCTGGGTCTGCTATGCTTAACCAAAAAATGAAGGCTGTATTTTAGGTAATTATATTTGTTTTAAAAAATGGAGTCCTGCCAACTAGATGGACTAACAGCAAAACTGACTTTTAGTTACAGATCCCACTTCCCTTCATGTAGTAGCTAGTTACGGAAGAGCCCCCACCCAGCCCCCCTGCAATGAACTGCAGATGTGAATACTCCAGTATTCACATCTTTGTGTAGCCCCTTCCATTCGAAGTCAAAGAGAGCCTTGTAGCTCCCACTTGTGTCTGCTAGAATACCGGCTCTAGGAGAAGACAACTGTCACATAAGAAGTCTGACTACCCTGAGATTGCTTTACTTTGAGGAAGTTCAAGCTGTCACCTGAAGAACCTGTGTAGAGAGAGAAAAATGCCTGGTAAGCCCCTAGCTATTTCAGGCTTCTCAGCTGATAAGCCAGACACGTGACTAAAGAAATCATGCTGGACGTCCAGTTGAGGGGAGCCTTCAGATGACTGACTGCAACCACCTGGGAGAACCCAACATCACCTAAATGAGCTCAGTCAACCTATAGGGCCATGAGAGATAATAATACATTTTTTAAAGCTACTCTGTTTTGGTGTTGTTTGTTAAACAGCAATAGATATTACCCAAACACTTTATATTGAGAGAGTTAAATATGAAATTCTTAGCAATTGCACTGACCTGGCTCCCTTCTTTTTTTCTCACATAAGTGAGTGTTTATGAGGAAGCCTCATAATCTCTATTTTTTTTTTAAATTTTTTTTAAAAAAATTGACGTATAGTTCTTTTACCATGTTTTGTTAGTTTCAGGTGTATGTGATTCAGTTACATAGGTTGTTGCAAGCACTTTTGATAAGGTCTGATCCTCCAGTATTTTCTAAGGGAACTTAGACACTAGCGATGTGATGAACATACAAGTGAAGACAGAAACAGAATGCCCTTAGGGGCTATGTCACTTGGGGACACATTCTATTGAGCTAAGAAGTAGGAGAAAACTTGCAAGTCACTCAATACAACAGTAGAGTTGTCATTCCTGGGGCCCCCATTCTTTGTTCATTATTGAATACCAAGGAAAGTTATGACCAACCTAGATAGCATATTAAAAAGCAGAGACATTACTTTGTCAACAAAGGTCTGTCTAGTCAAGGCTATGGTTTTTCCAGTGGTCATGTATGGATGTGAGATTTGGACTAGAAAGAAAGCTGAGTGCTGAAGAATTGATGCTTTTGAACTGTGGTGTTGGAGAAGACTCTTGAGAGTCTCTTGGACTGCAAGGAGATCCAACCAGTCCATTCTAAAGGAGATCAGTCCTGGGTGTTCTTTGGAAGGACTGATGCTAAAGCTGAAACTCTAGTACTTTGGCCACCTCATGTGAAGAGTTGACTCTGATGCTGGGAGGGATTGGGGGCAGGAGGAGAAGGGGACGACAGAGGATGAGATGGCTGGATGTCATCACCGACTTGATGGACGTGAGTTTGAGTGAACTCCGGGAGTTGGTGATGGACAGGGAGGCCTGGCGTGCTGCAATTCATGGGATTGCAAAGAGTCGGACACGACTGAGTGGCTGAAATGAACTGAGACACCTAAAACGTGTAAATAACTAGAGATGGATGAAGATGTCATGACAAGTTATTTAGAATAATGAAGAGATGATGTTATCAAAGGAGATTAAAGGCTCTAAATTAGAGCCTAGCTGAACAATGGTTGAGGAATGGCAACATACGAGGATGTCAGTGCCAAAGAGAAAAGCCTACCTTAGTCACCTGTAGCTCTGGGTTAGAGCCAGTGAGAGAGGAGAAGAGGGACAGCGAGCAATGGAGTCGAGAGAGAGAAACAGGCTCAGGATTTAAAGTAGGACTTTTAGGTGAAAGTCTTTTAGGTTAAAGTCTTTCCAGTCAACCACAACCAATGAAATTTAAGCAGAAAAATTTTAGCATAGCAGGAAAAAAGTACCAGCATGCCTGTCAGGAGGTGTTTGTTCAGCTACTCACAGACAGTATAGACTCAGCAAGTCTCTTGTCCTCTCTGGGTCTCAGGAAGGTATGTTGTAACTTATAAAAGATTCTACAGAGGCAAAGTATTATATCAGTTATAATAAAGTTAGAAGTAGTATTTTATGATGCAATCTAAGTTCTTTTTCAACTATAAAAAACTTATGGTTCTATACTATAGAAACAGGAGACAGTTTTAGAATTTAAAAACTAGGTAATTAGGCTTATAGACTGGAGATATGGATAAAAAGCTTTGGTTGAGATTTTGTATAATACTTAAAGGAAAGCCAGTATGTGGCAGATGCTAATAAAAATATTTGTGGATTGACTGAATGAGCTATTCCTTGGACACCAAGGATAAAAATGGCTGAAAAAGCAGACACACCAAATATAAGTCTGTCTTTATCTCTTATTTTATGAATTTTTCTCACTTGGTTCTATTGCTTGGCAACACTGATATCAAAATTTCTAAGGAATATTTAGTGTTGCTTATCTATTCTCGAGATGAATAGGGAAGCAGGTATTTTTCCCAACTAATGCTAACTCAGTAATTTATAATTATTTTTATTTTTACATTTTTGTTAAGGAAAATCACAAACACATAGAGTAAACAGAATAGCCATCCCCCAGATTCAGCAATTATCAACATTCTACAATTCTAGTTTTATTTATACCTCCATCATTTCTTACTCCCACTGGATTATATGTGGTTATTTGGGGCTTCCCAGGTGGCACTAGTGGTAAAAGAACCCTCCTGCCAATTCAGGAGACCCAAGAGACCTGGCTTTGATCCCTGGGTCTGGAAGATGCCCTGGAGGAGGAAATGGCAAGCCACTCCAGTGTTCTTGCCTGGGAAATTCCATGGATATGAGCCTTGTAGGCTACAGTCCATGGGGTCACAAAGAGTCGGACATGACTGAGCACACAGTCCCATCCATTTTTAAAATAGATTTCCCTCCATCTAATAAAACAAAATTTAGCATTCCATTTATCTTAGCCTAGTGTACTCATTTATGGGTGTTTTAATTTCCCATATTTTTAGTATATTGCTGAGTTGCAAAGAACTTCCCTAGGGTGCCATTTCTTCTGACTCTGGATTAAGTAAAATTGCACCCATTTTAGAAAAGCTGTCTGTGGATGAGTCCCCTTGCATTGTAAAGAGGATTTCAGAGCTGTCCTATTTAAAAAGGGATCCATATCATTCAGATGTCTTGGTTACACCATTAAAACTCACTATAGCTGGTTAAGCAGAAAACGTATCTAACAGCTTTGAGATGTCTCTTTAGACCCTTTGAGAGATTAGAGATCCAGGCTTGAAGATATATGGGCAACACTCAAATGTCACTTCAGAATGGGAATCCAGAAAGGGATCCATCATTGCTGCCACTGGGCGCAGACCCCACAGATTTCCCCACTGATCATGGGCAATGAATGCTGAACTGCTGTCATTATTGTTCCTGAAAGCCATTGCCTCTGCCATCATCTTCAGAGAGTGGTCTTGACCCTGTCCACTTCCTCATGTGTGTCTCTTTTAAACTGAAATCTCATTAAGTGCACTTCATTGGTTTGAGTGTATTCATTGGCTGAGGTGTTTATGCCCTAGTTTCCAGGAAGGCTGGAAGAGTGACTTTTGGAATTCTAGGTAGGGAAAACCAGATGCATGAGGTGGGTTGATCCCCAAATTTAGGTATTCAAAAGATCTGACTGGCCACAAATCATGACATGTGTTTATTAAAGGAACTTTAAATTGAATGGTCTTTGAAGGAATTTCTAGACTGTATGAAAAGAATAATACAGTTGATGGACCTACATGTCAGAAACAATTTGTTCATTTCTTCTTGGGTTGGGGGAAATCATTATTCTTTTAACTTAAAAAAGAAGAGCCATATGCGCTATTTTCTGTAGCTTTAATATCTTCTCTCTTCTGGATTCTCTCCAAAATCTTCAAACCTCTTTCATTTTAGAGGTCCCCAGTGTTCTTGCCTGGAGAATCCCAGGGACAGGGGAGCCTGGTGGGCTGCCGTCTCTGGGGTCGCACAGAGTCGGACACGACTGAAGCGACTTAGCAGCAGCAGCAGCAGCAGCAGTATTTCCTCCTGTTCTAAGCTTCCCCCACTCTACCACCTTAGAATTTTTCTAAAATACTTTTTATTCTAAGCCATTCTCTAACACTATATTTTCTTTGCTCTGCAATTTTCTCTCAAATAAAAAAAGTTTTCTACAGCATATATACTTCCCTTTATAAGGAAGAATGTGTCTCAAGAGCTATAAAAAGACAATGTTAACTGATATACACTAACTCACTCCCCAGGAATTTCACAATTACAGGCATGTTGGGATACTTTTTCTAAGTGAATGTAGTAAGCCATCTATTTTCTACTGAAAAAAAAGAAAGGAAAAAAACAGATTAAGGAGGTAAGATATTTGCTCTTATAGACTTAGAAGATACTGTAAAACATCTATAATTCATATCAAACATCTTTGGTTTGACCTACATCTTCTATTACCTCCCTTTCTGTTACTTGCTGGAAGATCATACTCACTCTTTCAAATGGAATTTGGATAATAATTTTCCTTTCAAATGACAAAAGGGCTTTACATTAGGTAAAGAAATACTGAAATGTGTTTATTATACATTATCCAAAATAAATATACCAAAGGTCACTTTAGAAAATGATTTTATGTGTAAAATAACTTACGCTAGCCTTCCCTGAGGGATATAAACTATAAAGCTGGCACAAAAACATTTCTCTCCAGTTAATTTTCTTCTCTGTGTCACTAAAATACCAAACTCAGCTACTTACATAATAACCACTAGTGGAGTCACTTTAAATGTTTGAAACATTCAAGTTGTCCCCTCTTCCTTTAAGAAATATAATTTAATAGGCAATTCAGTGAAAATATACTACCCAAATGTTTGATGGCTTGAAATGAAATCAGCCATCAGGCAAAGCCTGTTTTATGTTGTTTAGATTTTTTGAAGGGTCGGGTTGGATTCTTTTTTGTTTTGTTTTGCATCATAGAATGCAAATGAAACATTTAAGAGATAGAGGCCAAACTAAATGTCAAAGTGAAATATGAAATAAGGTCAACTTTATTCTGATTAATCAACTCCTGGACTTGACTAAAACACAGAGTTTCATGATAGAAAGGGTTTGATTATTTTGCAGTCTTTGTTACTAGTTTAAGGGAAAAAAGTTTTAAAATATTATTTCCTTCCATAAAAAAAGTTAAATGCTTACTCTGGAACAAACAAAAAAATAAGATTTACAACCTCCAAAAAACACTGACAGAGGTATGAAAGAGAAAAAGCAATTTAAAATTTAAAATAAGCAGTTTGTATTAATTTTCTATTGCTGTAGAACAAATGACCAGAGATTTAGAAATTTAAAACAATAGGCATTTATTATCTTAAAGCTTCCATAAGTCAAGATCCTGGTCACCACTCATCTGGGCTCTCTGATCAGGGTCTCACAAGGCCTACAATCAAGGTGTCAGCCAGGCAGTATTGTCATCAGAGGCTTGACTGGGGAAGGATATCCTTCCAGGTTCCCTTAGGTTGTTGAAAGCAGTAATTTCTTTGACTGTAGAACTCATGGCAGCTTTCTTTTTCAAGGTCATTAAGAGAGTGGAGAGCTAGTCTGCTCAGAGGCTTCTGTATAAATTGGAAGGTAATCACAGGAGAGCTAGCTCATTATCTTTGCAATATTCTGTGGGTTAGAAGCAAGTCACCAGTTCTGCCTGCTACTCAAGGGGAGGAGATTATACAGAGTGAGAACATGGGGGCCATAAGAACAACACAATATGGGGTAGAATTCCATTTCTACCACATTAGAAGCACAGTTTAAACAAACACCAATGAACCCCAAAGCAGACAGTTTACCAGAGAGTATGCCCTTTGATTAACATACTTGTTGGTATTTATAACTATAAGATTAATAACCACAGGATTCCCAGGTATTTCAAGGATTTAAAGGTAACCTGTTGAAAGACTCTTGACAATGCAAAACCTAGCAGAGTACATTGCCCTGCTGTGGCCTTGGCCAATTTTCAGCTCAGGCCACAGATGAGCTTCATGAGTCCACCCTGTCCACAGTGTGTAGGGTCACATATAAATATACTGAGCACAGACAGTCGTGTTTGTGACACTACTGATGAATTACTCCTACTCAAATCAATAGGTATTAAGACCCTTGAGGGACCTACAGGGTCTGTTCAGCCACTGCAAGCAGTCTTCCTTGAATGTCAGCAGTGAGTTTAGTCATCTCATGAGGAGAATCAAGCAGAGGTGAGGTTAAGCACTATTCAGGTGAGAGAAAAATAATATGATGAATAGTAAACTAAGGAAAGGAAGGGCTGCACTTCCCCCTTTTGAAAGCATACTTTGGCTCCAAGTCTTCAGTTCAAAGGCTGTAGCCTGTATGCATTCTCTTTAGCACGTGTTCATTTACAAAAGCAGGCTTATGGAGCAAAGCTAATGTGAGAACTGAGGATAATATACACTTTAGATATTTTCCACAGCATGGAAAGAAGAAATAAACTATACTCTTGTGTTAGTTTGGATTCTTTGAGAAGCAGATGCTGAAATAAAGTTAGGAGGGCAAAAGGTTTATTGGGGAGAAACACCCGCGAGGAAACAGGATTTGGAAAGGAATGCTGCACCTGCCACAGCTCCATATGGCCTACGGAGGTCACAGATTTGACCTTTAGTTAAAAAAAAAAGTCAAGAAAGTTTCTGGTTTTGTGGGATTCGGGCCCTGTTTACAACAAGGAGGACTATTTCACAGAACCTCAGGGGCTTAAGCAAATTCTCAGAGGTTGTCCATTTCAACTCTTCATCTTTAGACAGGAATGCAGTGAATCATTCTTGGGGGGGGGGGGGGCGGGGGGGGGGGGGGGGGTAGGCGGGGGGACTTTCCCATCTCTGAGAAGGTCCAGGTAGGTGGTTTTACAAATCTCTTGTTTGGCTAGTTCATTAAGAGGTTGCAGACATTTGAAAATTTCTAAGTGAATCCTCCAGGTCTAATCCAGGTTAGGAGCAAGGCAGTATATTCTTGTGGTTCCTTTTCTTTTGCTAGTCCCTCATAGGTTGGAATTTACTCGTATCCTCTATTATTATCCTCTTCTTATTGTAAACACTTTCCCAAAGAGAACTCATCCACTGCCATGGTTTCAGTTTTTATCTGTAGAGTTGTTGTTCTCAACTAGGGCCTATTTTGCTTCTCAGGGGACTTCTGGCAATGTCTGAAGACGTTTTGGTTGCTATGATTGGGGAAGTGCTACTGGTATTTAGAAGACAGAGACAATGGATGCTATTAAATATCCTATAGTCCCTCACAACAAAGAATCATACCGCACAGATTTCCAACAGTGCCAAGGTTGAGAACCCCTGCTGTACAGAGATGATTCCAACTCGAGATGTCCTACCCAGGTTTCACTTGCAAGCTCTACATGGCAAGATGAAGAATTTTTGACCTATTTTCTAAATAAAGTTAAAAGCAAAGCCACCAGATAAAGAGATGCAGGGGAGCAGAGCTGATCCACAGGAACACAGTGCCCACCTAGGGTTCACAGTATTTTAGGTGCCCTTGAAAATGTTTTAACTTCTTTCAAAATCAGGAGGAAACAAATGAATATGACAACAATGAATATATAGTAATGAATGCTGCTGCTGCTGCTAAGTGGCTTCAGTCGTGTCCGACTCTGTGCGACCCCATAGACGGCAGCCCTCCAGGCTCCCCCATCCCTGGGATTCTCCAGGCAAGAACACTGGAGTGGGTGGCCATTTCCAATTAACCTATACCAACTCAGTGGTAAAGCATAATTTTTAGGGTTTTTTGGAGGAAGAGATTCATGAAGGCAAAAGTGTCTAGGGGCCATGAAAATCATAATACAGTCCTTTTAGGGAGGAGAAGGAAGCATAGGAAGTGTGGAGAGTGGGTAGAGTGTGAACCATTACTGTGGGCAGTGGGAAAGCAGCTTTAGGGAAAAAAAATGTATGAGTTTTGGTAAGACTACCGGGTGTTATTAAGTGCCTACTTGCAGTTGGTATTCATCAATTTATAGGCATACTGATTTGTCTAGTGCTGGAATTCTCTAGCCAAGCTCAGCTGCATGGACAGCAGAAAGTAGGCAACTGTTTGGGATATTCTAGCCCTGGCCATTTGGAGTAAAGGAGGGAGAAGTAAAGGAGATCGGAGACTTTGCAAGAGAATTTATAGAATAATGAAGTGAGGGAGTGAAACTGGACGAAGAGTGAAGTAGTAACAGAATGGAGACTTTGGATTGAGATTAAAAAGTCAATGAATTAGAGAGTCCACTCAAAATGAAAAAACTAACACATGTGTTCTGATTTGTGAGATTTGGGGAAGCTAGCATGTGTCCAAATACCTACTCTGGTATATGACAAAAGCTAGAAAATTTGACAACATAGATTTCGTTACTCTAGGAGTTGCTAGAGTCATTTTGTCAATTTGTCAAATTTGCCAATTTCTCAAGTTCTCTGTTAAAATGCAGACATTATTGAGAAAGGGAAAAAAAAAACTATATTCTTAGTTAGCACCTTAGCTTATAACTAGTTATAATTGAAACCAATAGGGAATAGACCTTGAATGTGGAACTAGGAAGCACAGCAAGTCAAATAAAGATCTATTTGCCAAAAATTAGTTCAACTTGTAGAATGGCCAACATGACAAATTGCCAATTGCAATACTATTGATTCACCAAAAAGTTATTTCTGTTTATTAGTATAAAATTTGTAGCAATCTATGTCGAATGAGATAGTTCACCAACCACTGAAGATTTTCTAAAGCTTAATTTCAGTTAATGTAGTTTAGCTTGGGTTTCACTTTTAATTTGCTTCAGCTATTTTACCACAGGGATTTTACCATAGATTTATCAGTCTCAGTTGAAGCTCATTTTCTTGGGTGATTCACATTTCAGAAACTGAGCACTTTTCATCTGCTTTTTGGGAGACAGTTATCCAAGGCTCTCTCAGGTTTCTGTACATCTTGTAAGCAAGATAAGCATCTTGTAAGCAAAACAAGACTCTTTGGTCTGGATTGTCTTTTCAAGGATATTTGTATAGTGAACAGTGTCTCCCTCCTAAGCAAAGACAAGAATGTTTTCTTTCCATTTCAAAAAATTATGGTTCCCTAAGCTCAGAATTCTTCTCTTGTAATACAGCTCTGTGTGGGTGTGTGGAGGGATATCATCTGGCCCTCTACCCATTGCTTTTGGGAACTGGGGCTCAGGGAACCTGCACCAATGTGCTGATAATCTAGCTTCTGGTGTTTCTTTGAGTAATAAATTTCACTTCACTTCTGACCTAGGAGTCTCCTGTTTTATGTTGGCACCCATGGAACTGTGTCAGACTGAGTTTTTAGACAAGCGGAGTGAAATCTGACACACTTTCCAGTTCTTGACACTGCCCAAAACTCATGCAAAATATTCATTTTTCTCAAGTCTGTTTAACAAGTCTGAATTAAAATAATTGCAAAATACTATGAGCTGAATTAAAAATACTTTGGATGAGCAAATCCTTCTACCTTGGTTCTGAAATCCTTGGTATTTGAGATATGAGCAACACTTGTAATTTGAAATACACAAGTAATTCTCAGTTTAAAAGGTCATATATCCAAAGTATTGAAAAATCTAGAATTCATTGAACATTACCTATCCATGATGAAAGGCAGGCACAAAAAAGCTACAGAAAAACTAAATTCAGTGAAATCTTTATGCTGGTAACCTAAACCACACAAAAATCTGCAAAAGCTGCTACAAACATCCCAGCCAATTTGTATTGCTATAAATGTTGTAAATAGTTAAATGAATCAGTTTTTAAAATAATTTGATAAATTTAGCAAATTTCTCATTCATTAGTTGGCCTAGGGGAAAGGAAGGGGTCAGAAGACTTGGGGAGGTGTGGGAGGCACCAAGGCAGGTGTCCCCAGCTGCATGGTTTAAAAAAGAACACCAGCCTGTGTCCAACAGAATCTTCATAGGTAGATAAAAACTAATATCATTTGGCCTTTCTCCACAGAAGTTGGTACAAGATAATTGCTCCATCAGACTGAAACAATCACATCTAATAAAAGCTCTAGTGATTAAGAGCTGATGTTTTGCTGACCTAGGTTCAAGATGTGGCTTTTACAATTTTACCTAATCTCTTAGAACCTCAATTTCTACATCTTAAAAGTAGATATAATCATTAACATTTGTTTCTCAAGGATATTGTGAGAATTAATTGAAATACGCATTTAAATTGCTTAGCATGAGATCCACCACATAGGAAGTGCTTAATAGTCATAGTGTGAGATAGTAATAAAAATTAATTTTTTTATATTGGAATTTCAAAGCATTTTTATCAAATATACTTATTTCCTTGCTTACTTTTGTGTTTTAGTAACTTTTTCTTTAAACATTTAAGGGGGAAATGCACAAAGATATAGCACTTTCTAAAGAGCATATTGGGTGAGATGGGTGTATTTTAGAGAATCCAGATACTGCATCCCACTTTAGATTTTGGCAGAAGAGCAAACAAATTTTGCAAAGACTCTGTCCTTTAATTATTACACCACTATGTATTAAAAGGAACTTAATCCATGTGGTATTTTTGATTCATTTGCAATTAATTAATAAAACTATGGTGTTGTAAAAAGTATTTGATGTTCAAGCAGTTATTTACCTCCTACTTTCTTTATAAGTTACCCTTTCCTTTTGGACGTTTACTTTTGGAAGTTGAGTGACATGGCAATTAATGTTCACCTAAGATAAGACTACTTTACTTTGAATGCTTAGTGCTGCAGAGTCAGGTAAATACCATGACTCAGTATCCCTAGAGGTAGAATTATTGTCTTTATTGTCAAACAGACAACTTTTTGAAGAGAGGTTACCTTAAGCTGAATCCTGCTACCTTCTCCTAGATGGAAATTGGTGAAAACTGGGGTAAGTCTGGGTACTACTATTATTTCAATGACTAGTGTTACTGGCTACAATTTATTGAGCACCTACTATGTTATAAACACCTAACTTACATTTACTTATGATTTAATTCTTGTAACAGCCCTATAATGTAAACATTACTACATTTTTGCTGATGAGGAGACAGGCTTAGAGTTTAAGGAACTCGGTCAGGATTATAAATGACAGAGCAAGACAGGTTTATAAGTGACAGAGCTTATAAGTGACAGAGCAAGATTCCACTGAACCCTTAGTCCATCATTTGGTGCTTCAATTGGGCCTGAAAAAACTTTGATCTGAGATTAACAGTGTTCTGGATATATCCCAGGAGTGGTCTGAGTTAAACTAGCATGAACCAGAGTGGGGTAGGGACTGGTCCCACTCTGGTGGGAAGGTGAAAGAAAGCAAGATATTGAAAGAAGAAGATGTGTTGTAAGATACTAAGGAAATGAACTAAGTCAGTGTAGGTGGCTTGATGTGCAGGGTCCAGATTTAAGATTTATGTCTGATGATTGATCAGGTATATATGTGAGTGTGATGTTCTGAATGGGTCCAAAATTTACTATAAGGGTGGTTAACTGTAACTCCATTAACAGAGAAAAGATGGTGGAGGAGCAGCAATTCATAGTAGTGTCAGCTTTCTGACCATAACACAGTAAATTTAGGAATCATTTTCAGGAAGATAACTACACTTAATCTTTCAAAAAATTGTTTGGAAACTAACAAATATAGTTCACAGTAACTGTTGGTCAATAAAGAAATCATAATGGAAATTAGAAAATGTTTAAAACTGAATAATAACTGAAATTTTGCACATCAAAACTTAGATGCCAATAGAAATTTATTTAAAACCCAGAAAAAACTTAGATGCACATAAAGCTATATGTAAAGTAACATTTGGGGCTTCCCCAGTGGCTCAGCAGTAAAGAATCTGCTTTCAATGCAGGAGATGCAGGAGACACAGGTTCAGTCCCTGGATTGAGAAGACCTCTGGAAGAAGGCACGGCAACCCACTCCAGCATTCTTGCCTAGAATGTCCATGTTCATGGACAGAGGAACATGGTGGGCTACAGTTTAAAGGGTCACAAAGAGTCAGACATGACTAGAGTGACTGAGCATGCACTCATGCAAAGTAACATTTAGACCTTTAAATACATATATTAAAAAAGTCTGAAACTGATCTCAGTAAAAGAAACAAAAATAAATTGTAAAATGGGAAAATAAAAAACAAGAAAAAAATGAATGAAATAGAAAAAATATAGAAATCAACAAAATAAAAAAAGGCTCCTTTGAAAAGACAAATAAAATATATAGACCTCTGATAAGACTGTGTAAGAAATCAAGGAGATAAGGAACAAATAATCAATCCTATGAATATATAAAAGATATTTACTTCAATGTATGAAGCAAACATTGGTAGAACTGACAGGCTAAACCAACAAAACCACAATTATAGCTAGAAACTTCAAAAGCCCTCTCTTAACAACTGTAAAACAACTAGATGAAAATCAGCAAGGATATAGAACTCAATAATACCATCAACCAACAGGATCTAATTTACATTTATAGAATATTTCATCCCACAACAATAGAACACACATTATTTTCAAGTGCCTATGAAATATTCCTCAACAAAAACCATATTCCAACTCATAAAACAAGCCTCAACAAAATTTTAAGTTGAAATTATACAGTGTATTTTCTCTGATCATAATGGAATCACACTAAAAATCAATAATAGAAAGATATCAGGAAAATCTCCAAACACTTTGAAATTAAACAAAACACTTTCTAATAACTCATGGGTTAAAAAGGAAATCTCAAATGAAATCTAATTAAATGAAAATATGACTTATCAAAATATATATGATGCAACTAAAGTAGTGCTGAAAGGGAAATTTATAGCATTAATGCTTGCATTAGAAAGGAAGAAAAGTCTCAAATCAGTAAGTCTGTACCTCAAGAAACTAGAAAAAGAAGAGCAAAATAAAGCAAAACAAGTGGAAGAAAGAAAATAATACAGATAGCAAAACTCAATGAAATGAAAAACAAGAAAACAAATGAGAAAATCAATGAAACAAAAAGATGTTTCTTTGAAAGATCAATAAAATTGACAAACTCTAAGAGATACAAAAATAAAAAGAGAGAAGACCCAATCACCAACAATAGAAATAAAATTGGATATCACCTACAGTCATTAATAAGGATAAGAGACTATTACAAACAACTTTATACACATAAATTCAACAACTTAGATGAAATAGACCAATTTCTCAAAAACCATAAATGATCCAAATTCAGCCAATGTGAAATGGATCATCTGAGTGGCTCTGCAACAGTTAAAGAAATTGAATTTGTAATTTGAAAATTTTCTCTCAAAGAAATCTCTTGGTTCAAAAGTTTCCACTAAAGAATTCTACCGAACAATTAAAGGATTAACACCAATTTTTACATAATCTCTTCCAGAAAATAGAAAAGGAAGAAATGCCTTGTAATACATTTAATGCAGTATTACCCTGATATTAAAACCATACAAATCAGTTCAGAAAGAAACTACAGACCCTTATCTCTCATGAACTTAAGTGCAAAAATTCTCAAGAAAATATTTTTAAATTGAATCCAGAAATATCTAAAAAAATTTACTACATCATAGCTATGTTAATGTTCTATTGCTGCTGTAACAAATTACCTCAAATGTAACTGTTTAAGCAACATATATTACTTTATAGTTCTGTAGGTTAGAAATCCAACATGGATCTCACTGAGCTAAAACCAAGGCATTGGTTGTGTTACTTTTTGGAAACTTTAAGAGATATGCTGTTTCCTTGTCTTTTTCAGTTTTCAAGTGCTACCAACATTCCCTGGGACATGGCCCCTCCCTTCATCTTCAAGGCTAGCAATATTGCATCTCTCTAACCATTTTTGGTAGTCAAATCTTCTGATCACAGCCAGGAAAGGTTCTCTGCTTTTAAGAATTCAGGTGACTAGATTGGGCACACACTATCAATGATACTCTCATCTCATAGTCCTTAACCTTAATCTCATCTGCACAGTCAGTCCCTTCTGCCATATAAGTAGCATATTTACGGTTTCATGAAGATTAGATTGTGGGCATCTTTGGGGCCAGTATTCTGCCTACCTTAGCTCCCAAGTAGGACTTATTTCATGTATAGCAATCATTGTAATCCACTATATCAACAGGCCAAAGAAGAAAAATCACATGATCATATCAGGAAGGCTGTTGGACAAAATTCAGTACCCTTTCATGATTTTTAAAAAAGAAATCTTAGTGTTGCAGTCCATTCTGGCTGCTATAACAAAATACTAGAGACTTGGTGGCTTATAAGCAACATTTCTGGAGACTAGGAAGTTCAAGATCAAGGCGCCAGTATAATCGGGGGAGGAGGGCTCTCATGCTGGTTCATAGCTGGTGTTTTCACATAGTGGAAGGGATGCGGGTTCTCTGAGGAGTCTCGTTTAGAAAGCACTATTTCCATTCAAGAGAGCTCTACCTCATGATTGAAGCACCTCCCAAAGGCCCACATCCTAATAGCATCATCTTTGGGCATTAGGATTTTAACTAAGAATTTTGGAAAGACACAAATCATTTAGATCACAGCACTTAGCAGACTAGGACTAAAGAGGAATGCCCTCGGGGTGCTAATGAGCATCTATAGAACACAGGTCATATACTGAAGAGTGAAAGGTTGAATAATATATCTTTAAGATCAGGAACCAGATAAGGGTGCCCATTCTCATATCTTATATTTGATACAGTATTGGATGTCTTAGGCAGTACAATACAGCAAGAAAGGATATAATAAAAAGATTCATATTCAGAACATATAACTCCTGCAAATGAATAAAAATCAAACCACTGAGAAAATGTTTATTATTTTCTTTACAAGAGAGCAAATACAAATGGCCAAATAACATAAGAAAAGGAGCTTATCACTAGTAATAAGGGGAAACCATAATGGAATACCAATGCAGGAGCGCTATAGCTGCAAAATTTATGAAGTCTGACAACATCAAGCATTGGTGAGGTTGTGCTAAAATAGAAAGTTTCATACACTGCTTATGGGAGTGTAAATTTGTGTAATTACTTTGCCAAAGTGTTTGGCATTCTCTAATAAGGTTGAAAATATATACTTTAATCTCAGACACTTGTATACCAGGTTATATGTTCAAGAGTAGTCATGCAGTTTTTGTAATAGCACTATTTGAAAAAAATTTGATTTATCAATGTAAAGGATTTTTGTAGGATGTTTATACAATGGAATCTTATTAAGTAATTTCAGAATCAACAAAGTAAATATGCAAAATTACAGATTTCTTATTATGTGCTGAGAGAAAGAAATTTCACAAAAGAATTCACATACTGTAATTCCATTTAACGAGACTCAAATGGGACCTGGATAGTGCTTTACAATTATTTGTCAAACTGTATACATTTTAATGGAATTTTCTATATGTATGTTTTATTTCACAGTACTTAAAAATAATAAAATAAATTAAAATTTACAATTTCACAATAATAAAATATATTAAAAGAATAACTACATACATCCAAATCAAAACCTTTTAAAAATATTGAAGTAACCCAAAGCAGAACAAAAACTAGTAAAGATAAAAGCAAAAATCAGGTGACATCATCAAGATTGTAGCGTAGGAGACCCCAAACTTCATCTGCCCATCAAGATCAGTAATTAGCTATCCATGAACAAAAACCAAACAACAAAAAGCAGCTCTGCGAGTGCTCTGAAGTCTACTAAAATCTACTTCAGCAACGGAGTGGAACCAAAAAATGTGAAAATAACCACACAAAAAGGGAAGGAAGACAGCTTCATTTTGCCTGCATCATCCCATCCCACAGCCCACTGGCACTGTTCAGCACCCAGAGGAAATTCCCAGCTAAAAAGAGTTCTCCCAGGGAAAGGAAGAGTGGCGTGAATGAGCAGCTTTCCTAGCCCTTCAGTGTGCTGCACAAAGTTTCCACTTCAGTTTCAACCATCCCAGAGACTGACAAAGCAGAGATGCACAAAGACAGC
Organism: Oryx dammah; assembly: GCF_014754425.2. Lineage (NCBI taxonomy): Eukaryota > Metazoa > Chordata > Mammalia > Artiodactyla > Bovidae > Oryx > Oryx dammah. The sequence continues at coordinate 89,448,529 of NW_024070207.1, read as the reverse complement.
AAGGAACAAGAACTAAAAGCAAGGACTACTAGTCATAGTCACAGTGGGAGCAATTGTGGTTCCCAGTGACCTGCTCTGTAGACAAACCCAGGAGCTTTTGCCACTGAAAAAAACTAAGGGCCAGCACAGCTGCAACAGATCCCCTGCTGATTACACTCACTTTGCCCCATGGTTCTTGCATTCCCTAATGCCCCCTGCCTGAGTCCGCCCCTCCCCTCTGCTTCCTCCTGCTCCCTGCATCTTCCAGAGTTCAGGAACTCTGCAACTGTACTAGAGAAAGACACCAGTCTTGACCCTTGGAGCTGACCCACACTCACTGCTCTGCACCTACTCGAGGCTAGACCCTCCAGCTGTACACTCACCTGCCCCCAAGCCTGATACCCTTCCCTGGCCTCCACTTCTGTGCTACACACCTAGAGGGAGACTCACAGCCATGGGAGAGCATGCCAACAGCCTGGGTCCCCGCTGCAGCTTGTGGACTGGGATCAGGCCCTATCTTTTATCACGGACGTGCAACACTGTGTTACCTGTAGCTAGTCCCTCCACCCGTGTACCTGCATGCCTTTGGCACAAATCCCATCAGCAGCCTCCACTGCTGCACACCTCTAGCAAGACCCAGCAGCCATAGTAGTGCACACTACCGACCAGGACCCCTGCAGCTTCCAGTGCTGCCTGCCTGGTACTCATTACTACTTTTGTGTTTGAAACTGACCCTTTGCACTCACAGGCACCTACAGCTGGCACCTTCAGCCAAGTGTGTGCATACCACCAGCTCTGGCTATTTCCACTGCCTGTCCTGGTCCCTTGTTGCTGAACCTGGAGGCCCTGATAAGGACTCCAGCAGCCCTTGAAGGCTATATGGATCCCTTGCAGGGCTTTCCAAGTGAAAGTGAAAGTCACTCAGTCGTGTCCAGCTCTTTGTGAGCTCATGGACTGTAGCCTGCCAGGCTCCTCTGTCCATAGAACTCTACAGGCAAGAATACTGGAGTGGGTTGCCATTCCCTTCTCCATGGAATCTTCCCAACCCAGGGATCGAACCTGGGTCTCCTGCATTGCAGGCAGATTCTTTACCATCTGAGCCACTAGGGAAGCCCAAGGATACTGGAGTTGGTAACCTATCCCTTCTCCAGGGCATCTTCCTGACCCAGGAATCAAACCAGGGTCTCCTGCATTGCACACAGATTCTTTACCAGCTGAGCTACCAGGGAAGTTTTTGATGCAGTGGACTGTAAAAGTCTGAGCTGATGAGCCCTCACATTCCCCCAGACCCAATGCTACCTCATGCCCCTGTACTTGGGCCCAGTATTGCTAGACCTGGGGTCACAGCATGCTCCAGCATGCCCTACCTACAGGTGGGACAGGTCTTCCTGCTGTGAAATCAGTCTAGAAAGTCTGGAGAAAATGACTGCTTCTTTAAATGTTCAGACACCTCCAGCAAGCTATAGGGATCACAGAGAATCAGGGAAACATGACTACCAAGGGAACATAGTAAACTTCCAGTAACTGACCTCAAACAATGGAGATCCAGGAATTGCCTTACAAAATATTCAAAATAACTTTTCTAAAGATGCTCAGAGACCTGCAAGAGAACACAGATAAACCCAAATTACCTCAATCTGTTGGAAACTAAAGAGGCCAATGTGATAGTTAATTATATGTGTCAGCTTGGCTGGACTATGGTGTTCAGATATTTGGTCAAACATTATTCTTGATGTTCCTGTGAAAGTATTTTTTGGATGAACTTAACGTTTAAACCAGTGGACTTTGAGTAAAGCAGATTACTCTCCATAATTGGGCATCATCCAGTCAGTTGAGACCTTAATAGAACAAAGACTGACTTCTCCCTAGCAAGGAGGAATTCTGCAAGCAGACTGCGTTTGGCCTCCGACTGTGACTCTTCCCTGAGTCTCCAGCCTGCCAGCCGACCTTGTTAGTCACTGAATTATTAGTTTCCAACAGACTTGAGTTAGTTTGGGTTTATCTGTGTTCTCTTGTAGCTCTCTGAACATCTTCAGAATGTATTGAATTCACAGCCTCCCAGGGTGTCTACTGTTAAAATGAGGACATTGATTGGGAAGAAATTCCTGAAAATTGGAATGAAGGTATATAGGATGACTTGACAAGGCTGGAGACACTGGACCCCTAAATTTAAATGAGCTTTCTTTGCCAAAGGAAGTAGCCTTTCCATCTCCAGCTAAGGAGATTAACTTTGCATTGTCTGCTGCTGCTGCTGCTGCTGCTGCTGCTAAGTCGCTTCAGTCGTGTTCGACTCTGTGCGACCCCGTAGACGGCAGCCCACCAGGCTCCCCCGTCCCTGGGATTCTTCAGGCAAGAACACTGGAGTGGGTTGCCATTTCCTGCTCCAATGCATGAAAGTGAAAAGTGAAAGTGAAGTCGCTCAGTCGTGTCCGACTCTTAGTGACCGCATGGACTGTAGCCTACCAGGCTCCTCCACCCATGGGATTTTCCAGGCAAGAGTACTGGAGTGGGCTGCCATTGCCTTCTCCTTGCATTGTCTAAGGAACTGTAATGGCCTTTATGGAAGTACTTGCCTCACAAGACACTGCTGAGTCTCTTCAGTAGCCTCTTCCCAAACCCTTCTTTATTTCTTGACCTATAACCAGACTCAAGTCTCAGGCAGCTCCTAACGATAAGGTCTTCAAAAAATAAAGGCTGTATATGACAAACCCACAACTAGCATCATACTAAATGGTGAAAACTTGAAAGATTTTCTTCTATGGTCAGAAACAAGGATGCCCACTCTCACCACTTATAGTCAACATAGTACTGAAAGCCTTGGCCAGAGCAATTATGCAAGAAAAAAAGGCTTCCAAATCAGAAAGAAAGAAGTTAAATTTGTAGATGACATAATCTTATATAGAGAAAACACTAAAAACCCGTTAGAACTAATAAATGAATTCAGTAATTCAGTTTCTGGATACAAAGTCAACATATAAAGATCATTCATGTTTCTATACACTAACAATGACCTATTTGAAAAAGAAATTAAGAAAACAACCTCATTTACAATTTCACTGAAAATAGTAAAATACTTGGGAATAAATTGAATGAGGTGAAAGATCTCTATACTGAAAACTAAAACTTTGATGAAAGAAATTGAGGAAGGCACAAAGAAATGGAAATATATTCCATGTTTATGGATTAGAAAGTTGATATTGTTAAAATAGCTACACTACCCAAAGTGATCTACAGATTCAATGCAATCTCTGTGAAAGTTCCAATGCTATTTTCCACAGAAATAGAAAAAAATAAAAGTCCTAAAATTCATATGGAACCACAAAAGACCTCGAATAGCCAAAGCAATCATGAGAAAGAACAAAATTGGAGGCATCGCACTTTTGATTTTAGAGTATGTTACAAAGCAATAGTAGCCAAAACAGTATGGGTGGTACTTGTACAAAAATAGACACAGAGACCAATGGAATAGAGTAACAAACCCAGAAATAAACCAACACATATATGGTCAACTAATCTTTGACAAGGGTGCCAAAACATACATTCTTTTCCAAAATGTGGAAAAGATAGCCTCTTCAATAAATGGTATAGGAAAACCTGGATATTCACATATGAAAGAATGAAATTGAATCCTTATACCATATGCAAAATCTGTTTGAAATGGACTGAAGTCTTAAACTTAAGACCTGAAACTATAAGACTCCTACAGAAAACATAGACAAAAAGCCCTTTGACACTGGTCTTGGCAATTATTTTTTGGATATAACACAGAAAGCACAAGCAACAAAAGCAAAAATAAACAAGTAAGACTATATCAAACTAAAAAGCTTTTGCACAGCAAAACAAACAATCAACAGAGTGAAAAGGCAACCTATGGGAGAAAATATTTTCAAACCATATATCTACTAAGGGATTAGTATCCAAAATATATGAGGAACTCATACAATTCAAGAACAACAACAACAAAAAAAAAAACTGATTTAAAAATAGGCAAAGGAACCAGTAGACATTTTTCCAAAGTAGATATACAAATGACCAACGAATATATGAAAGGGTGCTCAGCATCACCAATCATCAGGAAAATGCAAATCAAAGTCACAATGAAATATTGCCTTACACCTATCACAATGACCATTATCAAACAGGCAGGAGATAAGTGTTGACATGGATGTGGAGAAAAGGAAACATTTATATACTGTAAGAATGTAAACTGGCACAGCCATTGCATAAAACAGTACAGAAGTTTCTCAAACAATTAATAATAGAACTATTGTATCATCCAGCAATTCCACTTCTTGGTATATATCCAAAAGAATGGAAATTAGGATCTCATGAGACATCTTCACTCCTATGTTCACTGTAACATAATTCACAATAGCCAAGGTATGAAACAACCTGTATCCATCAATGGATGAATGGATGAAAATTATATGGCATGTATATACATACACACAAACACACCCCAAATGGAATATTATATAACTATAAAAAAGAAAGAAACCTCAAAACTTTTGTGACAACATAAATGAACCTTGTGGGCATTATGTTACATGAAATGTCAGAGACAGACAAGTACTGCAAGATCTCACATGTGAAATCTAAAAATCCTAACTCATAGAACCAGAGTGTAGAATGGTGTTTGCCAACAACTGAGGGGAGGCAGGGTGGGGAAATGAAGAGATATTGGTCAAAGGATAAAAACTCCCAATTATAAAAGTCATAAATTCTGGGGATCTAATGTACAGTATGGTAACTATAGTTAACAATACTGTATTGTATTCTTAAAATTTGTGGAGAATAAATCTTAAACATTCTTTCCATAACAACAGCAGCAACAAAATAGTAATCATGTGAGGTGAAGAATGTGTTAACCATCCTTATTGTGGTAAACATTTTGCAATATATAAGTGTATGAAATCTTCATATGGTGCACCTGAAACTTACACAGTGTTATATGTCAATTGTATCTCCATAAAGCTGGAAAATTTATATCTGTGTTTAACTTTTCACTTTTTATAAGGATAACAGTCATGTTGGGTTAGGGACTCATCCTACTTTAATGTGACCTCATTTTACCTACGGAGAAGGCAATGGCACCCCACTCCAGTACTCCTGCCCGGAAAATCCCATGGACGGAGGAGCCTAGTGGGCTGCAGTCCGTGGGGTCGCTACTAGTCGGACACGACTGAGCGACTTCACTTTCACTTTTCACTTTCATGCATTGGAGAAGGAAATGGCAGCCCACTCCAGTGTTCTTGCCTGGAGAATCCCAGGGACGGGGGAGCCTGATGGGCTGCCGCCTATGGGGTCACACAGAGTCAGACACGACTGAAGTGACTTAGCAGCAGCAGCAGCATTTTACCTAATTATATCTTCAGCAACACTATTTCCAAAAAAGATCATACTCTGAGGTATTAGGGGTTAGGATTTCAACACATGGGTTTTGGGGAACACAATCCAATTCATAATCATATGTATCAAGTGTACATATAAGCATTGTTTATGGATATGTAGGTAGGTAGTGAATGTCTGGAACATCACAAGAATGTTATATGCCAATTCAAGGATAGTAACTCTCTCTAGAGAGTGAGGGAGATAGTGAAAGGTTGTTGTTGAATCCCACAAAGATGCCAGGATTCTTGGCCCCCGGAGGAGATGAATTCAATCCGGGGCCAGAGACGAGGCTTGATTGCTCAGAGCTTTTGTGTAATAAAGTTTTATTAAAGTATAAAGGAGATAGAGACAGCTTCTGACATAGGCGTCAGAAGGGGGCAGAAAGAGCACCCCGCTGCTAGTCTTCAACTGGATGTTATATAGTCACTAGCAGTTCGGAGAAGGCAATGGCAACCCACTCCAGTACTCTTGCCTGGAAAATCCCATGGCTGGAGGAGCCTGGTAGGCTGCAGTCCAAGGGGTCGCTAAGAGTCAGACACGACTGACTTAACTTTCACTTTTCACTTTCATGCATTGGAGCAGGAAATGGCAAGCCACTCTAGTGTTCTTGCCTGGAGAATCCCAGGGACAGGGGAACGTGGTGGGCTTCCGTCTATGGGGTCGCACAGAGTCAGACACGACTGAAGCGACTTAGCAGCAGCAGCAGTCTGTTAATGAAGGAAAGGAATGTCTTAAAACTCAGAATGGCACCAGATCCCTCACGCATAAGATGCATTTTGGGATAATCTTGGCACCAAATGGTTCATCCTGGGCCATAAAATGATTAACTTGAATCTTGAAGAAGGGCAGATCACCATAAAAATAGTTTCATTTACATAGATTAGAGGAACAATATCTGAGTATAACAAACTGGTTTGTCAAGTAGGTTCTGAGCCAAAAGGCGGAACCGACTTGAAGACAGAGTTTGGGGTAAATGCATAGTACATTAGCATAGCTTAAGACAAAAATTTCCATAAGAAAAAGGCATTGGTTAGCTCTAGGTTTGAGAATAGTTAACTTCAAGTGAAACTAGTTTTCATTATGACAACAGTATTTTAAGAGAAGCCTCCTTTTAAATCTGTATAGAGAAGGAAAATATATCGCTAGTTTGTTTCCTCCTGCCGCTTAAGAGAGAGAAAAATGTCTGACCCTTGCAGGCTATTTCCTCCGTTTGGAGACCCCTGGCCTTCCTGCCTGTTACCCTCTCAATAGGAGGAAAGATGTAGTGATGAAACTTGAACAGTATTCTTAACTTCATCTTAACAAATAGTTTCATAAAAAATAATAATAAAAATTTTTTTTAATTCTATAGTCAATATGGCAAAATAACTTTAAAATCTAAATTCTGAGTGTTGGGTATATAGATGTATATTGTATGGTTTTCTGAACTCTTTGAGTATTCGATAGCTTGTGTCTATGAAAGTTTTTATTCCTTTAGTCATTCCCTACAAAGATGCTACAATGGAACTGACTCATTAAGTCTAACAACACAGACAGCCTTTCCTCCAACAATTAGAGTATGTCACTGTTCTTTTTTTTTTTTATGATCAAAAGAGGTAGTTGCTCTGCTTTTTGGGATCCTGTTATATATATCTTTAAAGGTATGATCATATTCAGTGGGCTAATGTTTCCATCATGAGAGGTAAGCAGTATCTGAGACAGGCAGAGAGAAGAAAATTTCTAACCCTGCCTATCATGCCTACTTCATGGCTTATTATTTTTGACTGGAATGGGGGTAGAAACATGCAAAATTTTCCAAATATTTCTTCCTCCCTCCTGTCCTTTATCTGTCCCTCTCTGTTTTACTCCTGGCTTGTGGGTTTCAGTTCATTTAAATCCCATTTGTGAATTTGTTTTCTACCCAATACCAACTGCATATATTTGCAGAAATTAAGAAAAGATATGAATCAAAGGACCTCAAAGTCTAACCCTGCTTCACCAAAAGCAAACTGCTTGTTTCTAGGTAAATATCTCAATGTTTATTTTTTTCATTCAGAAAATGAAAGAGTTGGATTAGACAGTCTCAGATCTAAATGCATTTAGGAGAACAAAGGTGATTGATGGAGCAGGACATAAACATTTCATGTAACTTGTGAAAATGTAAAAATTTCAAAATATGGGTATATTTTCAGTTATGTAATCAATTAGGTAGTTGATGTGGTTAACTTTTTCTCAGAGAGGAATACAATCACCTGTTTGTTCTGGCAATGTGTGTACACAATCTATGGTAATCTGACTCAATTATGTAGCTCCCAACATAACATTATCCACATATTGAGACTCTTAAAAATCACTCTTGACAGTGATAAAATTCACCTCTTAGGAAAGAAAAATAAATTTTAAAAATAATCTTGTATCTCTCATCCACAAGCCTTGACTGTGTTTTTTCTGAGTTGAATTTGATGTAATGTTGGCCTCTTAACCAAACTCTACAAGAAAGCCAATCATACTAAATATTTCCTAGGTTTTATGTTGGTAAAGAATCCGCCTGCAATGCAGGAGACCTGGGTTCAGTCCCTGGCTTGGGAAGATCCCCTGGAGAAAGGAACAGCTACCCACTCCAGTATTCTGGCCTGGAGAATTCCATGGACTGTATAGTCCATGGGATGGCAAAGAATCAGACACGACTGAGCAACTTTCACTTTCTCTTTCACTTTCATGAAAGATTTTGTGGGGCCTCAGGGAGAAATCAGTTTGGACAATATACAGTATCTGATGTGAATACTCTCAAACTGAATCACCTCCCCTCTAAGTCTCTTTGAGGTCAAGCAGTGCTTGGTTAACTCCTTTTCCTTGGAGGACTCTCATCCTTAGAGACTCTCTCCTCCTTCTCCATATTCTCATCCAAATGTCTTTCTCAACAAAGCTGGTCTGTACCTTCAAAGAAATTCTTCTAGACACTAACATCAACTTTTCTACCTCTAGGCATTTGCAAGCAAATTTTCCTTGCCTGTTGAAGATTGTATTTAATGTAGAAGCAGCCTTTTTGACTCTATGATCCTAATTATGTACAAAACCTTTGACTCATGCCTGCAGGAATTATGCCCCAATACAGCACATTTAGCAGACCTTCCAGGTTATTTCCCAGGCACAAAAGTTGTTAGCTGACACCAAAGTTTCCTTGGATCCAGCCTCTAATTCCATCAGAACCTGATCTATTCAGAAGGCCAGCTTATCTACTCCATCCAAACTGGACTGGGAAAAAAATCTGCTTAATCAGAAGGAAAAATATATTAAATGGTTAACATTGTGCAAGTACAATTTTCTCAGATGATTAGATACTTCTTCTTTTGAAATGAATAAATAAAAGGGAAAGAGGGGCAGAATAATAATGGTACAGGTTTTACCTTTAAAAATTTGAATAAAATTAGCATAATTTCCCTTTTATTAAGCTACAGTAGATAGAAAGCACATTATAGACACTGTAGGTGGAGATGTGGGTGGACACATAAGAGGGGTAATGAGGGAGCATTGAAAATACAGCTGAAATAATGAGCATGTAATATGAAGAACAGCAGCAAGGATCAGGTTGGAGGAGGGAAGGATGCCTGCTTTGATTACAGACAAAGGGGATGGAGAAGAGAAAATAAGAGGGAACCATTCAGCTGAGCTGAGAAACTGGGGCAGCCTGGACCAATGGAGCTGGATATAGATGGGAAGAGAACAGGAGACACTTCACCATTGACTTGGGTTTAAAAATGATAACCTTGTGCTTAAAGGGAAGGAAATTATCCCTGATAGAAACAGAAGTTACACAACTCAGCTACATAATTTGCTTCCATCCAATTTGGAGTGACCCTGTTAGAATATAGGGCATTGGGTTTGATGGCCATTCTGTCCAACCCACTCAAAGTATGAACAATACAACTCTCAGCACACACCCTTACTGACCCATTCATTTTGCAAATGAGGAAATAATGGCCAGATGTAGTTATGCAAAAGAAGTGATTTTTTTCATCTTAGAGCTTTGAGAAGCAGGCAACAAAATCTCCATGCAGGATTTCTACAGAAAGGGCTCTGCTGCTGGACATATACAGAAGAAACTGAATCCAGATATTATTAGCCAGATTGAGGTAATTGATCTAGATTCTGGGTGGATATTTACAAACTAGTAGATGAATATGAATTTGGGATTTCTTCGTCTGATCTGTGCCAGGCATAGTATTTAGATGGTACCATTGTTTCAGCTACTAATCTGGAAAGCCCAGGAGCTTTCTGTATAATATTTTTCTTTCTCAAAACTTATGCAGTTAGGTGGCAAAGTCTCACATCCAAAATGGATGCTGGGATGTCATACTTTCAGCCAGCTCTCTCTGCATCTCCCAGGCAGTGGACCTACTCTCTAACCTTTCTCCTTGCTCAGAATCTCCCTTCTACTCTCCTCTCAGACTTCTTTACATCTCATCCACACCTCCTTTATTCCTTCCCATATTCCCTACTCTTTTCTTTTCAGTGTGATTGCCCTTGATGGCTATTGAGAGGAACTTTGATTTCTCAGCAAATATGAAGCCCAGATTTTCATTAATTTTAAAAAGCTGAATCTTCTTTACTCAAGGAAAAGAATCATTCTTCTCCAAAAACAGTTAATTGTTTGGCATCCCCCTAGAGATTTTTCTTCTAGGGAGAGGGACCTTCTATACATGTTAGAATGAACAGTCCTAAAGCAGCCAAATAAATACATAATTATCTATTTTTAATTTTATCACTTATGCTTTTGCTATTGTATCTAAGAATCCACTGTGCAAATCCAGAGTCATAAATACTAATTCCTATATTTTCTTCCAAGATTTTTATGGTTTTAACTTTCATTTTGAGGTCTTTCATGCATTTCCAGCTAAATTTTGTATGGTGTGTAAGACCAGGGGTCCAGCTTAATTCTTCTTCATGTGGATATCCAACTTTCCCAGTATCATCTGTTAAAGAGATAATTCTGTTTCCTTTGAACGGTCTTGAAACCCTTTTTGAAAATCAATTGGCCATAAATGTATGTTTTTTTTTTTCTGAACTCTCAATTCTAATCCATTAGGCTATACATATCACTCTGTTTTGATTACCATAGCTTTGTGTTAAGGTTTGAAATTGGGAATTGTGAGTCTTACCAGTTTTCCTTTTTTTTTTTAGATTATTTTGTCCCTTTGGGGCTCCTTACAATATCACGTGAACTTGAAAATTGGCTTTTTCATTTATACAAAAAAAAGATCATTAGAATTTTGATAGAGATTATATAAAAAAACAGATTTTAAGATAAAGCATGAGTGTGATTTTGAGCACAATGAGTTTGGGGTACTTGAGGGAAATTCAAGATACTTATCTATAAGGAATCAGATATATGTTCTTGAGCTTCAGAGAGAGGCATGAATAGAGATGCATATTTGGGATATGAGTATGTATGAAGATGATAGCTGAAGCCATGGCTATTGATGAGATCTTTGGGGAAGAATATATAGCAGGAGAAGAGAGGAAAATCTTTGGATTCACTAATATTAAGAAAGTGTAAGGGAAGAAGAGTCTGTGAAAATAATTTTATTAAATAGGATAGTAGAGAAAGTAAGTGAACAAGAAAAGAGTGTTTCCATAGAAACCAAGGAAGGAGACAGATTAAATACAAGCAGTGTCTCAAGTTGCAGAGAACTTATGACATAAGTCTGAAAAGCAGTAAATTGATTTGACAGTCATGAGGCCAGGTGACCTCAGCCAGGTCAGTCTGTGTGGACTGTGGAGGCTGAAATCTGGCTAGTGTGGGTTGATGCATATACAGGAAGAGAGAAAGAGGGGGCTGTGTTAGTTTGGAATATTGTTTTTTAGTATTTTGACTGTGAAAAGAAGGAGAAAGATAGAGCTAGTGATGATAAGAGGGTGATATAATATTAATGGAAGATTTTGAGGCCACAGTAAAGTACCTTGAAGAGGGAGATGTTGAAAATAGAGAAGAAAAAGGGAGTAGTGATTGGGATGAGATCTTGCATCTGTAGGCGATAAGGGGGATATGGAAGAAGTTGCCTCGAGCAGGAGGAAGAACAGCTGCCACAGCCTACTCTTCTTTAAAAGGAATGATCAAACCAGAAGATAAGTGCAAATAAAAATGACTCATAAGTATGGGGGGGATTATTAAAATTCAATATCTGATAGCCTTGATATTATAGGTGAAATAGGAAGTAAGTTCATCTGTGCTAAAGAAATGAGGTATTTGAGGTTAGTGGGGCATCCATTCAGAGAAATTGGAGCAGAAGCTAGTAAGAGACAAAGTAACAAATTAATAAGGGGTGCTGAGGGTCTAGGAGATGCTGGATACCCTAAATATGTGGTGGTCTTAATTCATTCAAGGATGTGATGTTTAGCACTAACATTAGCAGCCTAGCTTTGGGAGCAGCAAAGAAAGATTGCAAGATTGATCTAAAGTTGAAGACTATAAGACAAATGTGGTAGAAAGACAATGGGCTTGGTTTTGAGTGCAAGAGTACAGTGCTTGAGTGCTTGAGTCAAAATTGGATGGGTAAGAAAGTGAAGCCAAGCAGGGTTAAAGGACTAGAAATAAAATGACTTTGAGGTCTCTGTGAGTAGGGTTAAAGAACAGAAGTAAGGGAAAGAAAAGACAGGGAGGGCAGAAGGATAAGAATCAGAATGGTACATTAGAATATAAGAGTTCAGAGGTAGAGCTGGATTGGGTATGGACATCAGAATTGCATCGCTGAAGCAGTGACAGGTAAAGACTGCTGGTGTTTAGGATGTTTTAGAAAAAACAACGATGAGGCTGGGAGGCTGGATGGCATCACATGAATATAGAAACTCTCCAGCGTGAAGATGAGACAAGACCAGGAGAAAACAGCAAGCTGGTGTCCAGACCCTTAATAAATAAAGGGAAATAGGTGAAAGTTTCAAAAAGCGTTAGAAAGGAAGTATATACAGCTGATACAAACCTTAACAAAGGAAGGTTTCTTGCCTCAGGATGGAGGAGTAATTATCTGCCACTTGTATTTGCATGCTAGGAGATGGAATCAAGTCACAGCCTGTGATATACAAATACAGAAGAATCAGCCTTCTTCATGGAATAAGTTTAAGAAGAGGTGTTGTGCTCTGAGGATAACCAGGAGATACTGCTCTGTGAAGTGGTTGAGAAAATAAAGTAGGTTATTTATAATAGAATAAGAGTCTCTGAGGAAATGGTTAGAGGGAAATAAACAGTGTAAGAAACATCCAAGTGCAATGAGAATAATGAATGATAATAATAATGTATTGTCATGTACAATGCCAAGGGCTTTATGGTTTTATTTTATTTAATAATTATACTAATTCTGCAATGTAAGTAAATATCTCTCTTTTTCATATGAGTAAATTGGAGATTGAGGGCACTTAGAAACTACACTTGATCTTAGCCAAAAGGCCGAGAAGTGATGAGGCCACTTAGAAACTATTCTAAAGTCATGTATCTAAAAAGTGACTGAGTTGGTTTTTCAAGATTTCACTTCAAATCTTGGTCTCTCAACCACTAAACAGGATTTGAATGAGAGGATATAAGAGAAGAAGGTTCTGGAAGAGTTCTCATTTTGGGAAGGGGCTTCCAGTGATAGAATAGGAGATCTCATGGGTCCAGCTAACTGAAAATGTAGGCATGTGCTTATAGGGTCTTTCAGATGGTAGAGGTTTCCAGTCAGGGTCAGCTGTCTGCAGAGTTTCATTTTATTTGATTTTTAAAAATATTTTTTGGCCTTGCTGCACCATTTTGGAGATCCGAGTTCCCCAGCCAGGGATGGAACCCAGGCCCCCATCATTGGAAACTCAGAGTCCTAACAACTGGACAGCCTGTTTTCAGAGTTTAAGATGGAGTTTGGGCAGGGGGTATTCTGTGCCTTCAAAGAAAGAATGAGAGAGTGTGGTGGTAGAGTGCTCAGGCTTAGGGGGACACCTATTCCCTTGGTTGGAGGGGCAGATTCATGGCTTTTTACATATGGTCCTAATTCTTATAATGTTTCATGGACGCCTGGGGAGAAACATGAAGATGGGCTTTTGTTGGGAAAAACGTTTTATTGGGAAGGAGACTTTGGAATTGCTTATCTAAGGTAGTCTCTGCTTCACATAATCAATGAGATGTTGGAAATTTCCTTCTGATCCAAGTGTTTCTACAAACCCAAGACTTCAGTGTAAACAGAGGTAATTAATCAACTATCTGCTATCTGAGCTGCAGGACTGTAGCAATAACAGAATGCAGAGACAAAAAGTGACTCTTTGGGCTTTTTCTCTCATTCCCTCCCACCACTAACAGTGCTCCTCCCACAGCCTTCTGCTTTTTAGGTTTTGCAAAGCTGTGGTGAAAGCTTCATCAGTACTCACTCAAATCGTTTCAGTTCTTTCTTACTGTTTCTATGCACTCCTCTGCTGGTTTTGGTGTGCTTTGCCTCCAAAGGTTTCATCTCAAACTCTTCTGATGGTACCTGTCTTTGCCTGGAACATAATTTATTTAGCTAGTGTCTAATGGGTATAGGAATATGAAAACTCAGCCTCCTTGCCTCATGTCAGGACAACTTGGAGGGGTAATTTACACGGAAGCTCCCCGAGGGATCAGGCTGAATCTGACCTCCATGAGATCTTGCCTGAAGTTGCATCTGGTTTGGCATCTTTCCCTTCTCTGTCCTGCTTCCCTCACTTCTTTTCTAGTTTATTCTGTGAGCACTTTTATAATAAATCACATGTATATGAAGCCTTCGGAGAAGGCAAAGGCACCCCACTCCAGTACTCTTGCCTAAAAAATCCCATGGATGGAGGAGCCTGGTAGGCTGCAGTCCATGGGGTCGTGAAGAGTCAGACACGACTGAGCGACTTCGCTTTCACTTTTCACTTTCATGCATTGGAGAAGGAGATGGCGACCCACTCCAGTGTTCTTGCCTGGAGAATCCCAGGGATGAGGGAGCCTGTTGGGCTGCCGTCTATGGGGTTGCACAGAGTTGGACACAACTGAAGCGACTTAGCAGCAGCATATGAAGCCTTAACTTAGAGTCTGCTTCTGGGGAAGACAGAGAATCAGACAATTATTAAAGGGATGTTCATTTAGACAGAAACTTTGAGAATAAAGTTTAAAATAATTTAACATAGAAACAAAAATACATGAAAAACAAATACTAAAATATAGTATAGGTGAATTACTTCATAATATAGACTTGGGAAAAACTTTTCTAACTATGACTTAAAATCAAGAAGCAATGAAAAGACTGATAAATTCTACTACATAAAAATAAAATTGTCTCAAAAAAAGCTTCATAAGTTAAAGGATGACAAAGTAAAATGAAAAATATTTGCATCTTATATCACAGAAGAACAGTTAATCTTCCTGATGCATAAAGATCCATTAAAAATTGAAAGGACAGCAAGGATGCACACTCTTGCCACTTCTATTCAACATAATATTGGAAGTCCTAGCCATATCAATTAGTCAAGAAAAAGAAATAAATGCATCTAAATCAGAAATGAAGAAAAAAAATTGCCTCTGCTGGTAGATGGTGTGATCTTATACATAGAATACTCTAGAGACTCCATAAAAACTGTTACATCTAGTAAATGAATTCAGTAAAGTTGCAGGATACAAAATCAACACACAAAAATCAGTTGGGTTTTCATATACCAACAATGAACTATCTGAGAAAGAAATTAGAAAACCTTCCATTTACAATAGAATCAAAAAGAACAAAGTACTTCAAAATAAACTTAACTAAGGAAGTAAAAGACCTATATATTAAAAAACACAAAACATTGATAAAAGCAATTAAGAAACAAACAAATGGAAAGACGGCTCATGTTCATAGAATGAAAGAATTGGCATTGTTAAAATGTCGGTATGACCCAAAGTTACCTACAGATTTAATGCAATCCCTATCAAAAATCCAATGGCATTTTTTACAGAAATAGAAAAAAAAAATTCTAGAATTCATATGGAACCACAAAAGACCATGAATAGCCAAATCAATCTTGAGCAAGAAGAACAAAGATGGAGGTATCAGGCTCCCTGATTTCAAAATATATTACAAAGCTATAGCAACCAAAACAGAATGTATGATGTGGCATAAAGACAGTCATATCAACTAACGGAAAAGAATAAAGAGCAAGAAATAAGTCCACACATATACATTCAACTGATCTATGACAAGGGCACCAAGAATACACAATGGAGAAATGATAGTCTCTTCAACAAATGGTGCTGAGAAAATTGAATAACCACATGCAAAAGGATAAGATTGACCCTTTATCTCACACCATACACAAAAATCAACTCAAAGTGAATTAAAGGTTTAAATATAAAATTCAAAACTGTAAAACTCCTAGAATAAAACATAGGTGGAAAGCTTCATGACATTGGTCTTGACAGTGATTTCATGAGTATGACACCAAAAGCACAGGCAAAACAAATAAATAAAAATAACAAACAAGTGAGATTACATTAAGTGAAAAACCTTCACAGCAAGGGAAACGTTTAATTAACAGAGTGAAAAGCCAACCTACAGAAAGGGAGAAAATATTTACAAACCATATATCTAATAAGGAGTGAAAGTTGCTCAATCATGTCTGACTCTTTGTGGCCCCATGGACTATACAGTCCATGGAATTTCCCAGGACAGAATACTAGAGTGGGTAGCCTTTCCGTTCTTCAAGGGATCTTTCCAACCCAGGGATCGAATACAGGTCTCCCACATTGCAGGTGGGTTCTTTACCCAGCTGAGCCACAAGGGAAGCCCATGAATACTGAAGTGGGTAGCCTATCCCTTCTCCAGCAGATATTCCCAACCCAAAGATGCAACTGGAGTCTCCTGCATTGCAGGCAGATTCTTTACCAACCGAGCTATCAGGGAAGCCCAATAAGGAGTTAACATCCAAAATATATAAGGTACTTCAACTCAATTATAAAAAAGTGAGTAACACATGTGAAAAAAATGGCCTAAGGACTATTTCCCAATGAAGACATACAAATGGCCAATAGGTATATGAAAAAATGCTCAGCATCACTAATAATCAGGGGAATGTAAATCAAAACCACAATAAGATATCATCTCACAACTGTCAGGATGGCTATTATCAAAAAACAAAAGACAACAAATGTTGGCAAGTGTGTGGAGAAATTGGAACCCTGGCAAACAGTTGGTGGGAATGCAAAATAGTGTAGCCTCTTTGGAAAACAGTATGGAGGTTCCTCAAAAAATTAAAAATAGAACTATCATAAGACTCAGCAATCTCATTTCTGGGTATTTATCCAAAGGAAATGAAATTAGGATCTCAAGGAGATAGTAACATGCCTATGTTTATTGAAGCATTGTTTACAGTAGCCGAGATGTGGACAAACTCAAATGTCAATCAACAGATGAATGGATTTTTAAAAATATGGTCTGTACATACAATAGAATACTATCCAGCCTTTAAAAAGAAGGAAATTTTGTAGTATGTGACAACACAGGTGAACCTTGAGGACATTGTGCTAAACAAAATAGACCAGGCACAGAAAGACAAATACTGCATGATTCCACTTATCTGAGGCAGCTAAAATAGCCAAATCTATATGCAGGTCAGGAAGCAACAGTTAGAACTGGACATGGAACAACAGACTGGTTCCAAATAGGAAAAGGAGTACGTCAAGGCTGTATATTGTCACCCTGCTTATTTAACTTATATGCAGAGTACATCATGAGAAACACTGGGCTGGAAGAAACACAAGCTGGAATCAAGATTGCCGGGAGAAATATCAATAACCTCAGATATGCAGATGACACCACCCTTATGGCAGAAAGTGAAGAGGAGCTAAAAAGCCTCTTGATGAAAGTGAAAGAGGAGAGCGAAAAAGTTGGCTTAAAGCTCAACATTCAGAAAACGAAGATCATGGCATCTGGTCCCATCACTTCATGGGAAATAGATGGGGAAACAGTGGAAACAGTGTCAGTCTTTATTTTTCTGGGCTCCAAAATCACTGCAGATGGTGACTGCAGCCATGAAATTAAAAGACGCTTACTCCTCAGAAGGAAAGTTATGACCAACCTAGATAGCATATTCAAAAGCAGAGACATTACTTTGCCGACTAAGGTCCGTCTAGCCAAGGCTATGGTTTTTCCTGTGGTCATGTATGGATGTGAGAGTTGGACTGTGAAGAAGGCTGAGCGCCAAAGAATTGATGCGTTTGAACTGTGGTGTTGGAGAAGACTCTTGAGAGTTGCTTGGACTGTAAGGAGATCCAGCCAATCCATTCTGAAGGAGATCAGCCCTGGGATTTCTTTGGAAGGGATGATGCTAAAGCTGAAGCTCCAGTACTTTGGCCACCTCATGCAAAGAGTTAACTCATTGGAAAAGACTCTGATGCTGGGAGGGATTGGGGGCAGGAGGAGAAGGGGACGACAGATGATGAGATGGCTGGATGGCATCATTGACTCGATGGACGTGAGTCTGAGTGAACTCCAGGAGTTGGTGATGGACAGGGAGGCCTGGCGTGCTGCAATTCATGGGGTCGCAAAGAGTCGGACATGACTGAGCGACTGAACTGAACTGAACTGAGACATATACATATATGTTTATTAGACACATATTATTTGTAACAACAAAGGCTGAAAACAATGCAAGTCTTGTTAATGTGGACTAGTTGAATAACCTAGCCACATGATGGAGTACTATACAGTGATAAAGAAATAATTTAGGACAAACCCTATGAATTGTTATGCAGTAATTTCTAAGAGGTACCAAGTTAAAAAAAATCAAGATATAAAAATCTATATGGTCTGCTACATTTTGTGTATGAAGGAAGAGAGAAGATCTGTTGTACAACATCATACCTAGTCAATAATATTAAAATATACACTTTAAAGTCTGTTAAGAGGTGTACATTAACAGGTAAGCATATGTACATCCCACACATACATGCACATGTATAAAACAGTGTGTTTGTATACACACACATTATTTACATTGTATATATTGTAGCATATATATACTATATATAAGATATACACAAACAATATGTAACTATTAATATATATACTTGTTTTTGCAAAAAACATAGGATGGACAATCAGAAAGTAATAAAAATTGCTATTATGGAGGTATAAATAAATGGGAGAAAGGTATCAAGATGGGATGGAGACTTCTCTGAGGATACCTTTCTATGTAGTTCTCACTTTTGAAATATGTTTTAATATTCTGCATATTCAAAAATAAAATTACATCAAAAAAGGAGAAAAAGAAAATCCTAATATTGACCATAAGAAACAGATGAGCTTTGCTATAAGTCAAATTGATAGTATAACCAGAGAAATCAAGAATTACAAATTATTTCAAGTGACTTTTGAACACATTTCTCTGACTGCAATAAGCTATATATTTAGAAGCATACAATATAAAGATGAAAAGAACTGCAAAGAAAATTTTTTTAACTTTACTTAGTTGGTTTACTGTTAATACTATCAGTGTCATTTGAATACAGTTTAGAATAATGTAATTTGACAATTTGATCATGAATTATAAAATTGTTATATTTTATTTTAACAGGAACTTTTACAAAATGTAAAAGACCATAGTGATATTCAAAGAAAGAAGGGGAGGGACAGAGAGAGGAAGGGAGGGAGAGCGGAAGGGAAGAAAGCTCTTCTCTGCAGAAGAATATCAGCTAATAAAGTGCAGAAGAAAGGATAGAATTAACAAGTCAACATTTTGAACGTTCTTTAATAATAATTTATTCAAGCAAAGATCATCAATATATGCTAAAATGTCATTAAGTGAAAATTTGCTAGGGAACAGTATATCTTCACAATGCCAAAGTATTCATCACAGATTTCTTATAAATTCCGAAAAGAAAAATGTGATTTTACAGTGGGAAGACCCAGCAGTAAACCACCTTAACTAAGTGATCAAACTTAGCATAACCCATAGAAGGCCAACCTGACAGTATCTGCCCCTTTGTGTGACGTAATATGAAGTATACAGCATTATTAATTCTTATGAAGTCTTCTTGTCAAATCTGTTGAACTTGATTCTAATCAATCCTTAACCTAACTTACAGTCTACAAAGAAAACAGTGGAGGGAGGAACAAATTAAATGAACTTAAGAGGAAATGATCACGCAAATCCAAAATGCACAATAGGACAGTTGTCCTGGAAGTGAAAGTGTTAGTTGTTCAGTCATATCCAACTCTTTGCAACCCTATGGACTGTAACCAGCCAGCCTCCTCTATCTATGGAATTCTCCAGGCAAGAATACTGGAGTGGGTTGCCATTTACTCTTCCAAGGGAGATTCTTCCTGACTCAGGGATCAAACCCATGTCTCTTAAGTCTCCTGCAATGGCAGATGGGTTCTTTACCACAAGTGCCACTTGCATTTCTCTAATAGTAATTGATGTTGAGCACAAGCTGCTTGAATGTCCCTGCAACACGGAAGCTAACTTGCCCTAGAATGAATGATCTAAGAAAGAAAGTGAGCACAGAAAGACTTAGTCTCTGAAGTTACACAGAGGTATTTTTGCTTTATTCTATACATTAGAAATGAGTCACTAAGTGCAGCTCACACTTATGGGGAGGGTAATTAGGCTCTGCCTCTTAAAACCAGCAGTATCAAAGAATTTGTAGGTAAACTTTAAAACAACTAAAAATATGGATGGAATACTAAAAGATATGTTAAAATTATTGTTAATTTTCTTAGGTTTGATAATTTAGAAATTTGTCATTTTAAGGAGATATGTGCAGAATTTAAGGTTGAAGTGTCATAATGTCAAGTAAAAGAAAAAGATGAAACAAATATGGAAAATGATTTGCATTTATTGAGTCTGGAAGGAGAGTATATGGATGTTCATTGAATCATTCTCTCAACATCTTTCTATATTTAAAATTTTTACAATAAAAAATGAGCACTAAGTATTACAAAGCATTGTGCCTAACATGTACTAGATTTGGGAGTGGTAGGCAAGACTGATGACCCATACAAGTTAGGTAGCAGGCACAGACTCACAAGTGCCAAAACAGAGTTAGTGAGTAGAAGAGTGAGGATATAGGTTGAGAGGTTGGATGCAGGAGGGGAAAGGGGAAGAGCGAAGCAAAGTGTGAGGAGGTATGAAGTTATAGAGGGAGTATAGAAATAGTCATCCCTAATTTTAAAAATTGGGCCCCCATTGTAATGGCCACTTAAAAAAAAGTGTTACTGGAGTATAGTTGACTTAAAATGTTGTGTTAGTTTCAAGTGAACAGCAAAGTGATTCAGTTATACATATATATATATATATATTCATTCTTTTTCAAATTCTTTACCCATATCAGTTATTACAGAATATTGAGTAGAGTTTCCTGTGCTCTACAGTAAGTCCTTATTGGCTATCTATTTCATATATAGTACTGTGTGTATGTTAATCCCAAGGGTCTAATTTTCCTTCCCTTCCCCATGTTTCCCTTTTGGTAATCACAAGTTTGTTTTAGAAGTCTGTGATTCTGTTTTTGTTTTATAAATAAGTTCATTTCTATGATTTTTAAAAATTAGATTTCACATATGAATGTTATCATATGATATTTGTCTTTGTCTGACTTCACTTAATATGATAATCTCTAGGTCTATCCATGTGGCTGCAAATGGCATGATTTTGTTCTCTTTATATGGCTTAGTAATATTCCTTTGTTTATGTGGACCATCTCTTCTTTATCCATTCCTCTGTTTATAGAAATTTAGGTTGGGCCCATGTGATGGCCACTTAAAAATATCTCAACTTGTTGAAACTTTGATGAGGAGCAAACTATTTACATAGCTTCACAGCATCTCTCCATAAATGTCATATTCATTCCAATGGGAAAAATAGTGACTTTATAGTTGACAAACCTGGTGGACACCAGCTTTGCCAAATGATCAAAGTTTAACATGACCAAAATTAAGATAAACATTGTCACATGCCTCCTGATATATATGAGGTATTAAAAATGGTACAATGTTATTTAAATAGTATTGCTGCCAAAAATGGACATGAATCCAATCATAAGTAAAAATCAGACAAACCCAAACTGAGGAACTTCTACAAAATAACTGGCTTGCACTCTGCATGGTGATTTAAAAAACGTTAAGGAGCTATTCTAATTGAAGGAGATGAGGAAGACATGGCAACCAAATGCCATGCATGATTCTGAATCGTATACTGGATTAGGAAAAAATTAAATAGCTCTAAAGGTCATTATTGAAACAATTGTGAATTTGAAGTGTGGAGTACATAACAGCATTGCATCAATGTTAAATTTCCCAATTTTGATTGTTATACTTTCCCGATTCTGACTGTGGTTAATTGAGAGAATGTCTTTGATCTTAGGAAATGTACATCAAGTATCTGGTAAAGGGACTTGATGTTGCCAATTTACTTTAATTTGAGAGTTTTAGTTCAAGAAATTATACACATACACACAGAAAGGGGAAAAATGACAGAGCAAAATGTGAACAATTGGTGAATCTGTGTAAAGGAGGTAGGAGAGACAGTCACATTATTCTTGCAATTTGAAATTAAGTCAAACAGAAATTTAGCAAAAAAAAGTTACGCCCCCCAGATCCACCTTTTCAGTATGTGCAACATTTCAGAGCAGACCAGATGAAGTGCCACTCTCTGTGCTCAAATACTAACCCGGGGATAGGATTCAGGGTGATTAGAAGACAAAAAGGTCCAGTCCTGAATAACAAATCAATCTTTCAATGACACATGGTTTGCAAAATACAAGTGTCATCTAGTTTTGGTCATTAAAAATCACAGGTATTTTAACTGTGCAAAGCAAATGGATGGTGTTCTAGATGCATAATAATAAATGCTAAGACCAGGTAAGAAGTCACAGCCCAGCTTGGGTTGATTGGTCCTCAGAGAAAGAAGTCTAGTGTCTACACACAGTCTAGTATCTACACACAGAGAGGTTAGTCCCCCAGTGCAGAGGGAGGAGGCGAAGAATAAGTAAGGCAGCAGGCAAGAGCGTTCTCCTAAATAAAGGGGACCAAGGGTGCCAGGAGGCCACAGCCCCTCTCACTTGGGCCAGCAGCATCAGGCCTTTGCAGCCACCTCATTAACACATCATTAAGAAGAGTACGTTCTACGTGAGTGTTTCCCAGAAAAATGGATTATTTCTGTCCCTTTAAAATTCATAAATGCTGCCCAGAAAGGCCCAGGTTTCCTGTAATGTCTATTAAAAATTCCAGATAGGTCCAATCCGCACTATTTCCACTAAGAGAAATAAAATGGTAACACTAAATTACACTGGTTCTTTCTTAGATGATGTACCCAGTGTAGAGGTGTAATATTGTATTGAATCTGCAGTCTCTTAGCATCATTACTAAAATACCTGATAGTCTCTTAAAAATTGTAATATGTTTCTTTCTCTTAAAACTGAAATTCAGGAAAACCATTTCAATTATTAGAGTTTGTTTTTTTTTCCTTTTAAATGTTAAAACTAAAGTTTACTATAATAGGGAATGTTTGATGAGGTTGGCTTTGATTCCCAAACTATTGTTTCTTTAAGGCCATAAAGCTCCTTTTATTTCAGAGTTATCTTATATTTCATAGGAAGGAAGGAAATTAATATTTATTGGCTGCCTACTATGTGCTAGGCATTGCAGTATTTCATTTCATCCAGAGTTTAGCTCATTCCATACTCAGGGGGAAAATAAAACAGTAAAGCAATTGTTTTTATTAGAGAGGAATAATGTCAGTACCATTTTGTGAATACAAATTCTGGATCTATACATGCCAACATATTTTCACACATATTCTGTGGCATCTAAGTATTCATATTCCCCTGAGTTATTTTTGTAAGTAAGAATTTCTTACTGCAACTATTTTTCCATTCTTCATTTTCTGATGGTTTCTTCTTTTTATAGACTAAAATACTTACCATATTATATCAGTGAGGCAGATTGTGTCATATTTTCTCCTGTTTTCACTTAAAGACAATGTAAAAGCATTGCAGAAAGTTTGGCAAAATGATGGGAGGGGCATCCAAAAACCTTACCATCCTGTAACAATAATGCTTTACAATTCTATGTACTGCCTTCAAGCCTTTGTTCATAGTTACTCTTTTTTACATAGTTGCAATAAAAGTGTATGTGCCATTGAGGGCTTTTTACTCACCTGCATATCTTACGATAAAGTCAAATTTTCAATATTACAATTCTTAGTGCCTGAGATATTCAATCAAGTGGCCATACCATAATATCTTTGTGTGCCTCTACCATTAAATAGCTATATTGTTCCCTATTTTTCAACCTTATGTAACTTGTATCAAAAATATCCTTACCTGTAAAGCATTTACTGTCTTTTCATATTGTTTCCTTAAGATAAAATTCTATGACATATGAGCACTTTTATGGCAAATGACTTCTCTAGTCAAATTGCTTTCTGAAAGTACTGTAATCAAGTGACCTTTCCTTATCAAGTGTGTTCCGGAGCTCCCACATTCTCCTCAGCACTTGTTCAGTACTTGATTATTTCAATCCTAGTGCTTTGGGGCTCATTTAGTAGATAAATCATCATGTCATTTAGTTTCCTATGTTATCTTCTATTCAACATTTTTTTAACTTAAAATGTTTATTTCTTTTTAGTGCAGTTGTAGGTTCTCAGCAAAACAAAGAGAAAAATTTTCCATGTACCCTCTGCCCCCACACATGCATAGCCTCTGCCATTATCAACATCTTCTCATAGATTGTGCACTTGTTACAACTGATAAGCCTACAGTGAGATACCATCACCCCAAATCCGTAGTTTACATTAAGATCTGCTCTTGGTGTTGTCCATTTTTTTGGGCAAATGTATAATGACATCTATCCACCATTAGAGTATCATACAGAGTACTTTCACTGCCCTAAAAGTCCTTTGTGATCTGCCTATTCGTCTCTCACCCTTCTCAATCCTGGGCAACAACTGATCTTACTATCACTGTAGCTTTGCCTTTTCCAGAACGTCATATAGTTGCAGTAATATACTGATACTGTGAAAGTGTTGGTCGCTCAGTTGTGTCCGACTCTTTGCAAACCCATGGACTGTAGTCTGTCAGGCTCCTCTGTCCATGGAATTCTCCAGGCAACAATACTGAAGTGGGTACCATTCCCTTCTCCAGGCAACAATACTGAAGTGGGTACCATTCCCTTCTCCAGGGGATCTTCCGAACCCAGGGATCAAACCCATGTCTCCCACATTGCAGCTGGTTTCTTTATTGTCTGAGCCACCAGGGAAGCCCCAGAATGTCATATAGTTGCAATCATACTGTATGTAGCCTGTTCAGTTTGGCTTCTTTCACTTACTAATATGCATTTACGACTCCACTATGTCTTTTCATGGCTTGATCACTCATTTCTTTTGAGCACTGACATCCCATTGCCTGGACAAACCAGTTTATTTACCCATTCACCTACTGAAGGACATCTTGGTTGCTTCCAAGTTTGGGCAATTATGAATGAGGCTACTATAAACATCCTCATGCAGGGTTTGTGTAGACATTCTATTTGATTTTTATCTGCATATCTTCGAGTGTTATCAAGATGAAACAATTCACCTTATGTGTATTTACTAAAGTAGTTCATTTTTGTGCAAATTTTCTTTTTCCTTTTTCTGTCTTTTTTATTGATATCTTCATGTTTTGTATTTTGACCAATTTCTACTTTTTGTTTTAAAGCTAATATCCCTGAAAATTATTACTTAAAACATTCTCCTCAATATGTGGCTTGTTATTTAATTTGTTTGTCAAAATGATGATCTTGATGTTTATCTGGTTGAATCTATCTTTTCTTTTGTGCT
The DNA here is from genome assembly GCF_014754425.2 of Oryx dammah. Classification (NCBI taxonomy): domain Eukaryota; kingdom Metazoa; phylum Chordata; class Mammalia; order Artiodactyla; family Bovidae; genus Oryx; species Oryx dammah. The sequence goes on along the minus strand of NW_024070207.1, from coordinate 89,423,371 downwards.
TTCTCCTAATGCTTTAAAGTTTTTAAAGTCATCTCTCCACCAGATACTTAAAAATATTTAACTTTATGTTTTTACTTGTTAATATATTCATAATTTTTTGCTGAATTCTGTGAAATTCTAAGCTTCTCTTTTATGTTATCTATAATCATATCTACTTCTAGATTTTCCATTCTATTCCACTGATCAGTGTCTGCTCTTCCACTACTACCACATTCTTTATAGTGTTGTTGCTTATAAATAGGCATTTTTATTGTCTGTAATAGGGGCTACATTAGCTTGGGCTGCTATGAAAAATGTGACAGGTGGAGTGGATTAAACAGACACTTCTCGGGGTTCTAGAGGCTGGGAAGTGTACTATTAAACTCAGTTCCTAGTGAGGGTTCTCTTCCTGACTTGGAGATGTGTGCCATCTTGCTGTGTCCTCACATAGTAAAGAGAGTGTGAGCTCTCTGGTGTCTTTTCTTATAAGGACACTAATCCTATCAGATCAGAGCCTCGCCCTTACGAACTCATTTAACCTTAATTACCTCCTTACTCTAAATATAGTCATATTGGGGGGGTCACAAACAGCAACATATAAATTTGTGCGGGACACAATTCATCCATACCAGGGTGAAATATCCCAGTAAGCATCCAGTCTAAGTATGTTCTTGACCCTATAATTCCTGACCACTGCAAGTCATAATAGCCAGCAATGACCCCAACAGCTACTTTTCTGATCATCATCCTAGATCCTCATCCTTAGGTCTTACATTACTGCTCTAACTTCTGGCACTATACCACAACTCCCATGATTTGATTTTGAATCTCAGCAATCCTGCATGGTTCTAGATTTCCAATTCATTCTTCCTTAGAGCTTCCTGTGGCCTCAAATGGAAATCTTCACTGAGTTGCCATCAGGTCAGCCCCCAGCTCCCTACATATCTAGAGTTTCTTCTCAAAAGGATGAGACACATAATGGTTTCACAATTCACTTTCCAGTTACACATTGACTCATAATACAGGCCTCTGTGATAACTTTATCTCTACTAAGTGTGGTTTAGGTCAATATAATGGGTGTGTATTTCAGGCTTCTTAAATTAGAACCTTAGGATGGGGCTTCTCATAAGTAATAGGTCACTAAAATTAGTACTATCTGTATGTAATATTCTTCTGCCACTTGTCCCCAATACTGTTCTCTTACTCTAGTTGCTCTTCCACATCTTTTTTGGAGAGGCTGGTATTCTTCTCAGTGTTATACTTCCATATCTGGGTGGACACACATGGGATGGCCTACTAACGGATCATGTCACCATGGTGACAAAGACTGTTTCCTTAAGCGTCAGACTCTTCCTCAAAGGCCTACAGAAAATCTGGATCCTTTTTTTTTGGAATGAAGGGCTTTAATAAAAAATTCATTCACTCTCAGAAAATGTAACTTGGTCTTTCATTTCTCGTTATAAGAAATCTCTTAAAATAGTAGTTGAGACTGAATATTTGGCCAGGAACTGTCTTAATTTGTTCTTCTAGCCTCAGCATTGCAGGAGGATTCTTTAATGCAGTACCTGATACATAATAGATGCATAGCAAATATTTATGGAAGGCAAGGAAGAAGAGCTAAATTTAAACCTGGGAGCTGAGATCAACTTTTGATTTTATTGTTGAAGTAATTTATTGGCTTCATGAATGTGTGACTCCTTCAATTTAGATACGATAAGATGCTGCTCACAGGAATAAAATTCTGAGCCCCGGGATCATTCTTCCAGTGATTTGGCCAGAAGTATGCTTGTGGAGAAGGCAATGGCAACCCACTCCAGTACTCTTGCCTGGAAAATCCCATGGACAAAGGAGCCTGGTAGGCTGCAGTGCATGGGGTTGCTAAGAGTCGGGCACGACTGAGTGACTTCACTTTCATTTTTCACTTTAATGCATTGGAGAAGGAAATGGCAACCCACTCCAGTGTTCTTGCCTGGAGAATCCCAGGGACGGGGGAACCTGGTGGGCTGCCGTCTATGGGGTCACACAGAGTCGGACATGACTGAAGCGACTTAGCAGCAACAGCAGCAGTAGCAGCAGTGCTTCACAGCAGATGAGTCTATTAGAGATCTCTGCCTAAAACCTAAAAAAGGGTGAGTGAAAGTCGCTCAGTCGTGTCCGACTCTTTGCAACCCCACGGACTATACAGCCCATGGAATTCTCCAGGACAGAATACTGGAGTGGATAGCCTTTCCCTTCTCCAGGTCTCCCACACTGCAGGAGGATTCTTTATCAGCTGAGCCACCAGGGAAGCACCAAATAGGGTAGGGAGATTTTATTCATTCTTCCATTCTACAGGTATCTAATGTAGTTCCAAAGATAAGAAGAAGCAATGTGCCTGCATAAGACAGGAACAGAAGCTACGGTTGTTTAAAGAAAAGTAGCACTGAAATTGATGTTGTACCTGTATTTTTAAAGGTAGAATGATCTTAAATATCATGAAAACCATGAAGATTTGTGATAAGAAATTTTCTCTTGTCTCCTAACTCCCAAGATTGGATCTTAAAAGTCATAGGATTAGTATTTCCACCACTTAAAAAAAAAAAAGCAGCATCGTGTCATTCTGATACATCACTTAGAAATTGTAATTTATGGAGTGGGGATTCAGGAGTGAATTTAGTGTCAATTCTCATCAAATTTGTACTGTGTGAAATTTCTGATTTACAAGTCTCTCTTATCTGGAACAGCTTTCCTGCATCATTCTACCTCATTGCTTCCCATTTTAAAATTAATCTTTTGTTTTGTGTCTGTACTTTGTATTAGTAATTTCTCTTGTCTTCTGTTATTATTTTAAGTCTGTGTGGTTTTAGGGACAGTCTACTTGAAAGGTATATTAAGAAAAAGTTTTATGGCCGGAGCAGTACACTCCTGGAGCAAAGCAGCCTGTGCCACCTAACCAACAGACTGTAGAACAGTTTCAGCATTTTGTTTGGGACTCTTAAGAATTCTTAAGAATGTTGTCCTAAGGACTTGGCATCACTTGGCATCAGCTGGAGCAAATTCTGGGAGACTGTAACGGACAGGGAAGCTTGGTGTGCTGCTGTCCGTGGGGTTGCAAAGAGTTGGACATGACTGAGCAACTGAACAACAACAAAAGATTTGGGGTGGTCCTTACTCTGAGAGGATAAAGACTCCTAAAATGAACAAACAGACATTCATGGAATTTCATGCATACAAAGATACGATGATGCTGCAGTCTAATCTTGAGGATTTCAAGGTACCAAAGAGAGGACGTGCACAAGCACAACCCTTCTCTAACTTTAATGTGCACATAAATTACCTGGGGTTTGTGTTAAATACAGATTCTTATCCAGTAGATCTGAAGTGAGGCTGCACTTCAGATTCTGCATTTCTAATCTGCTTTCAGGTGATGCTTTTGCTGATGACCCATGGATCACATTCTAGGAGAAGGCTCTCTGTAAATACAATGCCTAATGAGGCTATTTTATGACTTGTTTATTTATGTCCTCTTTGTTTCAAGAAAAAAAAGTCATTGCCATTTATAAAGCTATGGGCAATAAAACAAGATTGAAAAAGTAAAATAAAGGAAGAAATTGAAGTGCAGGGGGAAAAAGTAGGAAAGGAAAAAAGCATAAGTCTGGGAGGATCAGTTGACATAAGAAATGCAAATCTTTGTGCCTTGAACAATTGCTAGAGAGAAAATATTTCTGTGCTTTTAAATCACCAAAACAAAATGAAAAATGATCTGTTACAAGTCTTACAGTGTTTGTGAGATTAAACCTTCTTGGTGCTCAGCAGAAGCAACTAGCACTGAGAACCAGGGGCATCATTTCCTGTGGGTAACCATGCAAGAGGCTCAAAGTGAAGTAGTAAGCAATATCCTTTTACATGTTCTAAGAGGAAATAGGATGCTAAACTTGTAGTTTTAATTTTTTTAATGATGTATGCATCTGTGTAGGCCAATGGCATAGTGCCCATGAGTAGATTTATGACTCTGATGTTCTGGCTTGTATCAAGGATAAGATTTAGGATCTCTAGGATGAAAGGACTGCATATCTTTCAATATGGATTATTTATATAATCATATACAAAAATCATAAATACGTATGATGCTCAGGAAAAATTTCTGTAACAAGATGCATAATATGGAACTATTTTGTTCAAAGCTGAGGACCAGTCCTCCACTAAGCACAGCCCTCAAGATTTGCTAAGATGTAGATCAACTGGTCCTTCAATTATCCACCCTATCACACGTCTCCAGAATACATATGAGAAAGCTGGATAGTCGCTAGTGTGATTGTTGAAGGGAATTTACAGAGAAGAAGAGAAAGGTGGCATTTTCTCCCCACCCCTACCCTTGTGGGGAAGGATAGGAGTTTCCTCCTGCCCAGTCAATTTTGAAGTCTCAAGAGAAGCATTTGATGAGGGACTGCTTCCTAAAAAGGGAGCCATAGACTCTCACAGACTTGCCTAATGTTGTTTTTAGAGTTTTCTACATAGTAGAGTGCAGCAACCCACTCCAGTATTCTTGCCTGGAAAATGCCATGGATGGAGGAGCCTGGTAAGCTACAGACCATGGGGTTGCAAAGAGTCGGACACGACTGAGCAACTTCACTCACTCAGAGTGCTAGTAAATATTTAACAATCTGCCTCCGGAAAGGGGATGAGGGTGGGGGAAGCCCTGATTTGTATCATTTGCTGAATTCTGTGCTGTAAATATTTCCATCATGGCCAATTTCAGGCTACAAGCCACAACTGAAGTTGTAAAGAGATGTGTACAATCAGCTTGCAGCTCTGAATACCACTGAGTTTAGATAAATTTCATGTTTCTACAATAATGGCCTCCAATCTATGTCTTTTTGTAGATTCCTTCAACATCAGCTCTGGGCTTGATCGTGTGACTTGCTTTCAGTTATGGGAAATCAAATGAGACACAAGCAGAGACTTAGAAAGTCCCTGTGCTTTGTCTCTTCCCTTCTTGGAATGCTTCATCCCATAAAGAAGCCTGGGGTTGCCTACTGGAGGATGAGGCATCACTTGGAGATATGTGGCCCAGCCAATACCTAACACCAACTGCCAGACATGTGAGTAAAATCATCTTAGACCATCTAGCTCCAGTCAACGAACAATATAAAGTTCTTAACCTTCATAGAACTTACATTGTAGTATTGGGGAAAGATATTAATAAACTAGGCAAATATATAATAAAGTATCAATGAGAAGTGCTCAGATGAAAATAAACATTTACTTTCTGATAACACTCCACTGAGTGAGAGTATCACCTCATTACTCCAGGTGAGGGTGATAGTCCAGGCTTTCCACTGGACTTCCATTGATCCCCAGGTGGAAGTGGCTCCTTGTTATTCCTTGGTGAGAGCAAGTGTGCACGGGTGCACAGTCCCATCTGACTCTGTGACCCTATGGACTGTAGCCCGCCACACTTCTCCCTTCATGGGATTCTCTAGGCAAGAACACTGGAATGGGTTGCCATTTCCTCCTCCAGGGAATCTTCCTGACCCAGGGATTGAACTCCTGTCTCCTGTGTCTCCTGCACTGCAGGCAGATACTTTAACACTTGAGCCATCGGGGAAGCCCTCAGTGAGGGCAAGGAGCCAAAACTGCAGATGAGGAGAGGATAACAGAGGAGCAAAGGAAGGTAGAGATGCTACCTTTCATCAGGCCCTAACACTTCCCAAGCAATCTTGAGACAACTTAAATATTCAACACAAGGAAGGTAGATGGTGACATATTCATAAAGTGGAATGCTATCCATCAATGGCCACAAATAAATGATAGCTATATGTATCAATATAGGTGAATCCCAAGAACATAATGTGCCAAATAAAAAGCAAGTCACAGAAGAAGATATATACTGTGTTTCTAATTATGTAAAGCTTGAAAACAGGCAAAACTAAACAAAGTATGTTTTAGGGATACCTAAAGGGAATGATCAGGAGAAGGAAATGGCAACCCACTCCAGTACTCTTGCCTGGAAAATCTCATGGATGGAGGAGCCTGGTGGGCTGCAGTCCATGGGGTCGCTAAGAGTCAGACATGACTGAGCAACTTCACTTTCACTTTTCACTTTCATGCATTGGAGAAGGAAATGGCAACCCGCTCCAGTGTTCTTGCCTGGAGAATCTCAGGGACGAGGGAGCCTGGTGGGCTGCCGTCTATGGGGTCGCATAGTCAGACGCGACTGAAGTGACTTAGCAGCAGCAGCAAAGGGAATGATTAACAAAATTGAAGACAATAGTTGATTCTGAAAGAAAGAATGGAATATGACTGGTGAGAGGTATACAGAAGCCTTCAAAAGTATAAGTAATGTTCCAGTTCAGCAGAACCACATGGGGAATTTGGTAAAAACAAAAACAAAACCAGAAAAACCTGAGTTCTGTGCTACTTCTAGGAGCTTGGCCTCTGCGTTCTCTCTATTAGATTTCCAGAGAATTCTGATAGATACCAAGGTTTGAGAACCAAGGTTAACTCTTCAGATAGGTACTGTGTAAAAAGGAATTTATTTTGTAATTATCATTTAAGTATATATATACATTAGATATTTTCTTTTACATGTAAAATGTATTTCATTAAAGTTTTTATGTAGTTCCTTTAATGGTCTTGTCTATACTTCTTAGGCATGAAAACCTCCAGTAGCCCAAGCCTCTTGACCATGACTGGACAGAAATCAATATACTTTATATGACAGTCTCCACAAGTCAGATTGTCCAGTCTAGTTTGAGTCAAAACTCCAAACTTGATTTAGCATTAAACTGTATTTCTCTCTCAGTTTAAGCCTGCTTCTGACAAGATGTCTGCAATAGAAAAAGTGAAGTGTGATTGATATGACTTCTTTTTTTCCCCTTAAGTCCCCCTCCACTAACTGCTACACTCAAACTCACCACCATCATCAGTACTATAGTGATACATCTACCTTTTTTCACTTAAGCTTTCTGTACAACCCATTCTCCACACAGCAGCCTCAATAATATTTGTTTTAATATTTTAATTTAAACTAATTTTTGGCTTATAGAAAAGTTGCAGAAATAGTATGAATGTTCCCTTTTACCCCTCATCCAACTTTCCCTAATATACTGTTTTATATAACTGTAGTACACTTATTAAAACCAAGAAATTCACTCCAGTACAATACTATTAACTAAATTCCACGTGTTATTCTAACTTCAGTAGTTTCCCCACTGTCCTTTTTCTCTTCCAGGATCTTATTTCCAGTATCACATTGCATGTAGTTGTTGTTTCTGCTTTATCTCTTCCATCTATAAAAACTTCTTCACTCTTTCCTTATCTTTCATGATCTTGATACTTTTGAAAATCAGTTATTTTGCTAAATGTCTCCTGATTTAGTTTTTTCTGATGCTTTTCTACTGATTTGAATGGGGCATTTTGGTATGCCTTTATTTTAAAACTTCCAAAGTCTCCAGTACACTAAGAAAAAAAACAAACTTGTACCAAGTCTGGTGTCATCTGACCCTTAATGTTTGTTCTTGATTCACCTTAAGTCACTCTGATCTGGCCACAGTGGCTATTGTATTTTGAATTCTGCAGTAAGTAGACACTGATAGAATCCAATGAACAAGATGTTTATTAGGGAGCACCCTTAAGACCAACTCCTATGAAAGGAAGGGAAGAAAGCAGAGTGGGCATGTGGAGAAACTGAGCTGCAATGTGACAGACTGGACTGATCCTACATGGAGCCCTGGGGCTAGAAATGGTCTTTGGGGTTGTCCCCCTTTGAAATGAGATAGCCAAGCCTTATACTCTCCACCTGCATTGATCACTCTGGATATGATCCATCTTGGGAAAGACATGTCCTTATTGGCACGGCACATGAAGGTGCCAACATTGAAAGTTGTTTGCCCTTAGCCCTTCCAGCAGCTGGGACAGTAAGTACTTCAATGAAGGGGGACCTAGGTGGAACAAGATAGTGTTCCATCACATTGTCTTTCAGTTTAAGGTCTTTTTCCCTTTAGAAAATTTTATGTACTTGTCCTTCTAGCTGTTATGCATCCCATTGGCTGTCTGCATAGATGATTCATCCTCTTCCTTCAGAAATCAGCTAAAATATCAGTGCCACAGTGAGACCTTCCTGGTCTCCTTCTTCTTACTTTGTGATTTACAGAAACATGCTTGTTTATTAACTTACTATCTTCCAATGAGGCTGAGAGCTCCATTAAGGCAAGAGGCACATAAATTTGATTCAACTGTTTACCACCACTTAACATAGAGCCTAGCCCATAACAAAGCCTCAATAAATTGTTTTAAAATGAATGGATAAAAACTGGCATTTTTGTTTTTTTAGAGCAAATTTTTACTTGTTGGTGAAGAACACAATGAAAAGACAGTTGGATGCCACTGCCTGATTCATGTGAAGGCACCCACTATTGCATTTGCAAGTATCAGCAGAGGAGAAAAGGCAAATAAAATCATATACTGTTCAAATCATTTAAAAAAAAAAAGAATAAAATGAATGGATAGCAAGATGAATGGATGAAATAAAATATACTAAATCTGGTTTTTTTTCAGACAGAGCTTCAGAGTATGGTAAATAGTCACAGAGAACCAGGAATGATATAGGGCATGTGGTGTGGTACAATCTCCTTAAGTAAAGAGTTCAGGGAGTGGAAAACATAGTGAGAGACTCAAAAGTTAAGGAAAGTCAATATGTTGTTGAAGATATGTTTTAGTCTGCTCAAGCTGTCATGAAAAAACACCGTGGATTGAGAAGCTTGAACAACATAAATTTATTTTCTTACAGTTCTGGAGGTTGGAAATCCAACATCAAAGTGCCAGCATGTTCAAGTTCTGGTAAGGGGCCTCTGATTGATATGTAGATGGCTGTCTTCTTGCTTGACTTGCTAGTTTGGCTTCTCATGGCAGAGAAAGAGGACAAGCTTTCTGGTGTCTCTTCTTTTAAGGGCACTAATCCTATCATGAGGGTCCCACCCTCATGACCCTACCTAATGATCTTCCAATGACCCTATCTCCAAATACTATTACATTGAAAGGGAGGGCTTCAACATATGAATTTTTGGAGGACACAATTCAGCCATAGCAAGATGCAATTCATTTTGCATTGTTGGTTTAAAAGACTCTTAACTTACATATTTTTGCATTAAGTGTATCTGAGAAACTCAACTTATTAACTTATTATCCAACTCTAAAGCATAGTTAGTGCTTAAGGTATAACATCACCACATATTAAGTTTGAAATACTAAAGATATACTTCTTAGGACAACATGTGCTATTGGTAATTGACTATAAGTAACATACTAACCTTTGAGAGTGCCAATTTTTCTTTTTTCTTTTTTTTATTTTTATTTTTACTTTATTTTACTTTACATTACTGTATTGGGCCAATTTTTAAATGTTCAGGTACATTAGAATCTCTTGAGGATCTGGTTAAAATGTAGATTCCACAGCAAGTACTTCTGCCACTTCTGCTATATCTGGTACTTCTGCCATTTTAACCAGAACCCCAAGGTGATTTTGCTATAGATGAGTGAGGATTACATCTTGAAGAATATCTGACTGGTTAAGTCAGAAATAACTTGGTCCCTCAAACTAAGTTCAAGTTTCTGCTGCTTCCTTCCTTGGCATGACTATAATGGTAGCATTTACAGATGATCTGTTGGTGTTTGTGACTGTGTAAGTTTCTTAAACAACAAAGAAAAAGGAAAGTTATTCCTGATAGCCAACGGAACATTGCTTCCACTACAAAATCATGTGCACACACACACAGAGAAAGACAGAGACAGAAAAAGACAAAGAAAGAGAGAATTAGGCACCAGAATCCGATTGGGGTTGGGGGAGAGTTGGTAGGCGGCTCTGGGAAAGCTAGAAGATGGATGTCGCCTAACACAGCACTGTCACTGAGTGAATAAACATAATGACTTAAAAAAATTAATCTTTGTAAATTAATACTTTTGGAGTAATTTTAGTTCACAGCAAAACTGAAGTGAAGGCCTATTGTACAGAGTGAAGCCAGAAAGAAAAACACCAATACAGTGTACTAATGCATATATATGGAATTTAGAATGATGGTAAATATCAATAACCTCAGATATGCAGATGACACCACCCTTATGGCAGAAAGTGAAGAGGAACTAAAAAGCCTCTTGATGAAAGTGAAAGAGGAGAGTGAAAAAGTTGGCTTAAAGCTCAACATTCAGAAGACGAAGATCATGGCATCTGGTCCCATCACTTCATGGGAAATAGATGGGGAAACAGTGGAAACAGTGTCAGACTTTATTTTTTTGGGCTCCAAAATCACTGCAGATGGTGATTGCAGCCATGAAATTAAAAGATGCTTACTCCTTGGAAGAAAAGTTATGACCAACCTAGATAGTATATTCAAAAGCAGAGACATTACTTTGCCAACTAAGGTCCGTCTGGTCAAGGCTATGATTTTTCCAGTAGTCATGTATGGATGTGAGAGTTGGACTGTGAAGAAGGTTGAGCACCAAAGAACTGATGCGTTTGAACTGTGGTGTTGGAGAAGACTCTTGAGAGTCCCTTGGACGGCAAGGAGATCCAACCAGTCCATTCTGAAGGAGATCAGCCCTGGGATTTCTTTGGAAGGAATGATGCTAAAGCTGAAACTCCAGTACTTTGAGTAAAGCTGAAACTCCAGTACTCATGCGAAGAGTTGACTCATTGGAAAAGACTCTGATGCTGGGAGGGATTGGGGGCAGGAGGAGAAGGGGATGACAGAGGATGAGATGGCTGGATGGCATCACTGACTAGATGGACGTGAGTCTGAGTGAACTCCGGGGGTTGGTGATGGCCAGGGAGGCCTGGCGTGCTGCGATTCATGGGGTCGCAAAGAATCGGACACGACTGAGCAACTGAACTGAACTGAACTATAAAAGCCTGTATGTAAAAAAAAAAAAAAAAGCCTGTATGTGAGACAGCAAAAGAGACACAGATACATAGAACAGTCTTTTGGACTCTGTGGGAGAGGGAGAGGGAGAGGGTGGGATGATTTGGGAGAATGGCATTGAAACATGTATAATATCATATATGAAACGAATTACCAGTCCAGATTCGATGCATGATACTGGATGCTTGGGGGTGGTGCACTGGGATGACCCAGAGGGATGGTATGGAGAGGGAGGTGGGAGGGGGGTTCAGGATGGGGAACATGTGTACACCCGTGGCGGGATTCATGTTGATGTATGGCAAAACCGATACAATATTGTAAAGTAATTAGCCTCTAATTAAAATAAATAAATTTATATTAAAGAAAAAAACTGAGGTGAAGGTATAGAGATTTCCCATATATCCTTTGCCCACTTCCCACATGAATAGCCTCCCCCCAACCAATTATCAACATCCCCCAACCGAAGAGTACCTTTGTTACCACTGATGAACCTACATTGAACATCAGAATCACCCAAAGTGCATGGTTTCCATTATGGTGTTACACATTTGGACAAATCTACAGTGATATCTCTCCATTGTTATAGTATCATGCAGAGTATTTTCACTGCCTTAGAAATGTTCTCTGCTTCTCCTAATCATTCCTTTCCCACCCCAAAGCCTGGCAACCACTGATATTTTTACTGTCTCCATAATTTTATCATTTCTAGAATGTCATATATTTGGAATCATACAGTATATAGCCTTTCAGATTGACTTCTTTCAATTAGTAACATGCATTTAAGGTTCCTATATGTTTTTTTAATGGCTTGATAGCTCATTACTTTTTAGTGCCAAATAATGTTTCATTGTCTGAATGTGTCATAATTTATTTATCCAGTTGCCTACAAAAGGACATCTTGGTTGCACTGAACCTATGACCTCACATTGGGAATAATTGACACCTTGGCAACATTGAGTTTTCCTATCTATGAATAGTTTCCTCTGAATATACATGAACTTTCTCTGTTGCTTAAGCACTTCCTTTTATTTAGTTCTTTGATTTTGTTCATCAGAGTTTTGTAGTCTTCCTTATATAGATCTTGTACATATTTTGTTAAATTTACACCTAAGTATTTCATTTTTGAGCATGTCCATATAAATGGTATTGTGTTTTTAATTTCAAATTTCACTTGCTCATTTATGGATGCAAGAAAGTTGCAAGCTTTTGTATATTAACTTTGTATCCTGCAAGCTGGCTATAATTGCTCTTCCAAAGTTTTTTTTGTTGATTCTTTAGAAATTTCTACTTAGACAATCATGTCATTTGTGAACAAAGAAAGTTTTATTTTTCCTTCCCTTTCTTGTCTTATTGCATTAAGTAGAATTTTCAATATGATGTTGAAAAGGAGTGGAGGGGAAAGATATCCTTGCCTTGTACCTGATCTTACTGGAAAGCTTCTAGTTTTTCACCATTAAGTATGATGTTAGCTCTACTCTTTATTAGTTTGAGAAACTTACCTTCTATTCGTAGTTTACTGAGTTTTCATAATGCATTGTTGTTGGATTGTGTCAAATACTTTTCCTGAATCAATTAATATGACTATTTGACTTTCTTTTTTAATCTGTTAATGTGATAGATTATATTAATTGATTTTTGAATGTTGAAGCAGTCTTGTATACTTGGCATGAGTTCCACTTGATCATGGGGAATACATTTTTTATACATTGTTGGATGTGATTTGCTAATATTTATTGAGGATTTTTGCATCTATGATCATAAGAGATATTGGTCTACAGTTTTCTTTTCTTGTAATTTTTTTTCTGGCTTTGGCATTGGTAGGGCATTTCTGGTTGGGGAATGATAGCCTCATAGAATGAGTTAGGAAGTAACACTTCAGTTTCATTTTCTGAAAGAGATTGTAGAGGATTGCCATAATTTCTTTCCTAAATGTTTGGCAAAATTCACCAGTGAATCCATATATAGATCTGGTATTTTCTGATTTGGAAGGTTATTAATTACTGATTAAATTTCCTTAATAGGCCTATCAGATTGTATATTTCTTCTAGTGCGAGGTTTGGTTAATTATGTCTTTCAGGGAATTAGTCCATGTCATCTAGGTTATCAAGTTTATGGGCATAGAATTGTTCATACTATTCTTTTATCAAGCTTTCAGTGTTGATAGGATCTGTAATAATGTCCCCTCTTTCATTTCTGATATTAATAATTTATGTCTGCTTTTTTCCTTAACCTGGCTAGACACTTATCGATTTTTATTTATCTTCTCAAAGAACCAAGTTTTGGTTTCCTTGATTTTTCTAATTGAGTTCTTGCTTTCATTTTCATTGATTTCTGTGCTAATTCATATTATTTCTTTTCTTCTGCTTACTTTGGATTTAATTTGCTCTGTTTTTCTAGCTTCCTAAGGTAGAAACTTGGTTTTTTCTTTTCTAATATATGCATTCAATGCATTTATTAGAAAAGATGCACTGCTTTGCCACACCCCACAAATTTTGACAAATTGTGTCTTCATTTTCATTTAGTTAAAAATATTTTTTACTTCTCTTGAGACTTCTTTTGACCCGTGTGATTTAGAAGTATATTTTTAATCTTCACGTATCTGGGGATAACAGCTTTTAAAAAAATAAATAAATGAAGGAAGACAGTTAAAGGCTTTTGCTTAATCTGATGTAGCCTAGCCCAGCACCACTGAGGCTCTGAAAATAAATGGGAGTTTAAGAATATTATTTTTATCTCCCTGCTGGACTTCTATGTTTAATAGGAGTCACTTCTTTCCATACCCAAGAGCATTAATGGAATGCAGGGCAAGATTAGTTAACTTGAGGATGGAATTTAATTACCATAAATTTTTAAAAAAACTACCACATTTGCTATGTGCAATGTGGAAAACTGGAACAAGTGAAATCCAGTTTGGCTTCCATTATGATTAACACTATAGAAAAGATTATATTTCCTATTATTATTATCACTCAAGTGTTAATACACATATTTAAAAATCCACTCTAATCTGGTAATGGAACTGACCATGGAAAGTTGAATTACTTATTTTCTTGCTTTATCCATTTTATTGACTGAAAAGTTACATTCATTTAATTAAAGGTTAATATTTAGTGTTGAAATAGCATGATGAATCATTTATAGAAATGGAAGGGAGAGATTAAAAATTAAACCAATCACTTTGTGTTAATCACTTAACTATTTTAAAATCTCATTTTAATGGAAGAGTAAGTTAACCTCCTATCCCCTGCCCCCTGGCTATGATTTCACTGTAGGTTGAACGCTAATAAATAAGTAGTTTCCAGGTTTTCTTTTGTGATGAGAGACCCTTAAAAAAAAAAGAAAAGAAACTATTGTTTAAAACATCTTTCTCTTGTGTGAGAAACAAATAAAATAGAATCTGATGATTATACTGTGTTTGCAACAATTGTTTGTCAAGCCTGGGACTTTTTAGAAACAAGTATACAATTATTCATCTAATCTAAACTTTACATTTTTCTGTTTTCAGGTCAAACTCCCAAGAGTTTGAGGTCAAATGTTGATGGAGCACCCAGATGTCCTCAGCTGTCATGGAGAATACTTAACATATTTGCTTGCATATTTCCCCCATTATATTGGCAGATACTTAGTTATTAACAAAGAAGAAAGAGGTGGGTTAAGGAGTTAACCTAGCAATCACTGTAGTCTGAGGCCAAAACCACCCTTGACATGATCCAAAGCTTTTAGGTTTATTGTATTCTTTCAGAAAGAAGACATTGTCTCACATGTGACTAGTAAAATAATAAAAATAAGGATAAGAAGAAGAACTAATGACTACTGGGCACCTGATACCCAACTACACAAATGTGTGTGCACATGCATGCACACATATACACCACACTCCGCCTCTTCTCTCTACCATAGTTGTCATCACCCCCTCACATAACCATTCACCTCCCTCCTGGTGAAAATCTTTCAAAGGGGCTTAGTGAAGCCTTCAGAAATCTTTGGGATGCACTGATCTGGTGTGAAATGCATTCACAGGTATGGAAATGTGGCTTTAAATAAGAGTTCTTCAGCTTGGACCAAATGTTTGCAGCATTATGTAAGGCATTGTTTGTACTTCAAAAAGAAGGATCAGCAAGGGAAGGAATGGTGCAAAATTATTTTCTTTTGAGTTGCAGGGGAAATTTTTCTTTGTTCATAATAGCCCTATGAATAGAACAAATGTGGAAATATTGCCAGGACTGAAAAATCCCAGCCTATAGTAACTGCCAATCTTAGTGAACTTCCAGAGGATGAAGTACTGCTGTTTGACCCCAGCAAAATTAGGAGAAAAAAAAACTTCCCTTACCCGTCATTATTTGGGAAAACACATGTGTTAAGCCCTCTGTGAGCAAGAGCTTCATGGGAAGTTAACACATAAATGGAGACAAAAAGGAGATAACAACAGAGTTTTGTTTTCTATTATCTTTGAAATTTTCTCAAGTTTAACAAATGCTGAACATCCCAGAGGAATTAGAGTTTTAAGGCTTGGGAAAGATGGATACCAATAAGACATACCTTTTTTGTCTTTGCCAGGTTAAGGCAATCCAAATAGTTCCTTCTGTTTCAAATGACCATGGATGCTGTCAACTAAAAATATAGTCACAACCCAAAAGTAGAGAGTTACTTTATTTGGTGGGAATGTTCAGGACTCCAAGCCTGGGACAGGATATCAGTAGCTCTGAGAAAACTGCTCCAAGGAGACAGAAGGGAGACTCAGGCTATACACAGATTTGCAACAAAGGGAGCAGGCAGTCTAAACATCAAAGATCAAATATCAAGTTAAAGAATTTAGCCTTCTTTGTATGGAAAGATGCAAGCCTCTGCGCTCACTGAATTCATTCCTTTCATATGCATCTCAGCTATCTAGGGCCAAATCTTGTTTCCTTTTTCACCTTGCCTCTTGCTCTTCAGCTCTTCAGCTATCAGCAATTACCTATCGGGGGTGGCAGCATCCACTGGATCACAGTTTTAGGAGCTCTCATTCACGTTTGGAGACCAGAAATCACTGATGGCTGTGACAGTTCTTGATTATTGATATGGCAGGAGACATTTTCATTTCACAAGGCTCTGAATAGACAGACTCACAAGCAATGTGTAACTAGAGCTGATTGTGTCAATGTGCCTGGGTAAAGCATTTTCATCAAGCCCTGAGCTGTGTTCCATGGTGCTATTGAATTAAGGTGCCCAATTACTTTGGCAATCAATTTAACATGCAGTCAAACAATGGTTTTATATTTTTTTAGCTGAATTTGTTGATTATGTTACTGGATTGACTAAATTAACTGGCCACATTAGGACCAGAGGGAAAATGTTGCATGCTCACCTAGAAGAAAATGTGGAAAAAAATTATTTCCTCACAATTGAGAAAAATCATCACTTTTTTTGTTATGAGAAATCTACACTGTTTGGGTTTCTTTAAAACGATTACTTTTTTAAACTACCCAGTTTTATGCTCAGCATCAGGCAAAGTATAGGTACTATAAAAACTGGACAAACCATTGTAGTTTCCGACCTCATGGAACTTACAGCTTAGATGACATGAGAGATTTGAATAAATAATTAGGCAAATAAAGAAATATGTACAATGACATTTGTGCTTTATACTTTAAAAAATGGAAAAAGCAATGCAAAATAACTTAAAATTTTTCTTTTTGCCTTCCTCCTTTCTGTTCTTCCTTTCCTTATTCCTTCCTACTTCCCCTTTCTCTCTCTTTTTTCTTGTTGCTTGACTAGAGAATGTGTAGGTTGAAGGAGATTGCAATATGTAAATATGAGGTAAGTCTAAGAGATATCATGAAAAGTTTCCTCAAGTTAAAAAAAAAGCTTGGGAAGAAGAAAGAATAGCTGGGTGTAAGAAGGGGAGTGGAGCAAGGAAGGAAAAATACCAAAGACTCTATGAATTTCACTTAAAATATACACTAATAGAAATTAATGTCTTAGGTTGGTAAGCTTAGGAAAGTAAATCCAGAGGAAGGAAATAATTTAAGAAAGATTTTTTTTTCACTTTTCTATAAGTGAAAATTTTTGTTTTATTATGTTTCTAAGCTGTTCTCACAAAGTTTTCCCATTGATAGAATTTTGGATGAAGTAATTAAATACTGGCTCAGAGGTATGAAATGTAATGTTCATGGTCACACATTGGGACAGAACTGTGTTGGACCTTTAGGTCTCCTAATACCTAAATTGGGGTTCTTTTTACTATATCACACCAATTCTAAGAAAGCTTTCCAGTGCAATGCATCACTATTTTGAAAGGGCAGCTTGATTTACATATGCAAATTGTCTACAGTGTGGCTCCTGGTTATGCGCAATCACAGTTCTGTCCTCTGACCAGCCCATCTTGTGGATGAGATTGGGAGAAATAACTGGGCAAGTGCAACTCTGTTCCTTCCTCTTTCTGGTATCTGCCTGCAGAAAACTGAGTTTCCATGGGAGAGGCCTGTGACAGGCAGGCATTTCTCCTAAATGCCTTGATGAAGTATCAAGAAGCCTAGTTTGCATATGCTCAGTTCCTCAGTCATGTCTGACTCTTTGTGACCCCATCGACTTTAGCCCACCAGGTTGCTCTGTCCATGGGATTGTACAGGCCAGAATACAGGAGGGAGTTGCCATCTCCTCCTCCAGGGCATCTTCCCCACTCAAGGATTGGACTGGTGTCTCTTGCAGCTCCTGCACTGGCAGGTGGATGCTTAACCCGAGCCACTGGGAGTCAACTATTTAAGCTTCATTCTTCAAACAGCTTTAACAATAACAAAGCTGATAGTTTTATCTCATCTGTTAAGTCCTACAAGCTCAAATACTAGTCATCAGTAAATCTATCTGTGACTGGGCTTTCCTTTGTGAGAAGTTTGTAAATTATTAATTTAAATCTCTTTAAATGTTTACCTCTATTCAAATTTTCTATTTCTTCTTGAATCATTGTTGCTAGGTAGTGTCTTTCTAGGAATTTTTCCATTTCATCTATGTTGTCTAATTTCTTGGTATAGTATTTCTTTATAATTCTTTTTTATTTCTGTAGCAACGGTCTCTCTTTCATACCACCTTTAGTAATTTGAATCTCTCTTTTTATCTTGGTTAGTCTAGTTAAGTTTGCCCATTTTGTTGATTGTTTTAAAGAGTCAGTGTTTACTCTTGCTGATTTTCTCTACTTTGTACTCTCTTTTTCATGCAAGTCAGCTCTGATCTTTATTATTACCTTCCTTCTGCTTTCTTTGAGTTTAGTTTCCTCTTCTTTTTCTAGGTCCCTAACGTAGAAGGTTAGGTTATTGATCTGAGATCCTTCTTTTTTAAAAAAATATAGATGTTGGCGCTATACATTTCTTTCTATCCATGGCTTTAGCTATATCCCAATTTCATTTACAATTGCAACAAAGAGAATAAAATTTTTAAGAATAAATTTAACCAAGGAGATAAAACACCAGTACTTAGAAAACTATAAGATGGATATGAAAAAAAGTGAAGGGAACACAAATAAATGGAAACATATACTGTGCTCATGGATTAGAATAATTAATATTGCTAAAATGTCCATACCATCTAAAGCAATATACAGATTCAATGCAAACCTTATCAAATACCAATAGCATTTTTAACAGAAGTGGACAAAAAATCCTGAATGACCAAATAAACTGTGAGAAAAAAGAACAAAACTGAGGCATCATGCACCCTAACTTCAAATTATACTACAAAGCTATAGTAATCAAAGCAGTATGGTATTGGGACAAAAAATAAACACATAGATTAATGGAACAGAAGAGAGCCCAGAAATAAACCTGTGAACATATAGCCAATTAATATATAGTGAAGGTGCAAGAATATACAATAGGGAAAAACAATCTATTCAATAAATGATGTTGGGAAAGTTGAACAGCTACATACAAAATAATACAACTGGATCATTCTCTTATACCATATACAAAAGTAAACTTAAAATGGATTAAAGACTTGAATGTAAGACCTGAAACCATAAAATTCCTAGAAGAAAGTGTACACTGTCGGTTCTGTTTTGTATGTCTCCTCATGCTAAGACAACAAAAGCAAAAATAAACAAGTGAGATTACATAAAAGTATTGATAAAAAGCTTTTGCACAGCAAAGAAAACCAAAAAAAAAAAAAAAAGGCAATCTACTGAGTGGGAGAAGATATCTACAAATCATACATCCAATAAAGAGTTAGTATCCATGATTTATAAAGGACTCATACAACTTTATATTATGAAAATGAAAAATCTGATTAAGAAAATGCACAGAGGACCTAAATAGATATTTTCCCAAAGAAGACATATGGATGGTCAATGAGCACATACAAAAAGGCTCAACATCATTAATCATCAGGGAAATACAAATCAAACTACAATGAGATATCACCTCATACCTGTGTCAGAATGGCTATTATCCAAAAGATAAAAAATAATGTGTTGGGGGAGGAGATCAGCCCTGGGATTTCTTTGGAAGAACTGATGCTAAAGCTGAAACTCCAGTACTTTGGCCACCTCATGCGAAGAGTTGACTCATTGGAAAAGACTCTGATGCTGGGAGGGATTGGGGGCAGGAGGAGAAGGGGACGACAGAGGATGAGCTGGCTGGATGGCATCACTGACTCTTTGGACATGAATCTGAGTGAACTCCAGGAGTTGGTGATGGACAGGGAGGCCTGGAGTGCTGCGATTCCTGGGGTCGCAAAGAGTCGGACATGGCTGAGTGACTGAACTGACTGAACTGAACTGAAGGGAGTGTAGAAAAAAGTACTCTTGTACACTGTTGGTGGGAATGTAAATTGGTACAGACACTGTGGAAAATGATATGGAAATTCCTAAAAAGTTGAAAGTAGAATTATTATATGATCTAGCAATTTCATTTCTGAATATTTACCCAAAGAAAACAAAACCATTAATTCAAAAAGATATACATACCCCAATTTTCATCGCAGCAGCATTAGTCAAGATATGGAAGCAATCTCAGTGTCCACTGATAGATGAATGGATAAAGAATATGTGTTATATATATATAATATTATATATACATACAATGGAATATTAATCATGAAAAATGAAATTTTATCATTTGTGACAAAGTGAATGGACCTAAAGGGTGTTATGCCAAGTGAAATAAGACAGACATAGAAAGAGAAATGCCATGTGATTTTACTTGCATGTCAAATCTGAACAACAAAACAAAGGAACAAACAAAAGAAAATGAAAACACATTCACAGATGTAGAGAAGAAACTGCTGGTTGTCAGAGAGGAGGTTGTGGGGATAGGTGAAATAAGCAAAGGAGATTAAGAAGCACAAAGTTTCAGTTATAAAATAAATAAGTCATGTGTATGTGTAATATACAGAGTAGGCCATATAGTCAATAATACTGTAATATCTTAAATGGTGACAGATGGTAATTAGACTTATTGTTATGATCGTCTCATAATACATGTAAATGTTGAATCACCATGTTATATGCTTAAAACTAATGTAGAATGTTATGTCAATTAAAAATAAATACATAGAGACACAGGTGTATAGAACAGTCTTTTGGACTCTGTGGGAGAGGGAGAGGGTGGGATGATTTGGGAGAATGGCATTGAAACATGTATATTATCATATGTGAAATGAATCGCCAGTCCAGGTTCGATGCATGATACAGGATGCTTGGGGCTGGTGCACTGGGATGACCCGGAGGGATGGTATGGGGACGGAGGTGGGAGGGGGGGTTCAGGATGGGGAACACATGTATACCTGTGGTGGACTCATGTTGATGTATGGCAAAACCAAGACAATATTGTAAAGTAATTAGCCCCCAATTAAAATAAATAAATTTATATTAAAAAATAAAATAAATAAAGTGGTGCAGCCCCTTTGGGATATAGTTCTGTTGTTCCTCAAATAATTAAATATACAGTTACCATATGACCCAGAAGTTTTACTCTGAGGTATATCCTGAAGAGAATTGAAAGCCTATGTCCTCATAAAAGCTTGAATATGAAGGTTCATAACAACACTATTCATAAAGCCAAAAATAGAAAAACCTGAATATCTATCAACTGAAGAATAGATAAACAAAATGTGGCATACCCATTTTATTGTTATTGTTTAGTTGCTAAGTCATGTCTGACTCTTTTGTGATCCCATGGACTGTAGCCCACCAGGGCCTCTTTCCGTGTGATTTTCCAAGCAAGAATACTGTAGTGGGTCATCATTTCCTTCTCCAGGGGATCTTCCCAACCCAGGGCTCGAACCCACATCTCCTGCATTGGTAGGCAGATTCTTAACCACTGAGCTACCTGGGAAGCTGGCATGCCCACACAATGTAATATTATTTAGCCACGGAAAGGAATAAACTACTGAAATATGCTGCAACATGAATGAACCTTGAAACATATTAAGTCAAAGAAGCCAGATGTAAAATGCCACATATACCACATAATTCCATACCATCATAAAAAGTACTGAATTGCATGCTTTAAAATGTTGAACTTTATGGTATGTGAATTAGATATCAATAAAACTATTATTTTTAAAAACATGAGTAAGGTAACTTCACAACTTTTAAGAAAGTGCCCCAAGGACAAACTTTTGTCACCCACCTGGGAGGAGATGATTTTCTGAATATCAGGGGAATGCCAGAACCCATGAGCCAGCTGCATGTCCATCAGGACTCCTGGCATATACGCAGTAGACACTCAGAATTTCTTGTTGAACTAAATTGGTTTCTACCAAATTTTCTCAGCGTATCTATGGGAAAGTCAGTTAGTCCCCTGCTGGATCACTCTGATCCTAGATACCTATCCTGTCTACCTGGATGATTACTACCTCAGAAAAAAATCTTTTTTCACTAACTGTCCTCAGTTCAGTCTCTCAGTCATGTTCAACTCTTTGCAACCCCATGAACCACAGCATGCCAGGCCTCTCTGTCCATCACCAACTCCCGGAGTTTACAGAAACTCGTGTCCATTGAGTCGGTGATGCCATCTAACCATCTCATCCTCTGCCATCCCCTTCTTCTCCTGCCTTCAATTTTTCCCAACATCAGGGTCTTTTCAAATGAGTCAGCTCTTCACATCAGGTGGCCAAAGTATTGGAGTTTCAGCTTCAACATCAGTGCCTCCAATGAACAGTCAGGACTGATTTCATTTAGGATGGACTGGTTGGATCTCCTGCTGTCCAAGGGACTCTCAAGAGTCTTCTCCAACACCACAGTTCAAAATCATCAATTCTTTGGTGCTCATCTTTCTTTATAGTCCAACTCTCACATCCATACATGACCACTGGAAAAACCATAGCCTTGACTAGATGGACCTTTTGACAACGTAATGTCTCTGTTTTTTAATATGCTGTCTAGGCTGGTCATAGCTTTTCTTCCAAGGAGCAAGTGTCTTTTAATTTCATGGCTGCTGTCACCATCTGCAGTGATTTTGGAGCCCCCCAAAATAAAGTCTGACACTGTTTCCACTGCTTCCCCATCTATTTGCCATGAAGTGATGGGACCAGATGCCATGATCTTAGTTTTCTGAATGTTGAGCTTTAAGCCAACTTTTTCACTCTCCTCTTTCACTTTCATCAAGAGGCTCTTTAGTTCTTCTTCACTTTCTGCCATAAGTGTGGTGTCATCTGCATATCTGAGGTTATTGATATTTCTCCCAGCAATCTTGATTCCAGCTTGTGCTTCATCCAGACCAGCGTTTCTCATGATGTACTCTGCATTTCAGTTAAATAAGCAGGGTGACAATATACAGCCTTGACTGTCCTAGTGGACATGAATCTGATTTGTTCTACCTCCAATCAAGCTCCGTTTCTAACCATGCCCAGCAAATCTCTTTTCAACTACCTGTCCAGTAAACTCAGATATATGGAGAGGCAATATTGTCTTATATAAGAGCATGAGAGTCCAAAGCCCTTGCTGTTTCCAGCTTAGATAAATAATAAAATATGGCTTCCTCTTTCTCATTGTCCCTCTTTCCAACATCACACTGCAGAAAGAGTCATTTTTTTAAAAATGTAAATTGGATCCTGCCTCTTCCTTTTTCTGTTGCTACTGCTGCTGCTAAGTCACTTCAGTCGTGCCTGACTCTGTGCGACCCCATAGATGGCAGCCCACCAGTCTCCCCTGTCCCTGGGATTCTCCAGGCAAGAACACTGGAGTGGGTTGCCATTTCCTTCTCCAATGGATGAAAGAGAAGTGAAAGAGGTCGCTCAGTCGTGTCCGACTCCTAGCGACCCCATGGACCGCAGCCTACCAGGCTCCTCTGTCCATGGGATTTTCCAGGCAAGAACACTGGAATGGGCTGCCATTTCCTTCTCTGTTGCTAAGACAAATTAAATGCTTAATGTCAAGTACATTTCTAAGCCGTTTTTGTTTACTGACTCATTAAATCTTCCCAACAATAAATATTATTCTTATTCTTATTTTATAGATGAGCAGGGTAAGGCACAGAAAAGTTAAGCTGCTTATTCAAGATAATACATCCTTGAAGAGGTTGGGGTGAGAAATGAACCTAGACAACGTGTCTCCAGAGCCCTTGACTTCAGCATGACACCATCTCCTTCTCAATGGCTATTCATTCCACTGAGAGCAGAATCTTTACCATGGTTTTCAAGGCCTGCATGATGAGGTCCCTGCTTTTCCCATCTCTTAATACCACCCAGTACCTGGGATCTTCACACTGCCATCACGCTGGCCTGCTAGTTAGTTAATTCCTTGTATGTACTAAGCTTTTTCCTACCTTTGTACTTTCAGTTTTCTCTGTAATGCATTTCCTCTCCTCTCCTTCCCTCATGTGTCTGGTTGTTTAAATGTTATCATAACAGGAATCTTCCCTCACCATTGTCTCTTGAAGAATACACCCTCTTCAGCTCTCTGTCTTCAGACCATCCTCTGCAACCTCCTCATTTTGTTCAGATCACTTTTCTCAGAGTGTTTACCAGATTGTGAACTGCCTCCCCTGCTGGACTGTGGGATCTTAAAGACAGGAACTATTTGACTGGTTCATCTGGCACCTAGCTCTCTATCTGTCACAATGTCAGCACTTAATCAAAATTGGCTTAATGAAGATGAAGAGGACTTAATCTATACCTTTGTTATAAGACTTAATGACTTATATTGCCTTTGGTTTGAACCCCTTAAATTCAGACTCTAGTTTGTTCATTTTTTTGCCCTTTGTATCTTGTATTCAATTCAATATGCTTTAATATATATTGAAAAAGAGAATGAAAGAGGAGTGAGTCATTAAGGGTGGGATTTGTTAAGTAAGGCTTCATAGAAGAGGTATACTTAAATGACTTACTCTTAATTTGCCAAAAACACTTTTTCAGACATAAAAGACCCACATTTTTAAGGCTCCTTATGAAGCAAACAGTTCTTGCTAAACAACATATCAATCATTCAAATGTAACTGAGAAAATACCATATGGATACTTTTATTGTAAAAAGCCATGGGCTTAAGTTATACGTGAACCTACAGAAAAGGATAATTTTGCCAAACATTTAAATAGTGACAAGGTGTTAATGCCGGTTTCCAAAGCCTCAAAGTGGCAGACTAAATCTACACACACCTTCTGAACTTGACCAAGAGCCAGCTGACTTAATTCTTAACAATTGTAACTGCTGGAAATCAATTCTTTTTCAATTTGAATGAGTGATCAGGAAGACAGAGATGAATTAAATCGGTTATTGTGTAGGCTGTTCATTTCACTCATGGTTAATTAACCTATATCTCATTATTCTTATAATACAGTGCTTAGAGATAAATATCTCTGAAGTCAGAGTGCAGGATTAGAAGCCCAGCTCTATCATTTACCTGCTGTGTGACTTCAGATAAATTATTCTCTGAGCTTTGGTTTCCCGGCTTGTAAAGATGGTGCTAATGATAATATCTGCCTCAGTGAATTTAAAATGCTTCACATAGTGCCCGGGACACAGAAATTCTTTAGTAAGTGTTGCATGTTAGCAGTAGTATTTTGAGTCATGTAGTGAAGGAAACAATCAGCTATCAAGAGATTTGAATTTTAGTATCAGTCTGCATAAAGCATCTGCCTGCATGCGGGAGACCTGGGTTCAATTCCTGGGTTGGGAATATCCCTGGAGAAGGAAATGGCAACCCACTCTGGTACTCTTGCCTGGAAAATCCCATGGACAGAGAAGGCTGGTAGCCTACGGTCCATGGGGTCTCAAAAGAGTCAGACACGACTTCACTTACACTTTCACTGCCACTGCCACTAATTAGTTGCAGAACTTTGGACAAATTCTTTGGTTTGGTCACTTTCCGTTCCAGCTTCCTCTTTGATAAAATGAGGGTGTTTACATGATTATTTGCTTCAAGTATCTAGTGCTGCATAATACACTAAAACAGTAGTGTCTTAACAACAGTAATTCATTATTTTTGTAATTAATTCTTTGGGTTGACTGGCAGCAACTGGGAGTTCTTTTGCTCTACGTAGTATAGCTGAAGTTACTCAAGTAGTTGCATTCATCTGGGGGTTTGGCTAAGTCAGTAACATGGAAAGTAGGCTTTCAACCTCCAGAGTCTCTCTCCTTGAGTCCTTTCCTCATTCCATAGTCTAGTTCAAGTGTCTTTACAACAATGTTTTCAAGCTGGAGTGTTCCAAAAGGACGAATCCCAATGTGAAGGCTTTATCAAGAACCTGTGTCATCCTGCTTAGCGATGTTCTATTAGCCAAAGCTAGTCAGATGGCGAAATCCAAGCTCGTTTTTAAGAGACCTACACAAGGGCATGAATGCTAGGAGGTGTGCTTCATTGGAGTCCACCAATGTAACTGTCTACCCCACAATGACTCCAGATTTTCTTCAGAGTCAGCATACTCCAATTTAATTATCCAGCATTTAGTAACCAAATTTCTTTCTACAATTCTTTCTATTTTGTAATTTTGCTTCTCAATAACCTATTGTTTCTGTAATGTGGAGCCATCATAGGTTGAGTTCTCCTGTATTTAAAAAAAAGCTGTAAAAAGTGTCCCAGTTTTATTTTTATTGCTGTAGTTTTCCCTATCTGTTGATGTGACCCCTAATTTCCCTAGGTCCAGTATACTTTAAAATGTTACTTTTCAATCATTTAACTGCTACATATGATTACCCATCCATAGAAATGTAAGCACCTGTTCTTAAGCCTCCTTTAGTCCATTCTCTTCCCCACCTCTATTCTCCTTCTCTAGAGTCCTGAGAGGTTCTTACATAAGGTTTTGCAGCTCTAGCTGTTCAGTGTTTATGCAGGTCTAATATTGCTCTTTTGAGGAGCTTTCCCCTTACATCCTACTGGGAACAAAACAGAGGAGGCTGTCTTCACATATAATGTTCAAGGGCAGCTCTTGCGTCACATATTTCAGCAAACAGTGATCATATGCTTCTTGATGCTAGGAGAAGTTCCTAAGCGTCTATCCATCTGGATGCCTTCTAGAGGATATGTAGGTTCAGGAAAACCCTCATCTCCCCAGCTCACAGTCCCATGTGCATTAATGTCACTGCACCCACTGTGCTCTTTGTAACCTACCCACATTTCAAAAGGTGTACATCAAACCACTGTTCATAAGAACAAGCTGTTTTACACTATTTTCAGGGATATACCCCATTGCTCACATAAGGACTTTATGCAAGGGATGGGTTTTTCATATCAAAATGCCCCATTTTAGTCTCTGGGAGAGTAATTTCAAGTTGAAGTGGAAACCTAGCAACTATCTGATTAATGGGATCAATTTAGGCAGCAAGAGGTCTGGCTGAGTTACAGAATTTAGCATTTAGCAACGATGAAGAGTTTGGAGTTAGGCATTCCATAAGGTCAAAAAAGGCTTGTGAAAAGGCATTTCAGGAAGCTCAACAGTTACTTCCCTGGGATTCTTCTCCTTACAAATCAACAGAACAAAAATCCCACAGATCTTATCTGATAATTACTATTAACTATGTCGTAATATTTTCCTAATATTATCCAACTTGTCTGTCATTCATAAAACACAGAATAGAACTAGGGCGGTTCTTTCAAAAAAGCATCATGCCAGGAAGTTAACTAATATCTCAACTTCACAGCTTCAAGAGAGCACATAGAGTGCACTGATGAAATTTTTGAAGCTATGCATTTTATAAAAAAATATGGATCCATTAATGAAATAGCAGCTCTGAATACAAACCATCTGATATGTGTGCTCCTTTCTGAAGACAGATTAAAAATATATTCTCATCATTAATTTGCTCACTTTTAATTTAATGTAAATATATCTGAGGTTAACATGTGTTTTGCAAAGATTTCAATGACCAGTAAAAATTAAATGTTCCAAAAAGTCTCACATTTATGTAAATGATACAAGAATCATTTATAGGATTGTTGCTTACCTGTATTAATATATTTTAATAAAGTAGTTTTGAAAAAACATTTTACTTAGAGGGACACTAGAAAGAGTAAGTTAAATACATCAAAATATAAAATATTCCTGTTGTATCTGTTTCTAACAGTACTGCTTAATGGAACAACTTTCAGTTTAAAAAGACTAAGATTTTGTATATGCACAGAAAATATCTGGGAGAATCTACAAGAAAATATTAACAGTGTTTGACTCTGGAAAAAGAAACAAGGGGTGGCAGGGAAATTTACTTCACATTTTATATATTCATCATAGTGGATTTTATAACATTGTCATGCATTACTGTATCATAGAAAATGAGTCAATAAAGACAAACCTAAATATTTTAAAAATTTATTAACCTTGACCCCAGGTCAGAAGCAGAATTTAATAGGGATCTAATTTATAGAATTCCTAGAATTTGAGTTGGAGAATTTTGAAATCATCTGTCCCATTACATCATTTGTTTCTAAACCAGTACTGAGTTTATTCAGTTTGCCTAACACTAAATACAACTACATTCCAATAGAGCTAAAGAATGTGTGTAGTCCTTAGAATTCACCTTAATGGAATTTGACCTTCAGTTGAATGTGTGTGGTGTAGGTTTCAGCTTTAGCCTTTAGTGTCATTAAGTGTTGAGATCATTCCTTGAAGGTATGGATAAGATGGGTAGGATAGTTGTTTGCTTACTAGGGTGACCCCTAAGGCACTAGAAAAGTTCTTTCCCATCTTCTTCCTAATTTCCAAATACATTCCATACAGATTCAGATTTCTGAACGAAAACACTGACATTTACTGAAATGCACACGTCCTTGTGAGAAGTAAGCAATGAAATATAACCACAAAGAATTGATTCTACTAATTCTTTCCTGAAAGTTGGGAAGAAAGCAGGTGGGGAAGGGAGAGGAAAAATTGGGGTGCCATAGATACAAAAGACAATACCAAAGAAAAGTTTGGCTGGCTTCACTCTTCTGCCTACCAGTCATATTGCTGTGTAATAAGCTTTAGAAAATGGCTGTTAATGATAACTTGAGACTTCCTAAAACTTAGCAACACTAGCAAACTTAGCTTGAAAATTGTATAGTGACTACTGAGTATCATAGTCGAGTGGTAAAGAGAAATACTGAACAACTGGAAGGAAAGCTATGAAGAAGTTCAGGGTGCTATGGGAGAGCATGTGTGTGTATGTGTGTGCATGTGCATGTATGTGTGTACAGACACATAAACACACAAGGTCTCCTTGTTAACCACTATTCATCATTCAGGACTTCAGAGATTGAGCCCCCAACTCCTGGTGGTGGTGGTGGTGGTGGTGGTTTAGTCGCTAAGTCCTGTCTGACTCTTGCCACCTGATGAACTGTAACCTGCCAGGCTCCTCTGTCCATGGAATTCTCTGGAGTGGGTAGCCATATCCTTCTCCAGGGGATCTTCTGGACCCAGGGATCAAACACACATCTCCTGCATTGCAGGCAAATTCTTTACAGACTGAGCCACCAGCTCCTGGAAGCTAGCCACCAGCTAGCTTCTTTAATTACCATGCCATACTGACTGAACATGCATCTCTCATTGTCTTTTCAGCACTCTACTGTAATTACTGTTTTTCTTCTCTTCTTCACTAAGCTAGAAGAATCTCTGGGCAGTGGCAGGGTCCTCCATCAGAATCTCCTCTTACACCATGCTTGGAATATAGCAGGTATATGATACATTTTTGTTGAATAAATGAAGGAAGGAAATGAAGCAGCATAACTGTATTTTAACACTAGAATAAAAAAACATCTCTCTAAATGGAACACAAATTTCTAAAGAATTATGGATGCATCTCTCTCTCAACAATGATTCTTATGAGCTCTCCATGGCTGTGGCTTAGGTGTGAGTCTTACAGACAGCATTTGACAGCAGTCTACTTCACTGTCGTCCAGGAAAAAATAATTCTAAGTGATGCTTATTAAAATACTCTCGGGTTTTTGCATGAATATTAAGATTTGGAGTTTATGGGGAAGGATGGTTAGGCAATGAGCTGAAAATAATAGAAGAAAAGAATAAAAAGGAATGGAAAAGACCAGCTTGGGTGGGGAAAACCAGGGCGAGAACCGAGAGAACTGGCAGAATCTCTAGGGAAATCTTGTGTTAGCTTGGCTCTTCCCACTTCAAGTCTACACACGCCTCTGGAACTCCCTGAAGCCTTTTGTGGGGAAAAACCCCACCTACAGGTTCTGGATGAAACGTTCCTTCAGACCTCCAGAAATGAGTCCCCTGGTCTTCCAATTACTCATTTCCTGGAAAAGTCATAGCTGGTCTATCCTGACCTTCAGAGCTTGAACGAGTGCAGATTCATCTTCCAAAGAAGAATTTACAAAAATCACTCAGAAAAGCCTCAAAAGCCAATCTCTCTTCTGCTTTATTTATCAAAAACTCTATGAACATTTTTACTGATTCTTTCTTTGTCTGGTTCTGGGTGAATCAGCAGGAAAACAGTGACTTCACTGTCAAGTTGAAATTTAAATCTGCAAAGGATGTTATTTTTAGTTTTGAAACACTGGGCTCAGAACTTGAATGTAAAGTAATGATACACCCTTTCTGGTCTTATATAAAGTCATCCTTATAACCTGCAGCTTGGCATGATCTCTAGTTTTAGTGGTGCTGTTATTAGCTATATTTCTTTATTTGCCGCAACAACTCTAGTCTTGTTTTCCACCTTGGCATTGGTAACAGTAGCTTACCTTTCAAGGAAAATGTTTTTATATTACTCTTACCTGTGTATGATTACCTGGCAAGCCGAAAAGCTAGTCTTGTGAATTTGCCATCCATGATTTCCTCTTCCCTTATGCCAAGCTCTTTGAATTTTGACATGTTAATTGGGCAAGTTTCTTTTCTCCAGTTCAGTAATGTCTTTCCAGACTGAGTGTGAGTATGGCCTATGGATTTGAGTTTTAGATTTCAGAAAGCAGAAAACTTGTTCATGATCCCTCTCTAAAATAGCTTCCATAAATCCAAAGAAGCAGATAATCCCCTTCTACACATAAGGCAGCATGTTTTGCAATGTTGTGTTGCAGAAATACCTATGTGAGCTTGTGAGACAATTTGGCCTAAGTACTTCAGCATCTGTACACAAGTGAGCTTGCAGTTCACTCCAGTCTGGTCCTTCCATCAGAGAATGACACAGACACCATGATATAAATAAAGTCCATGGGTCATGAATGGGTCTTAATCATCAACTGTGGCAAAGAAAGTTCTACTTCTTGCAACCATTATATTTCATCTTTCATACAATGCTTTAAATGTTATAGATGCTCATATATATGTATACATACATACACATATATGTAGTAGACCTACCAATTCCTTTAAAAGGAAGAGAATTAAGAGGTATGTAACAAAGATATAATTTATATATGTAACATGCATGTATGTCTGCCTGCACGCTAAGTTGCTTCTGCTGCTGCTGCTGCTGCTAAGTCGCTTCAGTTGTGTCCAACTCTGTGCGACCCCATAGATGGCAGCCCACCAGGCTCCCCCGTCCCAGGGATTCTCCAAGCAAGAATACTGGAGTGGGTTGCCATTTCCTTCTCCAATGCATGAAAGTGAAAAGTGAAAGTGAAGTCGCTCAGTCATGTCTGACTCCTAGCGACCCCATGGACTACAGCCTACCAGGTTCCTCCATCCATGGGATTTGCCTGACAAGAGTACTGGAGTGGGTTGCCATTGCCTTCTCCCTAAGTTGCTTCAGTTGTGCCCAATTCTTTGCGATCCTATAGACTGTAGCCTGCCACGCTCCTCTGTCCATGGGATTGTCCAGGCAAGAATACTGAAGTGGTTGCCATTTCCTTCTCAGGGAATCTTCCCAACCAGGGATTGAACTTGCATCTCCTGCATTGGCATGAGGATTCTTTACCACTGAGCCACCAGGGTACCAGATTTATGCTTAAGGGGCAATTAAAGCAGTGAATCAAGCAACTCATTTACCACCACAAGTGGAATGATCCATGGATTTTGGGAGGCTACACTGGGTGGACACTAAAACTTTTATTCCATTTATACCCTGCCAAGACTCTTGGGATGATGAAATTTTTATTAACAGAATGTTCTCATTAAGAAGGGAAAAGGCAGTGATATATCAAGACAGCAATGTAGTTTTTCCTGACTTCAGTCCTTCTTATAAGAAGGTCAAGTGGTAACTATCCATAGACAATACATCACTGTGAAAATCCCAGAGTCCAGGGGTGAGGCTGAAGCATCCCCTTAGACCAAAGAGACTGAGAAAGATTCATTAGAAGGGTAGGAGGAGCGGCTATACTCTGACCATATTGCCGCTTCCCCAGACTTGCACGGTGCCATACTAAGAGGGCCCTCCTGGGCCTATGGTTTCTCTAGTGAGTAAAAGAGAGCCCGAGATGGACATCCAGCTCCATCAGCATTGTGGAGTCATTCTCAGGAGTCCCACTAGGGGAAATTTGCAGGGTTTGAACATTGAAGATTAGATAGAAATGGAGAAGAGAAGTGGGGCTTATAGTAAAGTCGCTCAGTCGTGTCTGACTCTTTGCAACCCCATGGACGGTAGCCTACCAGGCTCCTCTGTCCATTGGATTTTCCAGGCAAAAGTACTGGAGTGGGTTGCCATTTTCTTCTCCAGGGAATCTTCACAACCCACGGATAGAACCCAGGTCTCCAGCATTGCAGGCAGACGCTTTACCATCTGAGTCACCAGGGAAGCCAGGCTTATAGCAACCAATATTCAGATCTTGGCAAACCACATTCACCCTCCCAGCTGTGCTCAAGTAGAGATCCCAGCCAGTAACTCCGAGTTGGTGCCCCTGTATGGCTGTGAAATACAATGGTCAGTTCTGCCTGTTTTAGGTAATCAGTCAGCAAGCTATACTAGCTATGGAGCTTATTCTATGGCTGTATGCAGGTAGGAAACCAAATTTGAATCTGTCTACTGCTGAATATAGCTCCCAATGCTGCCCAACCAGAGAACCCAAGTGGTCTCATAACCAATGCTATAGTCACATTTGTAGCAGCACTCAATCAGTAAGTTTAATCACTGGCTCTACTCATTTGCAGAGCCAAGTCAATGGCCCCCTCTGGGCAGGGACCTGATGGGCAGTTCTTTCTGATTTGGATCACCAGCCAATAGACTGAATGGGCTGTAGAGCATACACTATATAGTCACACAGGCAGAGAAGCAAATTTGAAGCTTTGCCCAACTGCTCAGTATAGCCTCTGGTCTCATCCAACAAGAAAGCCAGACCAGAGAACTGGGTAGCTGCAGAGCCCATCTGACAGCCACACTTGGGCATGAATAAAGCCAGCAGTCCTGCCCAACAGTGAAGTATAGTCTCTGACATTAAATAATCAGGAAGTCTTAATAGAGAGGCTGGACAGCCTCCGAACCCAGCCTACAGTACCACCCAGCCATAAAGCCCAGCCTAGCCTTTCTCACAGCAGAGCCCATTTTATGGTCTTGATGGATGCTGAATGCAGTCCACAGCCTCAGTCAGGCAAGGAGCTCAGCCAGTGATCCTGTCCAACCACAGAGCATAGCTTGCAGTTCCTCCCAACTTGGACAGTGACTCCACCCAACGATGGAGCAAAGTCTCTAGCCCTGCCGAACTGTAGGATACAACTGCAGGTCCCTCCTGACCAAAGAACTCAGCCAGTGACCTTGATCACCAATAGAGCAGAGCCAGTGGCCTACCTGATCATGAAAACCAGCCTATGGCCCACCTAACTTCGGGGCACAACCTGCTTCCCTGTCCAATCACAGAGCATACCCTATCCAACTAAAAAGTACTGCCTGTAGCCCTGCCTAAATGGAGTTCATCTAGCAGGACCATATAGTCAGGTGTCACACAAACTGAGATTCATTGCCACAAGATATGATTACAAAACCAAGCCTGTAGCCCTGCCCAATCAAGGAATCCAACCACGGGAACCACTCTGCCAGGGAACACAGCCAGTTATCTTGTCTATCAGGAGGTGACTGCAGAGCCCAGTTAGTGGCCCTACCTAAGGACTGAGCATAGTCAACAGCTCTGCCCAGTCAAGGAGCCTAGTGGCCCTGTTGGAATGTGGAGCAGGCTCACCAAACTGCAGAGCCCAACAAATAGCATTATCCCTGACTCAAAGAACAAGCAGTGGCCTGACTCAATGAGAGACCCCGAAAGCAAGAATTGCCTGCCCAGGGATCCTACCAGCTGACTCGTCCAGAACTCCAAGCTGAGATGTTTGGTGAATGACTATCCCTGTGAAGAGAATCTGTAAAGTCTAAAAGAGGAGACCACTTATGCAAATGTGTGCATAGAGATTCAAGGAATCAGGGATAATAAAATATCAGGTAACCATGACAACACCAAAGGAATCCAATAACTGATTGTAAAGAAATGGAGATCTATGAGCTATCTAACAAAAGATTCAGAATAATCTTCTCAAAAGAGCTCAGTGAAAAAAAAAAAAAAAAAAAAAAAAAAAAGAGCTCAGTGAACTACAAGAATACACAGACAACTACAGAAAATTAGGAAAACAGCAGAACTGACCAAGCAGAAGAATCCATGAACTAGAATATAGTCATATGAAATTGTCCAGTCAGAGGAGCAAAAAGAACAAAGAATGAAAAAGAGTGAAGAAAGCCTACAAAACTTATGAATACACACACACACACACACACACACACATATACACATTATAGGAATCCCAGAAGAAGAGAAAGAGAAAAGAACAGAAAGTCTATATAAGTAAATCATGGCTGGGGATAAGGGGAGTGGCCAAGATGGTGAGCTCACCTCCCACAGGCACATCAAGCTTATAAGTATTTGCAGAGTAACTGTCCATAAAGGCAACCTGAAGGCTAGCAGAAAAGATCTTGTACAGTTAAAGATATAAAGAAGGAACCACAACTAGATGGATAGGAGGGGCAAAATTGCAGTATAATCAAGACCCATATCCCCAAGTAGGCAACTCACAAATGGAAGGATAATTACAACTGCAGATGCTCTCTGCAAGGAACCAGGGCTCTGAACCCCACATCAAGTTACCTAGCCTAGGGGTCCTACACCAGGAAGATAAGCTCCCATAATGTTTGGCTTTGAAGGCCAGCAGGGGTTACTTCCAGAAGACCCAGAGGGTTATGGGAAATAGAGGGCCCACACAAAATCTCACATGCTTTGGAATCTAGGGTAGAAGCAGTAATTTGAAAGAAGCCTGGGGCAGACCCACTTGTTGATCTCTGAGAGCCTCCAGGAAAGGCAGGAAGCAATTGAAATTTACCCTGGTGACATAGATGCTAACAACAGACATTTTGGGGAGCTCATCCCACCATGGACACTGGTGCTGTTAAGCACCAGTTTATAATCCTCCCTCTAGCTTATTAATGCCAGAACCTACCCTAGCCCACCAACCAGTCAACACCAGTTCTGGGATGCCCCAGGCCAGACAGATAGTTGGACAGGGATATGGCCCCTTGCACTAGGACTCCCTGAAACTCTGGCTGCCCTGGGACTGGCTTTGCCTACTAGAGGGTCCAAGAATTAGCCCTACCCAGCAGTGGGCTGGCATCCCTTCCAGGATCTCCTGAGCACAGGCCCCTTTACTTTCCAGTTGGCAACAACTCCAAGACCCTAGGGCCCTGCAGCCAGAGACCCTAGGACCTGGTTCTTCCCACCAACTGGTCAGCACTAGCTCCAGGTACTCATGGGTGTTGACACCACCCACCAACAGGCCAACACCAGCTATGAGACCCCTAGCTCCATAGCCAGAGTCCTCAGGACATGTTGTCTCCCATCAGTGGGCTGGCACTAGCTACAGGACCAAGCCTCATCCACAGCTGGGTGGGCACCAGCCTCAGGATGCCCTGGGCCCCAACCTCACCCATCAGTGAGCCGAAACCAGAATGAGGACTTCCCTGGCTGTGCAGTCCCCAGCCCCACCCACAAGTGACCAGCAGTCTCCATACAAGGCAAGACCTGAAAGCCAACCAGATTGGGGGCCAGTCCCACCCACCACTGAACCCATAGTAGTCAGTCCACCATAACAAAAGTACCCATACAGCTCACGTAGAGGGCACTCCTAGGGCATATAGCTCTACTGACCAGAGGGGAATGCACTGCTGAACCCCACAGGACATTTCCTACATAAGGCCACTTCTCCAAGACTGGCAAACATAACCAATTTACAAAATATATAAGAATAAAAACAGAAAATTAGTCAAAATGAGGTGACAGAGAAATATGTTCCAAATGAAGAAACAAGATAAAAAACAAAACAAAACAAAGAACTAAATGAAATGGAGACAAGCAATCTACCCAATAAAGAGTTAAAAGTAATAGTCACAAAGATGCTCAAAGAACTCAAGAGACATTCAGAAGATTAGAGTAAGAAGTTAGATGTTTTTAACAAAGAGTTAGAAAACATAAGGAAGAAACAAACAGAACTGAAGAATACAATAACTGAGATTAAAAAAAAAAATACACCAGAGGAATCAATGGTAGATTAGATGAGACAGAAATGGACCAACAGACTGGGAGACATAGCAGCAGAAACCACTGAAGATGAATAGATAAAAAGAATTTTAAACATGAGGACTGTTTAAAAAAACTTTGAGACAACATCAAGCATTCTAACATTTGCGATACAGGGGTTCAAAATAAGAAGGGAGAGAGAACATTTTATAAGGCATAATAGCTGAAAATTTTTCCTAACCTAGCAAAGGAAACAGATGTCCAAGTCTAGTTTGTACAGAGAGTCCCAAACAGGATCAACACAAAGAGGACCACACCATGACACAGTGTAATCAAAAGAACAAAAATTAAAAGATGGAGAGAACATTAAAAGCAGCAAGGGAAAAGCAACAAGTTATGTACAAAGGAAACCCATAAAGCTATGAGCTTATTTTCAGCAGAAATTCTGCAGACCAGAAGGAAGTGCAAGATATATTTAAAGTGATGAAAAGGAAAAATCTAAAACCAAGAATACTCTACCTGGTGAGGCTCTCATTCAGATTTGAAGGAGAGAACAAAATTTTAGAGACAAGCAAAAGAAGAAACCATGAAATCCATTTTACAAGAAATGTTAAAGATAGTTCTCTAAGCAGAAAAGTAAAGGCCATGACTAGAAATAGGAAAAGTATGGAAGGAAAAATCATGTTGGTAAAGTAAAATATGCAGTAAAGGTAGTAGCCCAATCACTCATAAAGTAGTTGGAAAGTTAAAAGATCAAAGTAGTAAAATCATCCATATCCACAGTAAATAGTTCACCTCTTTCACACCTCAACATAATACAGGCCATATATGATAAGCCCCCAGTGAATATCATACTCAACATTGAAAACCTGATGGCATTTCCTCTAAGATAAGGAAAAAGACATGATGCCCAATCTCATCACTTTTATTCAACATAGTATTGAAAGTTCTAGCTACAGCATTCAGATAAGAAAAAGAAATAAAAGAAATCCAAAAAGGAGAGGGAGAGGTAAAAATGTCTGTTTGCAGATGACATGGTCCTGTACACAGACA
The DNA here is from genome assembly GCF_014754425.2 of Oryx dammah. NCBI lineage: Eukaryota > Metazoa > Chordata > Mammalia > Artiodactyla > Bovidae > Oryx > Oryx dammah. Next base: position 89,386,632 of record NW_024070207.1, on the reverse strand, counting down.
ATCCTAAAGATGCAACCAAAAAGCTACTAGATGATGGTCATTCTGACTGGCATGAGGTGATACTTCATTGAAGTTTTGATTTGCATTTCTCTAGCAATGAGTGATGTTGAGCATCTATTCATGTGTTTATTGCCCGTCTGTATGTCTTCTTTGGAGAAATGTCTGTTTAGGTCTTCTGCCCATTTTTTGATTGGGTTGTTTGTGTTTCTGATATTGAGCTCCATGAACTGCTTATATATTTTGGAGATTAATCCTTTCTTGGTTGCTTCATTTGCAATTATTTTCTCCCATTCTGAGGGTTCTTTTCATCCTGTCAGAATGGCCATCATCAAAAATATCTACAAAAAAATAAATGCTGGAGAGGATGTGGAGAAAAGGGAACCCTCTTGTACTGTTGGTAGAAATGTAAATTGATATAGCTACTAAGGAGAACAGTACAGAGATTTTTTAAAAAACTATAAATAAAACTACCATATGACTCAGCAATCCCACTACTGGGCATATACCCTGAAAAACCACAATTCTAAAAGACACATGTACCCCAATGTTCATTGCAGCACTATTTACAATAGCCAAGACATGGAAGTAACCTAGATGTCCATCAACAGATGAACGGATTTAAAAAGTTGTGGCACATATATAAAATGGAATATTATTCAGCCATAAAAGAGAATGAATTTGAGTCAGTTGTAGTGAGGTGGATGAACTTAGAGCTTGCTATACCGAATAAAGTAAGTCAAAAAGAGAAAACCCAATATAGTATATTAACACATATATATATGGAATCTAGAAAAATGGTACTGATGAATGTATTTGCAGGGAAGGAATGGAGACACAGACATAGAGAAGAGAATTGTGGACACAGCAAGGGCTGGAGAGAGTGGGACTAATTGAGAAAGTAGCATTGATATATATACACTACCATGTGTAAGATAGATAGCTAGTGTGAAGCTGCTATATAACACAGGGAGCCCAGCCTGGCACACTGTGACAACCTAGAGAGGTGGAATGGGATTGGGGCATGGGAAGCAGGCTCTAGAAGGAAGGGGTACATATATAGTTATGATCAACTCACGATGTTGTACAGCAGAAACCAAAACATAATTGTAAAGCAATTATCCTCCAATTAGAGATTCCCTGGTGGCTCAGATGCCCTCGATGCAGGAGACCCAGGTTTGATCCCTGGGTTGGGAAGATCCCCAGGAGAAGGAAATGGCAACCACTCTAGTACTCTTGCCCAGAAAATTCCATGGATGGAGGAGCCAGTGGGCTACAGTCCATGGGGTCACAAAGAGTCGGACATGACTGAGTGACTTCACTCACTCACTCTATACTCCAATTAAAAATAAGTAAAAAATGAACTAAACTAGAAAAAAATTTATCAACAATTCATTAAACTTGAAGAATACAAAATTAATATACAGAAAATCTGTTGCATTTCTATATACTAACAATAAACTATCAGAAAGAAAAGTAAGAAAACAATCCTATTTATAACTGCATCAAAAAGAATAGAATACCTAGGAATAAATCCAAGGAGGTTAAAAATCTATATTCAGCAAACTGTAAGACATTGATGAAAGAAAATGAAGATGACACAAACATATGGAAAGAAATACCATGCTCATGGACCGAAAGAATTAATATTGTTAAAATGACCATACTACCCAAGGCAATCAAGAGATTCAATGCAATCTTTATCAAATACCAATTGCATTTTTCACAGAACTAGAGCAAAAAATATAAATAAAATGGAATACTACTCAGCCGTAAAAAAGAATGAAATCTTGCCATTTGCAACAACATGGATGGAGCCAAAGGGTATTATGTTAAATGAAATAAATCAGAGAAAGACAAATACTGTGTGATTTCACTTATATGTGGAATCTTAAAAACAAAACAAAGGAATAATCATAACAGAAACAGTGATAGATACAGAGAACAAATAGGTGGTTGCTAGAGAGGACAGGGAAAAGAGAAATAAATGATAGAATTAAAGATGTACAAAGTTTCTATTACAAAATAAATGAGTTATAGGTATAAAATGAACATTGTGGAATACAGTCAATAATTATGTAGTATCTTTGTGTGGTAACAGATGACAACTGGACTTATGATGATCGTTTTGAAATCTATAGAAATATCAAACCTCTGTGTTGTGTACAAAGAAACTAACATAGTGTTATAGGTAAATTATATTTCAAAAGCAAACAGAAACAAACAAACTCCTAGAAAAATATCAGATTTGTGGCTATCAGAAGCAGAGGCTAGGGGCAGGGGAAATTAGATGAAGGTAGTAAAAAAGTACAAATTTACAGTTATAAGATAAATAAGTACTAGAGACATTAACAATGCTGCATGTTATAAATGAAAGTTGTTTAAGAGAATAAATCCTAAGAGTTTTCATTTCAAAAGAAAAATATATTTTTTCTATTTTTAAACATTGTATCTATATGAGATGAAGGATGCTCACTAAACCTCCTGTGATAATCATTTCATGAGGTATGTAAGTTGAATCATTGTGTTGTATACCTTAAACTTATATAGTGCTATATGTCAACTATATCTCAATAATACTGAGGGAAAAACTCTAAAGTAATTATGGTAGATATAGGCTGTGGATATAAAACTTTATTTATTCATTTTCTATTGCTTTATGTGTATTTTTAACTTTTTACAATAGAACCAATTCCCTACACTCTCTCAAACACACAAACAGAAAAAGAAATAATGGCTGAAAACTTCCCAAATATGGTGACAGAAATGTGTATTCAGATTCATGAGCCCAAAAATATTCCAAATAGATCACACCTGAAAAAAAGCACATTATGATTAAATTCAAAAGTCAAAAACAAGAAGAGAATTTTGAAAGCAGCAAAAGGAAAGTAACTTATCTCAAACAAAGAAACCCCCATGAATTACAGCATAATTCTCCACTGAAATTTTGCAAGCCAAGAGACAGAGTTACAATATACTCCAAATGTTGACAGAAGGAAAACTATTAAGAATATTATTATAACTGGCAAAGCTATCCTGTGCTAATGAAGGATAAAGATTTTCCTGAACAAACAAAAGCCAAGGGAGTTCACCACTACTAGAACTGCCTTATAAGAAATGCCAAATTTCTTGAAGAAATGCATTCTTCAAGTATCAGGAGAAATAAAAGGATACTAATTAACATCACAAAAAATAAAAATGTGTAAAACTCACTGGTAATGGCAAATATATAGTCAGATTCTCTAAAAGTATAATAATGGTGTATAATTCACTTATGACTCTAAAAGTAAAAAAAATAAATGTATTAAAAATACCTACAACTACAATAATTTGCTATTGATACATAAAATTGAAGAGAGATAAATTATAATATCAATAACTTAAACTGTAAGGAAGTGATAAGTAAAAGTATAAAGTTTCTGGATGCTATTAAAGTTGTTTTCTAATTTAAAATACAATAATTGTTGTGGAATTTACTACCTTATTTTCATCAATGGATAGATGATTCAGACATGTATATATTATATGTAAGCTTAATGGTAACCCAAAGAATAATAGGCACAGAATAGGTACCTATAATAGGTACAGAAAAGATTATGATAAAGGACTCAAAGTGTACTACTACAAAAAGTCAACAAACTGCAAAGGAAAACAGTAAGAAGGTAAGCAGGAAACAATGGATTTACAAAACAGTCAGAAAAAAATTTTTAATGGCAAATAAGTCCTTACCTATCAATAATTAAATATAAATAGATTAAATTCTGCATTCAAAAGACAGAGTGGCTGAATGAATTTAAAAAACAAGATCTGATGATAAGCTGCTTATAAGAAACTCACTTCAGCTTTAAGAATACACACAGACTGGGAATGAAGGGATGGAAAAGATATTTCAAGCAAATAGCAACCAAAAGAAACCAGGAATAGCTACATTTGCATCAAAAAGTTGAAAGTGTTCAAAAAAGAAGGTCATCACATAATGATAAAGGAGTTAATCCATAGAGAGTATTTGGAGCACCTAAACATACATAAGGGGCTTCCCTAATAGCTCAGATGGTAAAGAATCTACCTGCAATGCAGAAGACCTGGGTTCAATCCCTGGGTTGGAAAGATCCCTTGGAGAAGGAAATGGCAACCCACTCCAGTATTCTTGCCTGGAGAATCCCATGGACAGAGGAGCCTGGCAGGCTACAATCCATGGGGTGTTAAAGAGTCAGACATGACTTAGCAACTAAACCACCACCAAACATACAAAGCTAATAATAACAGAACTAAAAGATAAACAGAAATACAGTAATGGTTTAGGACTTTAATATGCCACTCTTATCATCAATGGGCCAATTATTTAGAGAAAGTATTAATGAGTAAACAGTAGATTTGAACACTGCAGACTAAAAAACCTAAAAGACATATACAACACATTCCAATGAACAGCAGCATAATACATTCTGCACAAGCACCCATGAAATATGTTCTAGGATATTTCATATATTAGGCCACAAAATAAGTCTCAACAAATTCAAGAAGATTGAAATCATACTATGTATCATGTCCAACCACGCGTTATGAAACTAGAAATCAATAACAGAAGGAAAGCTGAAAAAAATCACAAATATATGGAAACTAAAAAACACACACCTAAACAACCAATGGATCAAAGAATAATTAAAATAGAAATAAAAAGTATCTTGAGACAAACAACAAACAAAAATGAAAACACAACATACCAAAACATGGGAAGCAATAACAGCAGTTATAAGAAGGAATTTTGTAGAAATAAAAATACCAAAAAAAAGAAAAACCTTAAATAAACAACCTGACTTTACATCCAAGGAACCAGAGAAAAAAGAACAAACTAAGCTCAAATTTGCGGAAGAAAGGGTATAATAAAGATTATAGCAGAAATAAATGAAATGGAGAATAAGAAAACAACAGAAAAGATGAACAAAACCAAGATTTGGTTCTTTGAAAAGATAACCCCAATTGACAAATCTTTAGCTAGACTAACCAAGACAGAGAGACTCAAATAAATAAAATTATAAATGAAAGAGGAGACAATATAACTTATTGAAATAAAAAGGATCATAAGAGACTATTATGAAAACTTAAACATCAACAAATTGGATAATTTAGAAGAAATGGATACATACCCAGAAACATGCAACCCACTGAGATCGAATCATGAAGAAACAGAAAATATAAACAGATCAGTAATGAGTAAGGGCTTTGCATCAGTTAAAAAAGTTATTAACAAAGGAAAGCCTATGTCAAATAATTTCACTAGTTAATTCTGTCAAACATAAGGATGAATTAATACCAATTCTTTTCAAATTCTTCCCAAAAAAATGAAGAGGAAGGAAAACTCCCAAACACATATATAAGGCCAGCCTTACCTTAACAGCAAAGGCAGGTAAGGATATTTCAAGAAAAGAAATTGACAGGAAATACTTCTGTTGATCATAGATGCAAAAATGTTCAACAAAATACTAGCAATCCAAATTAAACAGCACATTAATAAAATCATACACCATTATCAAGTGGGATTTATCACTGGAATGCAAGGAGGGTTCAAACTATGTAAAGCAATAAATGTGATAAATCACTACCAGAATGAAAGCTAAAAATTACATGCTCATCTCAATAAATGAAGAAAAAGAATTTGACAAAAGTCAATATCCATTCATGATAAAAAAGTCTCAAAAATTAGTCATAGAAGACCATCAGTTCAGTTCAGTTCAGTTCAGTCGCTCAGTCGTGTCCGACTCTTTGCGACCCCATGAATTGCAGCACGCCAGGCCTCCCTGTCCATCACCATCTCCCGGAGTTCACTCAGACTCACGTCCATCAAGTCCGTGATGCCATCCGCCATCTCTTCCTCTGTCGTCCCCTTCTTCTCCTGCCCCCAATCCCTCCCAGCATCAGAGTCTTTTCCAATGAGTCAACTCTTCGCATGAGGTGGCCAAAGTACTGGAGTTTCAGCTTTAGAATCACTCCTTCCAAAGAAATCCCAGGGCTGATCTCCTTCAGAATGGACTGGTTGGATCTCCTTGCAGTCCAAGGGACTCTCAAGAGTCTTCTCCAACACCACAGTTCAAAAGCATCAGTTCTTCAGTGCTCAGCCTTCTTCACAGTCCAACTCTCACATCCATACATGACCACTGAAAAAACCATAGCCTTGACTAGATGGACTTTAGTCGGCAAAGTAATGTCTCTGCTTTTGAATGTGCTGTCTAGCTTGGTCATAACTTTTCTTCCAAGGAGTAAGTGTCTTTTAATTTCATGGCTGCAGTCACCATCTGCAGTGATTTTGGAGCCCAGAAAAATAAAGTCTGACACTGTTTCCACTGTTTCCCCATCTATTTCCCATGAAGTGATGGGACCAGATGCCATGATCTTCGTTTTCTGAATGTTGAGCTTTAAGCCAACTTTTTCACTCTCCTCGTTCACTTTCATCAAGAGGCTTTTTAGCTCCTCTTCACTTTCTGCCATAAGGGTGGTGTCATCTGCATATCTGAGGTTATTGATATTTCTCCTGGCAATCTTGATTCCAGCTTGTGATTCTTCCAGTCCAGCATTTCTCATGATGTACTCGGCATATGAGTTAAATAAGCAGGGTGACAATATACAGCCTTGATGCACTCCTTTTCCTATTTGGAACCAGTCTGTTGTTCCATGTCCAGTTCTAACTGTTGCTTCATGACCTGCATACAGATTTCTCAAGAGGCAGGTCAGGTGGTCTGGTATACCTCTACACAATAAAGGCCATATCCATAAAGCCCACAGGCCAATATGCTACTGGAGATCAGTGGAGAAATAACTCCAGAAAGAATAAAGGGTTGGAGCCAAAGCAAAAACAATACCCAGTTGTGGATGTGACTGGTGATAGAAGCAAGATCCGATGCTGTAAAGAGCAATAGTGCATAAAACCTGGAATGTCAGGTCCATGAATCAAGGCAAATTGGAAGTGGTCAAACGAGATGGCAAGGGTGAACGTTGACATTCTAGGAATCAGCGAACTAAAATGGACTGGAATGGGTGAATTTAACTCAGATGACCATTATATCTACTACTGCGGGCAGGGATCCCTCAGAAGAAATGGAGTAGCCATCATGGTCAACAAAAGAGTCCAAAATGCAGTACTTGGATGCAATCTCAAAAACGACAGAATGATCTCTATTCGTCTCCAAGGCAAACCATTCAATATCACAGTAATCCAAGTCTGTGCCCCAACCAGTAACACTGAAGAAACTGAAGTTGAACGGTTTTATGAAGATCTACAAGATCTTTTAGAACTAACACCCCCAAAAGATGTCCTTTTCATTATAGGGGACTGGAATGCAAAAGTAGGAAGTCAAGAAACACCTGGAGTAACAGGCAAATTTGGCCTTGGAATGTGGAATGAAGCAGGGCAAAGACTAATAGAGTTTTGCCAAGAAAAATGCACTGGTCATAGCAAACACCCTCTTCCAACAACACAAGAGAAGACTCTACACATGGACATCACCAGATGGTCAACACCAAAATCAGATTGATTATATTCTTTGCAGCCAAAGATGGAGAAGCTCTATACAGTCAACAAAAACAAGACCAAGAGCTGACTGTGGCTCAGATCATGAACTCCTTATAACCAAATTCAGACTCAAATAGAAGAAAATAGGGAAAACCGCTACACCATTCAGGTATGACCTAAATCAAATCCCTTATGATTATACAGTGGAAGTGAGAAATAGATTTAAAGGCCTAGATCTGATAGATAGAGTGCTTGATGAACTATGGAATGAGGTTCGTGACGTTGTACAGGAGACACGGATCAAGACCATCCCCATGGAAAAGAAATGCAAAAAAGCAAAATGGTTGTCTGGAGAGGCCTTACAAATAGCTGTGAAAAAAAGAGAGGTGAAAAGCAAAGGAGAAAAGGAAAGATATAAGCATCTGAATGCAGAGTTCCAAAGAATAGCAAGGAGAGATAAGAAAGCCTTCTTCAGCGATCAGTGCAAAGAAATATAGGAAAACAACAGAATGGGAAAGACTAGAGATCTCCTTAAGAAAATTAGAGATACCAAGGGAAAATTTCATGCAAAGATGGGCTTGATAAAGGACAGAAATGGTATGGACCTAACAGAAGAAGAAGATATTAAGAAGAGGTGGCAAGAATACACGGAAGAACTGTACAAAAAAGATCTTCACGACCCAGATAATCACGATGATATGATCACTCATCTAGAGCCAGACATCTTGGAATGTGAAGTCAAGTGGGCCTTACAAAGCATCACTACGAACAAAGCTAGTGGAGGTGATGGAATTCCAGTTGAGCTGTTTCAAATCCTGAAAGATGATGCTGTGAAAGTGCTGCACTCAATATGCCAGCATATTTGGAAAACTCAGCAGTGGTGATAGGACTGGAAAAGGTCAGTTATCATTCCAGTTCCAAAGAAAGGCAATGCAAAAGAATGCTCAAACTACCGCACAATTGCACTCATCTCACATGCTAGTAAAGTAATGCTCAAAATTCTCCAAGCCAGGCTTCAGCAATATGTGAACCGTGAACTTTCGGATGTTCAAGCTGGTTTTAGAAAAGGCAGAGGAACCAGAGATCAAATGGCCAACATCTGCTGGATCATGGAAAAAGCAAGAGAGTTCCAGAAAAAACATTTCTTTCTGCTTTATTGACTATGCCAAAGCCTTTGACTGTGTGGGTCACAATTACCTGTGGAAAATTCTGAAAGAGATGGGAATACCAGACCACCTACCCTGCCTCTTGAGAAATCTGTATGCAGGTCAGGAAGCAACAGTTAGAACTGGACATGGAACAACAGACTGGTTCCAAATAGGAAAAGGAGTACGTCAAGGCTGTATATTGTCACCCTGCTTATTTAACTTATATGCAGAGTACATCATGAGAAACGCTGGACTGGAAGAAACACAAGCTGGAATCAAGATTGCCGGGAGAAATATCAATAACCTCAGATATGCAGATGACACCACCCTTATGGCAGAAAGTGAAGAGGAGCTAAAAAGCCTCTTGATGAAAGTGAACGAGGAGAGTGAAAAAGTTGGCTTAAAGCTCAACATTCAGAAAACGAAGATCATGGCATCTGGTCCTATCACTTCATAGGAAATAGATGGGGGAACAGTAGAAACAGTGTCAGACTTTATTTTTTGGGGCTTCAGAATCACTGCAGATGGTGATTGCAGCCATGAAATTAAAAGACACTTACTCCTTGGAAGGAAAGTTATGACCAACCTAGATAGCATATTCAAAAGCAGAGACTTTACTTTGCTGACTAAAGTCCGTCTAGTCAAGGCTATGGTTTTTTCAGTGGTCATGTATGGATGTGAGAGTTGGACTGTGAAGAAGGCTGAGTGCTGAAGAACTGATGCTTTTGAGCTGTGGTGTTGGAGAAGACTCTTGAGAGTCCCTTGGACTGCAAGGAGATCCAACCAGTCCATTCTGAAGGAGATCAATCCTGGGATTTCTTTGGAAGGAGTGATTCTAAAGCTGAAGCTCCAGTACTTTGGCCACCTCATGCAAAGAGCTGACTCATTGGAAAAGACTCTGATGCTGGGAGGGATTGGGGGCAGGAGAAGGGGATGACCAATGATGAGCTGGCTGGCTTGCATCATGGACTCGATGGACGTGAGTCTGAGTGAACTCCGGAAGATGGTGATGGACAGGGAGGCCTGGTGTGCTGCAGTTCATGGGGTCACAAAGAGTCGGACATGACTGAGCGACTGAACTGAACTGAAGTGAACATCACATTGAAATAGATGGGGAAACAGTGGAAATAGTGACAGACTTTATTTTGGGGGGCTCCAAAATCACTGCAGATGGTGACTGCAGCCATGAAATTAAAAGATGCTTACTCCTTGGAAGGAAAGTTATGACTAACCTAGATAGCATATTCAAAAGCAGAGACATTACTTTGCCAACAAAGGTCCATCTAGTCAAGGCTATGGTTTTTCCAGTGGCCATATATGAATGTGAGAGTTGGAGTATAAAGAAAGCTGACCACCAAAGAACTGATGCTTTTGAACTGTGGTGTTGGAGAAGTCTCTTGAGAGTCCCCTGGACTGCAAGGAGATCTCACCAGTCCATCCTAATGGAAATCAGTCCTGAATATTCATTGGAAGGACTGATGTTGAAGCTGAAACTCCAATACTTTGGCCATCTGATGCAAAGAACTGACTCATTTGAAAAGACACCCCAATGCTGGGAAAGATTGAAGGTGGGAGGAGAAGGAGTTGACAGAGGATGAGATGGTTGGATGGCATCATTGACTCAATGGACATGAGTTTGAGTGGACTCCGGGAGTTGGTGATGGACAGGGAGGCCTGGTGCGCTGCACTCCATGGGGTCGCAATCAGACACGACTGAGAGACTGAACTGAACTGAAGTGAACATTCAACACTGAAAGACTGAATGTTTTCCTCTAGTTAAGTGATCATGACAAGGGTTCCCACTCTGACCTCTCTCATTCAACATAGTAATGGAAGTCCTAGATAGAGATACCAGTCAAGAAAAAAAAAAAATTTTAAGGTATCCCAATCAGCAAGGAAGAAGTAAAATTGTCTCTGTTTAAAAAAAGAAAAAAATTATTGGGGCTTCCCTGGTGTCTCAGACGGTAAAGCATCTGCCGGCAGTGCGGAAGACCTGGGTTCGATCCCTGGGTTGGGAAGATCCCTTGGAGAAAGAAACGGCAACCCACTCCAGTACTCTTGCCTGGAAAATTCCATGGACTGAGGAGCCTGGTGGGCTACAGTCCATGGGGTCGCAAAAAGTCAGACACGACTGAGTGACTTCACTTTCCCTGGTGGCTCAGTGGTAAAGAATCCATTTGCCAAAGTAGGAGAAACAGTTTCAATTCCTGATCTGGAAAGATGCCACAGAGCAAGTAAGCCCATGTGCCACAACTATTGAGCTTGTGCCCTAGAGCCCAGGAGCCACAATGACTGAGCTACTGAAGCCTGTGTGCTAATCAGCCCATGCTCTGCAGTAAGAGAAGCCACTGCAATGAGAAGCCTGTGCACTGCAATGAATAGTAGCCCCCACTCACTGCAACTAGAGAAAAGCCCACACAGCAATGAAGACCTAGTACAGCCAAAAATAAATAAATAAAATTATATATTTAAAAGTCTTCATTGAATTTCTTACAATATTACTTCTGTTTTATGTTTTGATATTTTGGCTGTGAGGCATGTGGGATCCTAGCTCCCCAACCAGGGATCGAACCTGCACACCCTGCGTGGGAAGCTGAAGTCTTAAACACTGGACTGCCAGGGAGGTTCTCTGCCTCTGTTGGTAAATAACATGATCTTATATATGGGAAATCATAAAGACTCCACAAAAAAACTTGAAACTAATAAATGAATTTGGTAAAATTGCAGAAGATAGACTCAATATAGAAATATTAGGTGCATTTCTACTCACTAACAATGAATTATTCAAAAAAATTTAAAAATTCCCACTTACAATAGTATAGGAGTAAATTTAACCAAGGAGGTTAAAAATCTTTCTACTGAAACGTATAAGAAATTGATGAAAGAAATTGAAGAAGACACAAATAAATGGAAAGATATCCCACGTTCACTGATCAGAGAAATTAATATTGTTAAAATGTCCGTACTCTGCAAAGTGAATCTGTAGATTCAATAGATTCCCTGTCAAGATTCCAATGCCATTTTTTACAGAAGTACAAAAAGGCAATCCTGAGAAAGAATAAAGCTGGACACATCATGCTTCCTGAATTCAAACTATATTGCAAAGTTACAGTAATCAAAACAGTATAGTACTGTTCTGGTTTCCCTGATAACTCAGTTGGTAAAGAATCTGCCTGCAATACAAGAGACTCCAGTTCAATTCCTGGGTTGGGAAGATCCACTGGAGAAGGGATAGGCTACCCACTCTAGTATTTTTGGGCTTCCCTTGTGGCTCAGCTGGTAAAGAATCTGCCTGCAATATGAGAGACCTGGGTTTAATCCCTGGGTTGAACAGATCCCCTGGAGAAGGGAAAGGTTATCCACTCCAGTATTTTGGCCTGAAGAAATACAAGGACTGTGTAGTCCATGGGGTCGCAAAGAGTCGGACATGACTAAGCAACTTTCACTTCACTTCATAGTACTGTTATATAAACAGACATATAGAGTGATGGAACCAAATGGCAAGCCCAGAAATACACCTGTGTGTATACAGTCAGCTAATATTTGAGAAGGGAGCCAACAATACTCAATGGAGAAAAAGTAGTCCCTTCAATAAATGGTGTTGGGAAAACTGGACAGCCACACAGAAAAGAATGAAATTGGACCCTTATCTTTCCCTACTCAGAGAAATTAAACTGAAGTAGGTTAAATTAAGACTTACATGTACAACCTGAAACCACAAAACTCCTAATAGAAAACATAGAACAAAAGCTTCTTGACATTGATCTTGACAATGATTTTATGGACATAACACCTAATGCACAAGCAACATAAGCAAAAATAAACATGTGGAACTACATCAAACTAAAAGATTCTGCACAACAAAAGAATGTGCATGCTAAGTCACTTCATTTGTTTCCAACTCTGTGTGACCCTGTGGACCGTAGCCTGCTAAGGCTCCTCTGTCCGTGGAATTCTCCAAGCAAGAATACTGTAGTGGGTTGCCATGCCCTCCTCTAGGAGGTTTTGTTGACCCAGTGACTGAACCTGCAACTCTTACATCTCTTGCCTTGGCAGGCAAGTTCTTTACCACTAGTGCCACCTGGGAAGCCCAACAATAGAATACTCAACAAAATAAAAAGATTATCTATGGAATGGGAGAAACTTTTGCAAACCACATATCTGAGAAAAGAATATTAATCCCCAAATATATAAGGAACTCATACAGCTCAGTTCAGTTCACTCAGTTGTGTCTGACTGTTTGCGACCCCATGAATTGCAGCACACCAGGTCTCCCTGTCCATCACCAACTCCCGGAGTCTACCCAAACCCATGTCCATCGAGTCGGTGATGCCATCCGACCATCTCATCCTCTGTCATTCCCTTCTCCTCGTGCCCTCAATCTTTCCCAGCGTCAGGGTCTCTTCAAATGAGTCAGCTCTACACATCAGGTATTGGAGTTTCAGCTTCAACATCAGTCCTTCCAATGAACACCCAGGACTGATCTCCTTTAGGCTGGACTGGTTGGATCTCCTTGCTGTCCAAGGGACTCTCAAGAGTCTTCTCCAACACCACAGTTCAAAAGCATCAATTCTTTGGCACTCAGCTTACTTTATAGTCCAGCTCTCACATTCATACATGACCACTGGAAAAACCATAGCCTTGACTATATGGACATTTGTTGGCAAAGTAATATCTCTGCTTTTTAATATGCTGTCTAGGTTGGTCATAACTTTCCTTCCAACTCAATAGCAAAATAAAAACAAAAGCAAAAAAACAATTGAAAAAAAGGGCAAAAGGACCTGAAATGACATTTTTCCAAAGAAGTTATTCAAATAGCCAACAGGTACATGAAAAAGTGCTCAATATCACCAATCATTAAGGAAATGCAAATGAGAAACACAATGAGATATCATCTCGCAGTAGTTAGAATGGCTGTTATAAAAGACAAGTGATAATAAGTGCTTGTGAGGTGTAAAGGAAAACTTTTTGCACTACTGTTGACAATATAAATTGGTTACCGTCACTATGAAAAGTAGCAATCAAAAATAGAACTATCATATAATCCAGTAATTTTACTTCTGAGTATATATCCAAAGGAAATGAAGTCACTATCTTGAAGAGATATCTGCATTCCATGTTCACTGTAGCATTATTTGTAATACCTAAGACATGGAAACAACTTAAATGTCCATCAGTAGATAAATGGATAAATTATATACACAATATTATATGTACACAATGGAATATTCAGCTATTAAAAAATTCTGCCATTTGTAGCAACATGGATGAAACTTAAGGGCATTATGACAAGTGAAGTAAATCAGACAAAGAAAGGCAAATACTTCCTGATCGCATATATATGTGGAATCTAAAAGAGTTGAACTCATAGAAACAGAGAAGAGATTGGTGATTGCTAGAAGCAAGCAGTTGAGGGTGGGGATAATTGGTAGAGATGGTCAAATTGTCCAAACTTCTAGTTATAAGGTGATTAATTTCTAGAAATACAATGGACAGAATGACTATAATAATATTATGTTATTAAATAGTACATTTGGAAGTGGCTTCTCTGGTAGCAAAGAATCTGCCTGCCAATGCAGGAGATGCAAGAGAAACAGGTTCAATCCCTAGATCAGGAAGATCCCCTGGAGAGGAAATGGCAGCCTACTCCAGTATTCTTGCCTGGAAAATCCCATGGATAGGGGAGCCTGGTGGGCTACAGTCAATAGAGTCGCAAGATTCAGACATGATTTAGCAACTAAACCACCATATTATTAAATAGTATATCTGGAAGTGGCTAATTAAAAATTTTTTTAAAGTTCTCAGTACACACAGAAGTTGTGACTTTGTGAGGTGATGGTTGTGTTAAGTAATCTTATTGTGGTTATCATTTTGCAATATATACATTATATAAAATCACTACATTATAGATATTAAACTTGTGTAATATGCTCAATTATATCTCAATAAAGTTGGAGGAAAAGTAAACAACTGAAATGTAATATTTAATCACATCTAAGGAGTTTGCCCCATTCTCCCATTTCTGGAGAAGATTTTTACAATTTTATTTTCCTGTTCTGGGCAGTTCAGGAACACCTGGTTGTGTAGTCACAACTTAGCAATGTGGCTCATATAATTCATCTTAATTGGAGCATAATTAGTAAAATGTGTTCATATAAATTGCAGTTTCAATACTAAATTCTGGGGAGAAACCAGCAGACATGGAAGACAAAATAGCATGGGGGAAATGGTAATTAAGCTTTACTAAAGTAAAATACATCTGTCATAGCTTTGAGTGAAGAGAGTCAAAGTCAGAATGATTTAGGAATTTTTAAAAGTTACCATTAGAATTCCCAAGCTGTAGGGCAGTCATAGTCGACAGCATTTTTTGAATGGGGAAAAATATGTAGACTCCAAATATTAGACTCAGGAGAATAATGTAAGACTAAGCGAACACTCCAACTTTAGCAATTCTAAATTTAGAACCAACCTTGAACAGTTGAAGGTCTGTGTCCACAAGGGCTGAAAATGGAAACTCCTTTGTTTCCACTCCTTAGTGCCTATAAGAAACACAGCTCCTTGATTCCAGGATCAATGGGGAAAATAAAGGGATAGATATTTTTCCCCCTTTATAGCTCAAAATCGAGTCAGTTGTCAACCAGAGTTTGGCCATGATGCAGACCACAGACCTCTGCTTTTCAAATATGCAGCTATGACCTTGGGGATATGCAGGAGATGCAGGTGCATTTGAAAAGTAGACCTATAGAGCTGCCAACATGCAAAACAGATGTAGAGAAGAGCTGATAAACGAGGTCCTACAAATGCCTTATTTTCCTGCCCTGGAACCCTCTTTTGCCCTGTGTTCTGACATGGGCTATAGACGCATTTCTACCTGGCCTCCCTCAGGAAGTAAAATTTGACCTGACTTCTGAAGTATGTTGTTCAGCCACTCAGTTGTGTCCAACTCTTTGCAACCCCATGGACTGCAGCACGCCAGGCTTCCCTGTCCTTCACCATCTCCCTGAGTTTGCTCAAACTCATGTCCATTGAGTCGGTGATGCCATCCAATCATCTCATCCCCTGTCGCCCCCTTCTCCTCCTGTCCTCAATATTTCCTAGCATTAGGATCTTTTCCAATGAGTTGGCTCTTCGCATCAGGTGGCTGCAGTATTGAATCTTCAGCTTCAGCATCAGTCCTTCCAATGGATATTTAGGGTTGATTTTCTTTAGGATTGGCTGGTTTGATCTCCTTGCTCTGAAGTATGCAAAAGAAGAAAACGATATTCTAGACAATGTTCAGATAGAGCTGTGAACAGGCCCTGTGTCAAAGATATTAAGGCACATTCAAGGCACAGAAATAGGGTTAGTGTGGCTAAACTACAAGGAGTGAGGGGGAGAGTGGCTGGAAGCATGAAGCGTCAGATCATCCTTAGAAATCTTGTCATTTTCAGTTGTATATACTTACACTCAGAAAAATGAGTAGCCAATGAAGATTATTTGGAGAGACACTGCATACCCTAATTGTCATTTTATGATTAGTGTGTATGGATTGTGCTGAATGGATTGGAGATTGACAGACTGGGTTCAAGGAGATCTTTCAAGAGAATATTTAGTAGTCTAGGCAGGAAATGAGTGTAGCTTAAGACTAAGGTGGTAGCAGAGGGAATGGGTATAGAAGATGGGTATAGGAGAGAATCTTGAAAGGGCTTGTTGATGGATTGGCTATAAAGAGTAAGAGAGATGTAGGTACCAAAGAAGATTCCTGAATTTCTATCATGTTCAATTTGGTGGAGTTACTGACATGCACGTTTGATCCCTGGGTCAGGAAGATCCCTTCTAGGAGGTCATGGCAACCTACTCCAGTATTCTTGCTTGGAGAATCCCATGGACACAGGAGGCCTGGAGGGCTATAGTCCACAGAGTGACAAAGAGTTGGACATGGCTGAAGCGAGTTAGCACACAAGCATCCACTGGCTAAAGTAAGGAACACTAAATGAGAGTCAGATATTTGAGAGAAAGCATAAGGTCAGACTTGGACCTGTTGAATTTAAGGTATCTTTGAAACTTGAAAGGGAAGATGTTAAGGAGGACTTTGGATATTCTGGTCTAAATCTCAGAGGAGAGGTTTCAGATGGTGTTACATCATTTTAATAATCAGCTGTTTTGGTGAATGACTTTGCCTCACAGAAAGTGTTAGAGAAAGAGAGGGGAAGGGGGCCTTAGACAAACTGAGTCTTAAGAAACTCTGTTAATGGACCTGTAGAAGATGATACACCTTCTACAGAGAAATAGGAGAAAAACTATAGGTACATGATTTCAAGAAGAGAGAGCTTCAAGAATTAGCTAAAAATTTAACAGTGTCAGAATTAATAGAAATGCTTGAATGAGGAAATCTACAAGGCAGAAACTTTAAGCAAACTTGACCTGATGGTGAAAATAAAAGTGTTATTATTGATAAGGAGAATGGTCAGCGGTGAGAATTACAGGGTTGTAAAAGTTGCAGATTTATCAGAATGAGTTGTCCTCAAATGGGATTTTTAGTTTAGGATTCTAGTACGGGTTTGTCTAAGTTTGGTAGCAAGAGATGTGGGTATCAGGACTGGGCTTGAGTAACTATTGCAGGGGATAGTCTAGGGGATCGCTAAGGAATGAGAGATTAAGATTTCTTTTCACAGAGATAATTGCCCTTTCCTCAGTCTTCAACCCAACCAGTGATTCCAACTGACTTGACAGGAGGTGACTTCTTGCTATATTGCTTCTGCTTCCATTTCTAAAAGAATTTTTAATCTAATAAAAATTTGTAACAACAAATTAATGACCTAAAAGCATGTGATTTGGTTAATTATAGATATATACTTTTATTCAACAATATCTCCTCTTTCATTTATGATTTTATGCATGAGTCCGCTCTCTTTTTTACTTAGTCCAACTAAAAGGTTTGTCAATTTTATCTTTTTAAAAACAGCTTAGTCTTGTTAATCTTTTAAACTTGTTTTTCTAGTGTTTATTTCTGCTATTATCTTTATTATTTCCTTCTTTTGGTTCACTTTGGGCTTAGTTTGCTCTTTTCCTAGTTTTCTGATGTGTGTAGTTATTTATTTGAAATATTTTTTCACCTATGTTAATATGTGTTTGCTGCTGCTGCTGCTGCTAAGTCGCTTCAGTTGTGTCCGACTCTGTGCGACCCCATAGACGGCAGCCCACCAGGCTCCCCCGTCCCTGGGATTCTCCAGGCAAGAACGCTGGAGTGGGTTGCCATTTCCTTCTCCAATGCATGAAAGTGAAAAGTGAAAGTGAAGTCGCTCAGTCGTGTCCGACTAGTAGCGACCCCATGGAGTGCAGCCTACCAGGCTCCTCCATCCATGGGATTTTCCAGGCAAGAGTACTGGAGTGGGGTGCCATTGCCTTCTCCGCTTATCACTATAAAATTCCCTCTTAGAACTGCTTTTTACTACATCTCACAAGTTTTGGTATGTTCTATTTCCATGTTCATTTGTTTCAAAATTTTTTTAATTTCCATTTTGATTCCTTCTTTGATTCATTGGTTGTTCAAGAGTATGTTGTTTGTTTTTAAATATAAATTTATTTATTTTAATTGGAGGTTAATTATTTACAATATTGTATTGGTTTTGCCATACATCAACATGAATCCTCCACAGGTATACACGTGTTCCCCATCCTGAATCCCCCTCCCACCTCCCTCCCTGTACCATCCCTCTGGGTCATCCCAGTGCACCAGCCCCAAGCATCCAGTATCATGCATTGAACCTGGACTGGTGATTCATTTCATATATGATATCATACATGTTTCAATGCCATTCTAATAGTCAGGACATGGGTGCAACCTAGATGTCCATCAGCAGATGAATGGATAAGAAAGCTGTGGTACATGTACACAATGGAGTATTACCTAGCCATTAAAAAGAATACATTTGAATCAGTTCTAATGAGGTAGATGAAGAGTATGTTGTTTAATGTCCACATCTTTGGGAATTCTCATTTTCCTCCTGTTATTGATTTCTAGTTTTACACCATTAAGGCCAGAAAAGATACTTGGTATTATTTCAATTTTCTTAAATTTGCTAAGACTTTGTTTTATGACATAACATGTGACCCACGATGGAGAATGTTTCATATGCTCTTGAGAAGAATGTGTATTCTGATGTTATTGGTTGAAAGGTTCTGTATATGTCTGTTAGATCTTTAGCCCAAGTATAGTTCAAGTTCAGTGTTTTTGTGTTGATTTTCTCTATGGATGAACCATTCATTGTAGAAAGTAGGGTATTGAAGTTCCTTGCTGTGAAAGAGGATGAGATAGTTGGATAGCATCACTGACTCAATGGGCATGAGTTTAAGCAAACTCTGGGAGATAGTGAAGGACAGAGGAGCCTGGCATGCTGCAGTCCATGGGGTCACAAAGAGTCAGACACAACTTAGTGACTGAACAACAGCTATTGCATTACTGTCAAATTCTTTCTTCAGATGTGTTGATATTTGCTTAATATATTTAGGTGCTCCTATGTTGGGTGCATATATATATATATATATATATTTATAATTGTTATATCTTCTTGGTGAATTGATCACTTTATCATTATATAATGATATTCTTTGTCTCTCATTAGAGTTTTTGAGAAAATCTCTTCTGTCTGATATAATTATAGCTACTCCTGCTTCACTGTGGTTTCTGTTTGTATAGAATATCCTTTTCTATCTCTTTAATTTTAGCATATGTATGTCCTTAAAGTTGAAGTGATTCTCTTATAGGCAGTATAAAGTTCGGTCTTATTTTTTTTTCCCATTCAGTCATTCTGCCTTTTGTTTGGAAAATGTAATCTATTTTTATTTAATTTATTGATAAATAAGGACTTACTAATGCCATTTTATTCATTATTTTCTGGTGCTTTGTAATTCCCTTATCATCTTCTTCCTCTCTTCACGTCTGTCTTTGTAAACTGATGATTTTTCTGTGATGACATGCTTTGATTTCCCTCTCTTTATCTTTTGTGTATCTACTGTATGTTTGACTTTCCTGGTGGCTCAGATGGTAAAGCATCTGCCTATGATGTGGGAGACCTGGGTTCAATCCCTGTGTTGGGAAGATCCTCTGGAGCAGGAAATGGCAACCCACT
This sequence comes from Oryx dammah, assembly GCF_014754425.2. Taxonomy (NCBI): domain Eukaryota; kingdom Metazoa; phylum Chordata; class Mammalia; order Artiodactyla; family Bovidae; genus Oryx; species Oryx dammah. The sequence continues at coordinate 89,366,869 of NW_024070207.1, read as the reverse complement.
CAGGTACTCTTGCCTGGAAAATCCCATGGATGGAGGAAGCTGGTAAGCTACAGTCCGTGGGGTCGCAAAGAGTCTTTTTCTTTTCAGTTCCCATATGGCTTGTACAAAACATCCAATAAATATAACAATATATTTCAAGGTGATAACAATTCAACAACTCAACATACAAAAACTCTACCATTTTACTGCCTTACTGCCCTCATTTTATGTTTTGATATGACAATTTATATCTTTTACATTATGTATCCATTAACAAATTACTGTAGAGAGCAGTTTGTTGTTGAATACTAATTTTTCTTTCTACATCTCCCTAATTTGTCTATAAATTCTAATAAATTAGGTTTTCTATACAGATAATAATCTCAGCTTTGAGAAATAGCAGTTTTCTGTTTCTTCTTTTGAAGTTCTTATATCTTTAATATCTTTCCTTACTGTGCTCATTATGACAATTTTAAACATAGAAGTGCTGATGGCAGAGGTCTTTGTGTTGTACCTGCTCTTTAAGGATATACATTCAACATTCTTACATTAAGTATGAATTTTGCTCAACATTTTTAGATATCCTTTGGATTAATGGGATTCCTTTATTTTCTTAGTTTTATAATTTTAAAATAAGGAGTGTTTTTAATTTTGCTGAACTTTTTGCATATATTCAGATGATTATAAAATGTTTTATTTAATATGTTAATGTGAAAATTTTATTAGATTTTTATTTAATACAATCTTGCATTGCTGGGATAACCCAATTTGGTCATGATGCATTATCTTTATTACACACTACAATGTTCTATTTGACAATGTTTTATTTGGGATTTTGCCTCTATATTAATCATTTCTGTCCTTTATCATGCCTATCTTTGCATGAAATGTTCTCTTGATATCTCCAATTTTCTTGAAGAGATCTCTAGTCTTTCCCATTCTATTGTTTTCCTCTAATGATATGCAAATGATACTACTCTAATGGCAGAACTAAAGAGCTCTTGATGAGGGTGAAAGAGGAGAGTGAAAAAGCTGGCCTGAAACTCAACATTCAAAAAACTAATATCATGGCATCCAGTCCCATCACTTCATGGCAAATAGAAGGGGAAAAAGTGGAAGCAGTGACAGATTTTATTTTCTTGGGCTCCCAAATCACTGCCGACAATGACTGCAACCATGAAATTAAAAGACGCTTGCTCCTTGGAAGGAAAGCTATGACAAACCTAGCTGCTGCTGCTGCTGCTAAATTGCTTCAGTCGTGTCCAACTCTGTGAGACCCCATAGACAGCAGCCCACCAGCTCCCCCGTCCCTGGGATTCTCCAGGCAAGAACACTGGAGTGGGTTGCCATTTCCTTCTCAATGCATGAAAGTGAAAAGTGAAAGTGAAGTTGCTCAGTCGTGTCCGACTCCTAGCGACCCCATGGACTGCAGCCTACCAGGCTCCTCCATTCATGGGATTTGCCAGGCAAGAGTACTGGAGTGGGTTGTCATTGCCTTCTCAAATGACAAACCTAGACAGTGTATTAAAAAACAGAGACATCTCTTTTCCAACAAAGATCCATCTAGTCAAAGCTATGGTTTTTCCAGTAGTTGGGTACAGATGTGAGAGTTGGACCATAAAAAAGACTGAGTGATGAAGAACTAATGCTTCCTTTAAAAAATTATTTATTTTAATTGTAGGATAATTACTTTACAGTATTGTGATGGTTTTTGCTATACATCAATATGAATTGATCATAGGCATACATGTCCTGCACCCTGAATACCACCTCCCAACTCCCTCCCTAGGCCATTCCTCCAGGTTGTTACAGAGCACTGGCTTTGATTTCCCTTCTTCATACATCAAACTCCCACTGGCTATCTATTTTGTATATGATAATATATATGTTTCAGGGCTATTCTCTCCGATCATCCCACCCTTTCTTTCTCCCACTGTGTCCAAATGTCTGTTCATTATGTCTGTGTCTCCTTTGCTGTCTTGCATGTAGGATTGTTGGTACCATCTTTCTAGATTCCATATATATGCATTAATACATGATGCTTTCCTTTCTCTTTCTGACTTACTTCACTCTGTATAATAGACTCTAGGTTTATTTGCCTCACTAGAACTGGCTCAAATACATTCCTTTTTATAGCTGAGTAATATTCCATTGCATATATGTACCACAACTTCCTTATCCATTCATCTGTCAGTGGACATCTAGGTTGCTTCCCTGTCCTAACTATTGTAAATAGTGCTGAAATGAACACTGGGATACACGTGTCTTTTTCATTTCTGATTTCCTCAGTGTATATTCTCAGTAGTGGGATTGTTGGGTCATATGGTATACAGGGAGCTCATGCAGCTCATGCAGCTCAATACCAGAAAAAAGAAAAAAAAAAGCCAATCAAAAAGTGAGCAGAAGACCAAAACAGACATTTCTCCACAGAAGACATACAGATGGCTAACAAACACATTGAAAGATGCTCAACATCACTTATTATCAGAGAAATGTGAATCAAAACCACAATGGTAGAATCACACTGGTCAGAATGGCCAGAATCAAAAAGTCTACAAACAATAAATGCTGGAAAGGGTGTGGAGAACAGTATGAAGATTCCTTTGAATTGATGCTTTCAAATTGTGGTGCTGGAGAAGACTCTTGAGAGTCCCTTGGACCACAAGGAATTCAAACCAGTCAATCCTAAAGGAAATCAACCTTGAATATATATTGGAAGGACTGATGCTGAAGCTGAAGCTCCAATACTTTGGCCACCAGATGTGAAGAGCCAACTCACTGGAAAAGACCCTGATGCTGGGAAAGATTGAAAGGAAAAGGAGAAAGGAGTGGCAGAGGATGAGATGGATAGATAGCATCACCAATTCAATTGACATGAATTTGGGCAAACTCTCAGAGATAGTGGAGACAAAGGAGCCTGGTATGCTGCAGTCCATGGGGTCACAAAGAGGCAGACATGACTTAGTGACTGAACACACCTATATTAATCAGTAAGATAGCTCTATAAATCTCCTTTTTCATACTGTCAGAGTCAGGTTTTGATATAAAGCTTACACTGGTCTAATAAAAAGTGTTGGGGAATTTCCCCCTCAGTTCAGTTCAGTTCAGTTCAGTCGCTCAGTCGTGTCCGACTCTTTGTGACCCCATGAATTGCAGCACGCCAGGCCTCCCTGTCCATCACCAACTCCCGGAGTTCACCCAGATTCATGTCCATCGAGTCAGTGATGCCATCCAGCCATCTCATCCTCTGTCGTCCCCTTCTCCTCCTGCCCCCAATCCCTCCCAGCATCAGAGTCTTTTCCAATGAGTCAACTCTTTGCATGAGGTGGCAAAAGTACTGGAGTTTCAGCTTCAGCATCATTCCCTCCAAAGAAATCCCAGGGCTGATCTCCTTCAGAATGGATAAGTACAGTTTTTCTTTGCATGTTTATATAAATAACCTATAAAACTGTGTTGTGCTTGTGTTCTCTAAAAATGGACTTTTGAAAGGCTGTGGATTTGGGGCTCATGGAAAAATAACCAGTGATTAGTGCAATAAACTATGCAAGCTTCAGTGTAATACCATGAGAGGTGGACCTATGTTAGATTGGCCTTTAAGTGCTTGACCAAGCTCCTTTGAAAGTGCTTCCACTTCAAGATATTCACTTCTCACTAGCCAAATAGACTACTGATAATAGATGGCACAGAAAGGGGTAAAAAAATAGCATTTTAATTCATGTTTTCCTGGATAAGAATCAAAGAAAAGTAGCATGAGTAGCACCACTTTCAAAAAATGTTTTTTCTTGTTTTCACATACTCTGCTCTGCTAAAAGTCTTAATACCCAGGGAAAGGATGCACCCATAAGAAAATATATTAATGATTGAGTATTTGAAAACTGAAATAGAAAATATTCACTTTAGCTTTTTCTTTCATAAGTAGGAACTGTTTTTACAATTGTAGTTAGCTTAACAATAGAGGTATTTTGCTCGTGGGTAAATTTATCATTTAAGTTCAAAGATATTTGAATAATTTTTTAAAGTATCCAATTTAGAAGTTGCTGTATAACACAGGGAGCTCAACCTGATGCTTGGTGGTGCCCTAGAAGGGTGGGATGGAGGTTGGGGTGGGAGGTAAGTTCAAGAGGGAGGGGATATATGTGTACTTACATGTTATTCATGTTCTTATACAGCAGAGACAAATACAACATTGTAAAGCAATTATCCTCCAATTAAAAATAAAATTTAAAAAGTACTCAATTTAATAGAATCACACACAAAAAAGAATTGGGAAGGACATGGTGATTATACTCTTAACACAGTCTAACATGTTACTAATATACTTGAACAAATATAGTTTTGATTAGCTATTACCCCACATCACCACAAAAGTTAGTGGCTTAAAAAACAGGTATTTCTTTTGGTTTCTGTGCACCAGGAATTTAGGGAAGAACTACTTTGGGTGGTTCTGGCTCTGGACCTCTCATGTAACTGCAGTCAGATAATAAGTAAACCAAGGAATAGCTGGGTGCTGACTGCTCAGGGATCTCTCATCCTTCACAGAGTCTCTGGGAGTTTCCATGTAGTCCCACTACATTTGCTACTTTGAGCTTCTTAGTAACTCACACTGCCTAATGGTTGCTGAAAGCTTCAAGAGCAAATATTCCAGCTCATAAGGTAGAAGCCAAATTGACTACTATGACTTATCCTTGAAAGTTCCATAATATTAAATTCTGTCATGGGAAGCCACTTCTGTCATGCTCTGGGTCAAATCAGTCACAATATCCCATCCATTTTCAAGCAGAAGGGACATAGACACAATCTCTGAATGGAGTGGAAGTCAAAAAATTTGCAAACATATTTTAAAAATCATCACAAATATACAGAAAGTAGAGGGGGGCAATTTATAGTCCTTGTTTAGAATGATTGAGCGTTGGTTAATCTTAAAATAGACCTTCATTCCCCCGGATGTTGAACCCTTAAATACACACATTTGCAGTGTTTTAGATATTTGGAGTCCTGACTTTTTTCTTCTCATCACCTTTGTTTTCCTTCAGCATTAGGATCTACATTAGAAGTGAGGCAATCTTAGGCATGTATGTCTCATGATAGAAGCCCTTTGGGAGAAAAAAAGGAAAGAAACTAACATTAATGAGCACCAATTTTATACCAAGTATCAAGCTAAATTTGATACTTTTATCTTACTGTATCTTACTTTTATCTTACCTATTGCTGTATAACAAATTACTCTATAAACTCTTAGTGTTGCAAAACAACAATTGTATTCGTTTGGTAAATTTGGGAGTCAGGAATTCAGACAGGGCACAGTGGGGCTGATTCATTTATGCTCCACAATAAAGTCTTAGCTAGAGTGGACTGGAAGGCTGGGGAAGACTGTCATGGCTCTTCTGGGGCCATAAATCTGTGAACATGGCTCTAGTCACTGGTTGGGTTCGTGGATTCTTTTCCAAATGGCATCTGTTGGAGCTGGAATGTCTAAGATGACTTCGTCATTTACAAGTCTGGTGCTTGTTCTTGGATAGCTGGAACAGCTGGCTTTGTCTAGATATCTCTCTGTGTGTGTGTGTGTCTCTCTCTCCATGCAGCCTCTCCCCATGGCTAGCTTAGTGATCTCAGGCTAATCAGACTTCTTACATGAGAGTTGGTGCCAGTCAGAGTGAGTGTTCCAAGAGACCAGGTGGAAGTAGCAAGGCTTCTTGGAAGTCAACCAGTGTACTTTTCACCATATTCTATTAGCCAAAAGTGAGTCACGGAATCAGCCCAGATTCCAAGATACGGAGGAATAGGTTATTCTTCTTCATGGAAGAATAGCTGGTGCATATGGAAAGGTGGGCTTCCCATGTGGCGCCAGTGGTGAAGAACCCGCTTGCCAATGTAGGAGACGCAAGAGATCCGGGTTTGATCCCTGAGTTGGGAAGATCCCCTGGAGGAGGGCATGGCAACCCACTCCAGTACTCTTGCCTGGAGAATCCCATGGACAGAGGAGCCTGGTGGGCTACAGTCCATGGGGTCACAAAGAGTCAGACACAACTGAGGCAACTTGGCACACACATAGGGAAGGAAAGAATTGATAGTGGCTATTGTGGAAACAAGCTGCTATGCTTCCTTTTTCATAGGTGAGGAGAATGAGACTAAGAAAAGTTAAACAAACTGTTTGGGATTATACAGTAAGTAAGAAAGTAAGCAAGGAATGTGGAACACTAACCCACGTAGAATGACTTCAAGTTGAGAACTCCTCTCACTTTATTGTGAGGGCTCTATGCAATCTATCAATTGGTGCGTCCCCACATTTGTTCCTCAGAAGCTCTGCTCTGCAAAAAGCCATGGTTTGAAGTAGCTTGGGAAACATTGCATAACATATTTCTTTTTGGAGAGTCAAAATACATATTAATATGTAAAAGACACTGAGATATCTGTTTAACTTTTTTTTTAATTTTTATTTTATTTTACTTTACAATACTGTATTGGTTTTGTCATACATCAACATGAATCCACCACGGGTATACATGAGTTCCCAACCCTGAACCCCCCTTCCACCTCCCTCCCCATACCATCTCTCTGGGTCATCCCAGTGCACCAGCCCCAAGCATCCTGTATCCTGCTTCGAACCTAGGCTGGCGATTCGTTTCTTACATGATATTATACATGTTTCAATGCCATTCTCCCAAATCATCTCACCCTCTCCCGCTCCCACAGAGTCCAAAAGTCTGTTCTATACATCTGTGTCTCTTTTGCTGTCTCGCATACAGGGTTATCGTTTAACTTTTAAAAACTTGTTTGACTAAGGAAACTTTTAAAATATAAGACCCATTAACATCAGTCCATGGAATATGTTTTCACAGATGTTGTATTAAATAACATTAAAAGATGCGCTATTGTTGATGTTTTAAAATGTAATATTTCAGGAAGAATCTCAGTTTAACGAGTACCATTTAACTGTCAAAATTACATAACAAGGCTATTTTCATGTTCTGATTAATCATCAGATTGAAATTGCTGTTTGTGTGCATGTGTGCGTGCTCAGTTGTGTCCAACTCTTTGGGACCCCGTGGACTGTAGCCCTGCAGGCTCTTCTGTCCATGGGATTCTCCAGGAAAGAATGCTGGAGTGGGTTGTCATTTCCTACTCCAGAGGATCCTTCCCACCCAGGGATTGGACTCACATCTCCTGCGTGTCCTGCATTACTGGCAGATTCTTTACCACTGAGCCATGGGGGAAGCCCAACTAAATCTAATAGGTCCCTTATTAAGGCTGATGAATGAGTCCATGGCGGTAATAAAGAGTGATGTAAATGCTTTCTCTGGGCATAAACACGAAAGGGTGAAATTTAGAACTAGAAAAATGTATGACTGGCTGTAGTTGATTGATTAGACAATTGGAGACCAGCAGAGGTGCTTTAAAAGTGTAGCCACTGGGCAAATGTAGGGTTTTGTGAGGATTATTCTCACAGTAGAGCTGTATAGAATTAACTGAAGGAAGGGGGGACTATAGACAGGGAGATTCGGTGAGGAGGCAATTGAAGCTCACAAGTGAAGCAGTGCAAACTGTTTTGATACATTAGGAGTAGATATACAGAAGAGGAGATAAATCTGTCATATTTCAAAGAAAGATTTTCATAAGTTGGTGACAGATTGACCATAGGGGACAACTTTGGTTTCCCTATTTCTAAAATGAGGGAATTAAAATAGGTGCTTAATTACGTTTCCTTCAAACTATATAATATCTATGAGTCTTGGATACTCAGACTAGAAATGTATTTTTGTCTTTGGACTCAGGCTGCTATGTATAATGAAATACCATAGACTGAGTGGCTTAAACAGCAGACATTTATTTTCTCACAGTTCTAGAGGGTGGGAAATCTAAGATAAATGTGCTGGCAGATTCAGTTCCTGTAAGAGCCCCATCCTGGCTTGCTGATGGCTGCCTTCTTGCTGTATTTTTCCATGGTAGTGAGGGAGAGAACCAGCTCTCTAGTCTCTTCTGACAAAGGCACTAATCCCATCATGAGGACTTCACCCTTAGAACCTCATCTCAACTTAATTATCTTTTAAGGGCTCCACTCCTAGTACCGTCACATTGAGTGGGCGGCAGGGATCCAACGTATGAACTGAGAGTGGCACAAAAACCTTCAGTCCTTCAGAGTTTCCCATTCTGAGTTTTCTGTTGTTGAGGTCTACTATAGTCTTAAACACTTGTGTTATTAAATGATGGTTATATCTGTGCATGCATTCTTGCAAATAATAATTGTTTGTACTATGAAACTATACTTGCATTGTGCAAGTATTACATATTAGGCATAATAATTAACTGTCTTCCTCCTTGATAACTTTGAGTAAGCCTTTCAACTCATTTTCTGATTTTATGTGTATCAGCTAGGATTAGGTTTGGTTGAATACAACATAAAAGCAATATAATAGTGTCTTAAACACAATAAATATGTTTTTTCCAAATAAAAGAATGGTGAACATAAACTCTCTAGACCTGATATGGCAGATGTACTGATGTCAGAGATTGAAGTCCCTTTACTCTCTCTGCTCCTCCATCCTAGCACATGGCCTCTATTTTCAAGACTGTTTCATCACTCACCACTTGGGGATTGTCCTAGATAATGTGATATCTCTAATACTTCTGCGTTGCTCTACAAGAAGGCTAGGTAAGTCCTCAGGCAAAAAAAAAAAAAAAAAAAAAAAAAAGCAGACAGGCTCAGGAAGTTGTGGTGAAAAAACTGTTAACATACTGGAAACTCTTCTGCAGCTACCAGTGAACTAGAGGTGGATGAGGCAATGGGCACCCACAGGGTCTACTACCTGCCCCTGAGGCTCCATGTTCAGGTGGTCACATGCCTGACCACAGTGATTGGGTCAGGTATGGACAGGTCAGTGATCAAGCATTTGTTACTTCACAAACACAGAACCAATCTCTTTCCTTCCTAAAATGCCACCATTTCCCCAGAAGTGCCTTTTTTCCCTCAGAGGTCAGTGAGGGCTCCTCCCTACATATCTTCTCTTCTGTATTAGTTATCTATTCCTGAGTAACAAATTACTACAAACACAGCAGCTTAAATAACATGCAGTTAATATGGGTTAGGATCTGAGCATTGCTTAGCCGGGTCCTCTTCCAGTCTGCGGTCAAGGTGCTGGTCAGAGCTCAGTTCTTATTCAGAGGCTCAACTGGCAATGGATCTGCTTCCAAGCTCACTCAAGTTGTTGGCAGAATGTGTTCCCTTTTGGTTGTAAACTGAAAGTTTAAGTTTTTGCTGGCAGACAGCTGTAGGCTGCCCTTAGCTCTTAAAGTCTTCCCACAGTTCCTTGTCATGTGGCCCTCTCCATTGGCGCCCCTAACAACATGTTAGCTTGCTTCTCTAAAGTCAGCAATGAAGAAAGAGAGCGATTCTGCTAGCAAGATGGAATTTTGTATAACCAAATATAATCACAGACGTTACCTCCCATCATCTTTGCCATGTTCTATCAGTTAGAGGGCTTCCCAGGTGGGCTTGGCAGTAAAGAATCTGCCTGCCAATGCAGAAGATGCAGGTTTGATCCCTGGATTGGGAAGATCCCCTGGAGAAGGAAATGGCAACCTACTCCAGTATTCTTGCCTGGAGAATCCCATGGATAGAGGAGCCTAGCTGTCTACAGTCCATGGGGTCACAAAAGAGTCAGAAATGACTGAGCAAGTAAACAACCACAACAGTCAATTAGAGGCAAGTCACAGGTTCTACCTACATTCAAGGGAAAAGGGACTATATAAAGTTATGAATTCTGGGAGGTGAGGATCATAAGGGCCACCTTAAAGTCTGACACCACTTCTGAAGTGCTCAGTTCTACCATGATAAGAAATGTCCCTCTCAGGAATTCCAAAGCCACCATGCCTACTGAGGCAGGTTTCTTGCTTCTGCCTACACTGTGATGATTTAGTAAGTTCTCTCTCTAAAGAAGAGAAAAACCTCACAGATTTAGTCTCTCATAAAGCTCTCTCTCTGGTGGAGCCTCTGATAATTTGGAATTTACTTCAATTGTTTTAGACACCATATTTCTCTTGCTGCTAAGTCACTTCAGTCCGACTCTGTGTGACCCCATAGACGGCAGCCCACCAGGCTCCCCCGTCCCTGAAATTCTCCAGGCAAGAACACTGGAGTGGGTTGCCATTTCCTTCTCCAATGCATGAAAGTGAAAAGTGAAAGTGAAGTCGCTCAGGCATGTCCGACTCTTAGCGACCCATGGACTGCAGCCTACCAGGCTCCTCTGTCCGTGGGATTTTCCAGGCAAGAGTACTGGAGTGGGTTGCCATTCCCTTCTCCAATATTTCTCTTAGTGAATCCTAATAATGAATTAGCCTTCTTGGCAATCATGTTACATCACTGATTTAAATAATATTAAGACCCGCTAATCCATGTAGGTCTTCTTTAATTATGAGCTGTTGTTATATGTGTTAATTCTTTCACTTTTCAGATCTCAGTGAATTACTTCACATTTATCCTTATTAAATTTAATTTTGCTGTTTTTTTTTTTTGAACCAGGTTTAAAAACTATTTGCCTATTTATTGGTTTTGGCTATCCTGCAAATTCTGGGTCATACACAGTTTTGATAAATGTGTATTATATGTATCAAGCTAGGTATTTGACTTAAAATGCTAAAAAAGGGCAAAGTTGAGCTCAGAGTGCTGTCACTATGCTTGACACTAATAAATTCTTGCATTTAATGCTGGTTTTGCTTGTTCCCAATGACCCAACCTAGGTGTTTAGTGGTCACCACTTACTTTTCTAAAGGCTCCAAGACCATCTGTTTAATAACCAACTGGTTGAAATGTAATAGCAAGTTCATTGGTATATATTAATAGTTTCTGGAATCTAAGTTTCTCTTTCTTTTGTAAACTGGGATATTATGATAATGCACAGCCAGATACCTCTTTAGAGACTAGGGAAGAACTCATTTTCTTGGCTGTTGGGAGTTTGGGCTGTGACAGCTTACAACTGAGTTCCTCTCTGGGCATTGCCCTCTGCTAGAGAGAGCACCTCTCCTAAGATCACCAGTCATGGCTCAGACAGTGAAGGATCTGCCTACAGTGCAGGAGACCCAGGTTCGATCCCTGGGCCAGGAAGATCCCTGGAGGAGGGCATGGTAACCCGCTCCAGTATTCTTGCCTGGAGAATCCCAAGGACAGAGGAGCCTGGCAGGCTACTGCCCTTGGGGGCGCAAAGAGTCAGACATGACTGAGTCACTAACACTTTCAGAGAGAGCCATCTCTCCTAAGGTCACCAATCCTGAGGCGGGAATGGGGCCACATTCATCATCCAGTGGAAATAAGTTTATGAAGCCCTGACTCTCTTGTCTCAAGTGAGATAACTCTGTAAGGCCTTCCCAATTCCAGAGCCCACCAGGGGACCACCTTAAGTCTTTGTCGTCATTTAATTGCAGTTCAGTCTCTCCTTCTGTCCAGTTCTGCTTCCCTTAGTCCTCTGTAGGTGTTGTTCTGTGAATGTGAATGTGTTAGTTGCTCAGTCGTGTCCGACTCTTTGTGACGCCATGGACCATAACCCACCAGGCTCCTCTGTCCATGGGATTTCTCAGGCAAGAATATTGGAGTGGGTTGCCATTCCCTTCTTTAGGGGATCTTCCCTACTAAGGGATCGAACTTGGCTCTCCTGCATTTCAGGCAGATCTTTAACCATCTGAGCCACCAGGGAAGCTCTAAAGGCATAGCCTAAGGAAAGTCTCTGACTCAGAGTCTGTTTCCTGGGGAACTTGACCTGCAAGGCCATTTCCATTCTTTTCAAGAGTCTTTGACAGCCTTGCAAAATCTTTCAGAGCCCAGGGTGTAATTTAAATTCATTTTTATCAAGCAAGAGCAACTAACTCTTGTGCTTTTGTCCCTCAATAAATTATTTGTTACCTGTTTTGGAGGCTGAAGATACTTCGTGATTGTGAAGAAAAAAAAGTTGAAGCACTTTGCTTTTACCCCGTGACCTGCTCACATTTGGTGAGCATCTCCCTTCGTTGTACTTCTTGTTCTGTGCATAAGTGACTGAGTCCATTTTGTGCTTTTTGTGCTTTCCATGTGCCTTAACTCACTCTGAACCCAACCCTCCTGTCACTGCTCATTATCCCCTCATGCCTTGTAGGTCTCAAAAAGGACTGATGGTGGACCTACAGAACACTCACTAAGAGTATCCATTTTGTAATTCAGAGGTGAAGTCTGTGCCTTGATACAGAAAAGTGCAATCTTGGTTTTATCACTGCCTTCCTTTTAACTTCTGGCCCATTTACAAAAAGATTCTTTTTCTCCTTCCCCCAAACCCCCCTGCCCAGCTCTGCTTTGGGTACCAATTTTCCTACAACCAATGCTTTTGAATAGACTTTTTGTGCCATGTTGTTTCAGACTATAGGAAGCCAGCCTAAGCAGCGTTAATGCATCTTGCTGTTTTCCAGCCAAAAATCTAATTGAGTTGATTTTTATGACATTTAAGAGCCGCCCACTGAATGTCAAATTTTTTCAAACTTACATTTGCGCCTTTGTTTTTGCTATCTCCTAAATAAAATAGCACACATCACATTTTTCTTTTAGGAAAAAAATTATTAATAACCTGAGAACTAGGGAATGGAGCTCCTCCCTCCCATGAAGGCCCAAGTGAAACAGAAGATTGGTGGCTGTTAGAATAATAGCCATATTTATGCTGTTATGAGACATAAAATTATCCAGACACATGCAAGCACATTTCTATATATGTAAAGTTTAAGTCATTTCCAGTTAAAGGGAAAATCATTAGTATTGTCTGAACTTCAACAGATTGGTTCAACTTTTCCAATGCACTGCTACATTTCCAGCACATATCAAACTCTGACTGAAAAGGCTTCCTAATGTGGTGCATGTAAAATAAAATCGACTTGCAGTGGTTGAGGTCTTGGATCACTGAGATCAAGCACTGAACCAAGTTGGGCGCACATGGTAATAAGCCAAAGAATGGGAACAGCATCTGAGATCTTCAGGCAAAAAATACTCCAAGAAATTTCCAAGATATGATTGGGGACCTAGCAGCTCTATTGCCAGCCACGTGCAAAAGAAAATGCAGAGCAGAGTAGAAGCATTATGAACTGACTGCCAAGAGGAAGCAGACAGAATTAGCATGACTCCTTGTCATATCTAGCTACTGTGGATTTTTAATTACAGATTTCCAAAATTAATAAGATGTGGATGAAGATTTTCTTTGCTCACAGGAGGGTACATTCAAGGTGTGTCTGTGTGTGTTCCGATGCTCAGTTGTGTCCTACTCTTTGTGACCCCATGGACTGTAGCCGACCAGGTTCCTCTGTCCATGGGATTTCCCAGGCAAGGATACTGGAGAGGGTTGCCATTTCCTTCTCCAAGGGATCTTCTTGACCCAGGGAGCAAACTCTTGTCTCTTGTGTCTCCTGCATTGGCAGGCAGATTCTTTACCTGGGAAGCCCCATACATCCAAGGGGTACATGCTTGGAATTCTGACTCCAAGACGTTTTAGCTGTGTGACCTTTGGCGAATTTCTTAATCTCTCTGATCTGGGTTCCTTCCACTGTAGAAAAGGAATAACAGTGATAACTCAGTCTAAGATTGCTGTAAGGATTAAATGAGATATGGCATTGGATGAGTTTAGCACAGTGCCTGGTTATAAAATAAAAGTCCAATGAATTTTAGCTTTAAGTACAATTATGATTATTATGACATTAATCTCGATGACTTTTCATAAGTAGCCTCCCTGATTGGAAATTAATTACAATTAGCTAAGGATCAACAGAAAGAGTCAGTTTCCCCATGAGTGGGCATTGGAAGGACAGGTTGGAGGAAGAAAGGAAGCTTCTAAAGGTGAGTAAGGTCCTATGTGTTTTATGGGTTTATTGACATTTCTGTGGACATGGACACATTTTAATCCCTTTTAGCTAAATTGTGGTAGTAAATGTACCTGGCTGCCAGCTTTCCTTGCCCTTACCACCTTAAGTATGATTGAGACAAAGATCTGACTTTTATTTTTTACAGTAGATCCCTATTGATTATTTTAAATATAGCCATGGATACATGTCAATCCCAAATTCCCCTTAACTATCTCTCCCTGCCTGGGGGAGGGCATGGCAACCCAATCCAGTATTCTTGCCTGGAGAATCCTATGGACAGAGGAGCCTGGAGGGCTACAGTCCATGGAATCGGAAACAGACACGACTGGAGTGACATAGCACGCATGCATCTCTCCCCGCCACCCTTCCCCTCTGGTAACCGTCAGTTCATTCTCTAAGTCTTTGAGTCTGACTCTTAATGAGAACACTGCCTCAAAGGCTGGGACAATTTTTATTTCTTGAGGACTTTATTTTTGTCAAAAGTTTTCCAGCCTTGGATATAAGGGCTGGTGTACTCATCACCTCCTTTCTTGAAGGAAAATGGAAGAAAGAAGAGACAGAATCTCTGATTCCAGGTCTCTTTACACCCTCAACCTTCAGGGATGGTGTCCTTCCTATTTTCAGAAGAAACCCTCATCTACTTCAGAGGCTTCAAACACAGATGCCTACAACAGCCTAGAACATAAGTGAAATAGACCAGGAGATTTGTAGGGCTTATGATGACATGAGAGCTCAGGTCTCTCCAGAGGGAAGCTTCAGTGCTCTGAGTATATAGGTGCAGTGATGTTAAAGTCTCCAATTATTCAAGAGAAGCTACAACTCTAGTTTTTTTTTTTTTTTTTAATGCGGAATCTCTTAGTTTTTAAATGTTTGCAAGGATTCTGGTTTTTAAAAACACCATGTGGACCAAACAAAATATTTCTATTTGCCAGACATGACTCAAAATTGCCAGATTGCCATCCTCCTCTACAATTTTAGGTCCCTAGGGAGGTTCCTTTTGACCCCAAATATGTCACCCTCTTAATGCCACAACACTGGAAGTCCAGCAGAGTCCTTCCAACTCTAAAACATTTTCCTCAAGATGCAAAGTCACCCATGTGAAGAGCAAATTGAGTACTCATCATTCACTAGCTGCTTAGGTTATGCTAGTTAATTGCATCCACTTAGGGACTAAAGGCAGGGGAGGTTGTAGAGGTGGGTGGGGATAAGGCAGTTCACTGGAATCAACACCCCGAATCCGTTGCTCTGATACTCACTAGTGGTTGTAACCTCAAGGAAATCAGTTCTCTGGCACTCACTTTTCCTTATTTGTGAAAAGGGGCTAATAATTGCTACTTCACGGGACTGTGGTGAGAATCAAGTGAAATAAAGCATACCAAATATCCGGCCCAGAGCAGACTGTCCTTAAATAAAAGTTGAATCTGGAGGGAAGAAGGAAAGATGTCTTCTTGCTCAGGGGCAGTTCTTAAGTGGGGAGTGGTCACATGGGATCTCTTGGAAGAGGGGTAAAAGGGGTGGAAAAACAGCAGGGAGCTGCGAGCAATCAGAGCATATCATTCTCTGGCCAGCAGCCCAGCAAATACAGAAAGGATAAAGTACTAAGGGAGAAACAGGCATATGATAATAACCCACAAATGCAACCTGTCACACTGACCTGTATCCTAATCTTACACAGATCTAATTCATCCTTCCCATATTTTTGGCCACCTATGGATTCATTTTTCTGAATACTGTTTCTTTTACTTCTTTGCTCAAATCAATGTTCCATGCCTTCCTATCATACTTCTATAACACATAAGTGAGTTGTGAGCCAAATTTTTTGCTTTATGGAAAAAATTAAAACAACAAAATGTCTTATGTTTTGTGCTGTGCAGAACTCAGGAGAAATTTTAGAGGAGAAAATTTGATCAGAAGGAAACCAACATGAAAGGTGTATGGCAAGGGTGTAGAGCTGAGCAAAGAATGGGAGATAAGCATAAAATCCCATCGGTAAGACAAAAGGAAATAAGTAAATGTTACAGAATCACATGCCAACAGCTTGACTTGGTAAAAATGTCCTATTGCCACAATACAAATGCAATAGAAGGGCAAGAGAAATTATGTACCATGTACCAAAACCACACTTTTCAGATCCTAGCTTCTATCCCATGCCCTTTGCTGAGCTATTCCAACTACAAGGGCTTGCAGATTTGCCTGTTTTGAGAATTTGTAGAGGAAGAGATCAGGTTTTATCCAGGAAGCAGACCACAGGAAGATGTTTCCCAGTTGAGTACTGAAATGTCTAACACCCATATACACATGAATGTGAATGCATATGCACACACATATTCATTCATGAACATGGCCAAAGTGCTTTGAATTTGTGTTACTATATTTTATAAATCAAAGATGTCAGCAAATCTCCATACTCTGTGTGTTTTCTGTGGTTGGCCTCTTGTCTAAGGAAAAAGATCAGACAGGATGTTAACTAGGGGTCCAGATGTGACTTTTCAGAAAAACACATTCCTGAGGTTGGCTTCTGTATGTCTTAGTTGCCAAGATCCACTCTTCTGTGTTCAACTTAGCCTCTCTGCACCACCCTCACCCCTGCCTCATCTCAAAGGCCACCACTGTGGTTGGCTTTGGTACTGAAACAGAAAGAAGGAAAAGCCTTGAGAATGTATGTTGGCTCCATAACAAGCTGGAGAAGTTACGTCAAATGCAATCCACTACCGTAAGTCAACTCCTTTCCATATCCAAGTAATTTCTGCAAGGTATATTGTCTCAAAAACTCTCACCATTTGTACAAGCATGGCCATAATTCTTGTGACTTGGGTCTCTGATAGAACAGATGTGATGTTCATTTTGATCATCTAGAATCTTGAAAATACTGACCACACTAGCAAGGGACTACCTTAACTGTATTAAACTAAAGCTTTATTCTGTTTGGAAATTTAAATATATGAAAACAAAGATAGGCTGATCCTTTAAGAAACCTGATTCAGTCTGGGACAAGACACAAGCATATGCATTTTATAACAAGGTACTCAGGTGGTTCTGATATAGAATTACCTGACCTAACTAACTTTGGGAACCACTGCTCTATGTCACTTAGGCCAGTAGTTCTCCCAGAATTTCTTTACACTTTCATAAATTATTTACCATATCAATAAACTTGGTGGGTTATATTTATTGATAATTACCATATTAGAAGTTGAAACTAAGAAAAATTTAAATATTTATTTATAAATAATTTTGAAATAACAGTAACAAACATGTTACAATTTAACAGAAGTTAAATATTCTATGAAAAATAATTATTTTTTTCTAAAGCAAGAAAATTAGTGAGAAGAGTAGCATTATTTTACATTTTCAAATCTCTTTACTGTCGGGCTTAGTAGAAGACAGCTGAATTCTCACATCTGCTTCTGCATTCTAGCTGTTGAAATATGTTGTTTTGATAGAAATATGGGGCTTCCCTGGTGGTTCAGATGGTACAGTATCAGCTTGCAATGCAGGAGACCCAGGTTTGATCCCTGGGTCGGGAAGATCCCATAAGGAAGGGAATGTTATATAAGGAAAGGAATGTTATATATGAAGAAAATCCAGCTTACTCAAACATGTAGTTGAGAAAGGGAGGGATTAATTTAATAGCCATCCTAGGTAATTGTGAATATTCTTCTTTGATACTATACCAAAATACAGGCTGTAGTTCCTTAAAGATTAGTTGCAATATGGAATTTGAGATCCTATCACTGAGTTAATCAACATCGGCTCACCAAATTTTTCAGATATTCCAAGTGTTGACACATTTCATTATATAAAAATTTAAAAATCATATTTATTAATATCAACACCAATCTCATCAGAAAAGGTCTTTAAGTGTAAAGACTTTGACAAGCTCCTGGTGATGGATATAGGATTTCCAAAATTTTAATTTTCTCTTGAAAGCTGGAATTTTCTTTTTGGCAACAAATACTGTCACTTGTTTTTCTTGAAATAACAGGCTCACTTATCATTTTCAAGAAAATATCTGCCAAATACCCAAGTCAGAATAACCATGATTTGTCTGTCAGTTATTCATTCAAATAAAAATGGTCTTCCATGAAAAAAGCAATGAGCTCAGGTCACAACTCAATTGCACAAGTACTTTTTTTTCTTGAGACAAATATCACACGTCAGTGTGCAACAGAAATGCTTTCTGTATACTTCTCATTTTGTCACACTGAAAATTAAAATACAGTTTAAAAGAAAGTACAGGCTTACAATTTCCCTAGACATGTATTAATACAAGCTAGTGTTTGAGAGTCCTGAAGCACTGGGCATTCCTGATGGCTCTGGCTAGATACAAGGCAGATGCTCACTGAGGATTAGGACTTCAACATATGAGTTTGCAGTGGTTGGGGGGAGGGAGACATAATTCAACCCATAATAGAATCATTCCATGATTTGTTTTATACAGATAAAATTTGAAAATTCACCTCAATATATACTCTTTAGATTAAATGTGGCCCATCCTATTTTTGAAGAAACCACCTAAATCCCAAGAAATGCTGCCAACAGCAACAAAAACCACACACCAGTAAATAACATCTCCCCACAACAATGGCTGAATCCAGTAAATTTACATTTGATGGGCCTAGGTTTGATTCATTATTTTCTACAAACTTTGTCTTTCATTGTGGATTTGGGGGATAAGCTAACTGATTTGGGCTCTTAAAAGATGAAGTAGATGTACAGAGTGTGTATAAACATTACAGTAGGAGTCAAAATCCTCTTTTTCTGTCTAGAAGGACAGATATTTGCTCTAGAAAGACCCTGCCATTTTGGATGTAGTGGGTTTATAACAAAGGAATGATATTATAATGGTGTTGGGCTAGAGATTCAAGAATATTGCCTCAACTCACCTGTCTCTCATTCTTGAAGGACCTCAGAAAATAGAAACAAAAATATTTGCAAAGTGAGACCAAGTAAAACTTGATTCCTAGCTAGGATTTTGCTTCTAAACTCAAACTTGAAGGAAGCTATCATTTGAGCTGGGTTCCATGGATGGCTCATTTACCCAAGTAAAGTTGGCTTCAATGTTCTAGAACATAACTATCCTAAAGGCCCACTTTGTATCTCTTCTCTAAGTTCAAAAGTTAACTATTTCACTAAGACAAAAAGCCACCCCATACATCAATGTTGATAGCATTAATGACAATGGCGAAAAGGTGAAAACAACTCAAATGTACATCACCACATTCATAGGTAAACAAAATGCAGTATACACACACTATGGGATATTGGGCAGACTTTAAAAGGAATGAAATTCTGACACATACTACAATATGGATGAACTTTGAAGACATCATGCTAAGTGAATAAAACAGACACAAAAAGGCAAATACTGTATGATTCCATTTATATGAGGTATGTTGAAAACTGAAATTCAGAGGAATATTTAATAGTGAAGAGACTCATTCAAATGCAAATATTTGGGGGAAGCCATAAGTACATTATCTAACGAAGTCAAGATAGTGAATAAAATTGACAATTACATTTGGGTGACACAATTACAAATAAAATCACAATTGATCCTAAGTGTTGTTGCCTGTTGGTTTATTTTTAGTCTTCTCATTCAGTTTCCAAAGTACTTTCTCTCTTTCTCCCCCACTTCCATTTGTTTCATTTTTTTCTCTGCGTGTATACTAAGTCACTTAAGTCGTGTCTGACTCTTTGCCACCCAATGGACTGTAGCCCGCCAGGCTCCTCTGTCCATGGGATTCTCCAGGCAAGAATACTGGAGTGGGTTGCTGTGCCCTCCTCCAGGGAATCTTCCAGACCCAGGGATCAAACCTGTGTCTCCTGCGACTCCTGCACTGCAGAAGGATTCTTTACTGCTGTGCCAATGGGGAATTTTCTCCTTTGTTTAATTCCCTTTTTAAATCCTTTTTACTTCTTTTGCTGCTATTTCTTCGGCCTTCACACCTGCCTTTGTTCCTGTCTGAGTCTTCCCTTCTCCCATTTTCCCAAGATGGGTTTTGTGGAAAGATTAACGCCTCTACCTGCTCTGTCTTTTGCTTCCCATATACCTCTCAGTGGGGCTTTCCTGGTGGCTCAGTGGTAAAGAACCCTCCTGCCAATGCAGGAGACATGGATTTGATCCCTGGGTCAGAAAGATTCCGTAGAGGAGGAAATGGCAACCCACTCCAGTAATCTTGCATGGAAAATCCCATGGACAGAGGAGCCTGGCAGACTACAGTCCATGTGGTTGCAAAAGAGTCAGATGTGACTTAGCGACTAAACAACAAATAGCCCTCAGTAATAACAATGTTATAGAGAGACTCAAGATAGCCCGGGCATCTCAAACCTGGTAGTATAGTGGACACCCAAAGAGGAAAAACTGACACAGCCTATTTTCAGTGACTGACAAGTTCTTAACAGCTAGAATAAAATAAGTTGAATCAGATGAGTTTTTTTCCTTATCACACCAGAAATTAGAACTACAATTCAGCACAGAACTCTAGAAGCACATTAGAGTACAATACCTTTGAGAGCAGAGACATCCTACCCACCTAGCATATAGTTGACAAATAAAGTCATATTTCATTCACGTAGCTTATAATTGACACAGGGGCTTCCCAGGTGGCTCTAGTGGCAGCCTGTCAATGCAGGAGATGTAAGAGACCTGGGTTCGAACCCTGGGTTGGGAAGATCCCCTGGAGATGGAAACAGCAGCCCACTCTAGTATTCTTGCCTGGAGAATCTCATGAACAGAGGAGCCTGGCGGACTACAGTACATAGGGTCACAAAGAGCCAGACATGACTAAGTGACTACCACCACACCACCACAAAATGATATGTTGAAGTCCTAACCCCTAGTGCCTTAGAATGTGACCTTATTTGGAAATTAGATCCTGGTTGCTGCTGCTGCTGCTAAGTTGCTTCAGTCGTGTCCAACTCTGTGCGACCCCATAGACGGCAGCCAATAAGGTTCCCCCATCCCTGGGATTCTCTGGGCAAGAACACTGGAGTGGGTTGCCATTTCCTTCTCTAATGCATGAAAGTGAAAAGTGAAAGTGAAGTTGCTCAGTCGTGTCCTAGCGACACCATGGACTGCAGCCTACCAGGCTCCTCCATTCATGGGATTTTCCAGGCAAGAGTACTGGAGTGGGTTGCAATTTCCTTCTCCAGATCCTGGTAGATGTAGTCATATTAAAAAGACATCATTAGGTTGAGCCCTAATCCAATATGACTGGTGTCCTTAATAAAAGGGGAAATTGGGACACAGAGACAGACACTCACAGAAGAAAGACAATGTGAAGAGACATGGGGAGAAGACAGCCATTTACAAGCCAAAGAATGCCAGAGCTAACCAGAAGCTAGGAGAAAAACCTGGAACAGACAATTTTCTAGAGACTTCAGAGCAAGCACAGCCCTGCCAATACCTTGATTTTGGACTTCTAGCCTCAAGAGTTTATTGGGAGACAATAAATTTCTGTTATTCTAAGCCACCAAGTAAGGTACTTTGTAATGGTAGCCCTAGAAAATGGATACATCCTTTAACATGAAAACTTCAGACTACAACACTTCTAGGGGTATCTGTATAGTCAAGAGACAATTCCTTTACAGTTGCCAAGCCCATCTCAAGAATCTTTGCCCTACCCCTTCCTGCCTTAGCCCCCATCATTCCTTCCAATAGAACCCAGAAGGCATAAAACAGACCTGCAGTACCTTCAGCATTCATTATCCTCACAACTAATCTCACAATTGGAGAAGGCAATGGCAACCCACTCCAGTACTCTTGCCTGGAAAGTCCCATGGACAGAGGAGCCTGGTAGGCTGCAGTCCATGGGGTCGCTAGGAGTCGGACACAACTGAGTGACTTCACTTTCACTTTTCACTTTCATGCTTTGGAGAAGGCAATGGCAACCCACTCAGTGTTCTTGCCTGAAGAATCCCAGGATGGGGGAGCCTGGTGGGCTGCCGTCTATGGGGTCACACAAAGTTAGATACAACTGAAGCGACTTAGCAGCAGCAGCAGCAGCAGCAATCTCACAACTAATCTATAAACTAGTGTCTTAATCTGTCAGGCTGCTATAACAAAATACCACTGACTGAATAGTGTATAAACAATAGAGATTCACTTCTTACAGTACTGGAGGCTGGGAAGTCCAAGATCAAGGTGCCAGCACTGTTACATTCCATTGAGAGCTCTCTTCCTAGTTCATATACTCAGTCTCCCAGGTGTATCCACTCTTTGCAACCCCATGGACCGTAGGTCACCAGACTCCTCTGTCCATGGGGTTTTCCAGGCAAGAATATGGAGTGGGTTGCCATTTTCTACCTCATCTTTCTAGTTCATAGCTGACTCCTTTTTGCAGTGTCCTTACATGATGGAAGACACTAGAAATCTCTCTGGGATCTCTTTTATAAGGCACTACTCTCATTCACGAGGGCTCTACCCTTACAATCTAATCACCTCCCAAATGCCTCACCTCTGAAATCAGACATTAGGATTTCAACATATGAATTTTAAAGAGACATATTCAGGTCAGAACAATCAGGTATAAATACTCCTATTTTGCAGAAAAGGAAATTAAGCCCCAGTGGTCATGGAACCTATTCAAAATCATGCAGTTATGAGCTGCTGGAAAGATGACATTGGCTTCCACTGTGAAGTTCTCCCTGCCACAGCATAGCAGCCTCCTTCTGCACCTGGATTCTTTTGAAGAGGGAAAGTATTTGAGTATTTTGAGTGTAGAACTTAATATTTATCTTATTCAATGCATTTCTTTTTCCAAGGCAGCCCTTTTGTCTAAGATGTAAACAATCATTCATTTTGCTGGGTCTATTGCCAAGAGCCAAACTAAAGGTTCATAATAAAATTAAATGACAATTATTACCTTAAAAGTTATGAGTGCCCATTAAGAACATTTTAAATGTTCCAAGAAAACTGAAACAAGAAACTCTTAGCAGACATTTCTTGAAAATTTACAAGTTAGTAAGTGTTACAGTGGTACAGAGTTGAGTAAGACATGGTGACCACCAGTCTTCAGGTAGTCGAAGAAGCTAGTAATAAACACATAGTAGGATATGTAACTCAAGGTATGGTAAAAACCACTACAATATTGCAAAGTAATTAGCCTTCAATTAAAATAAATAAATTAATAAGAAAACCAAGTGACAGATATGTAATCTCATATCTCATATGATATGTGATCTCACTTTTACACAGTGAGGTTAGATGGATGATTCACCTGAAATAACAAGTGGCTTCCTAAACTCATCATCAGTTTTACTCTGATATAAATACAACCTTCTGATTTCTAAATTGCTTTTGTTTCTAGAGGAGAGAGTCTCTATTTGTCAGGCTCACTCGCAACTTCTTCCTAGATGCAAAAGGTTCATCCTGATTCACTGTCAACTGCCCTCTCCTTCAAACCCTCTGATCACCCTGTCTCTTTTGGCAGAGTGTCTTGATAGCTCAGTGCAAATAAATGGGAACAAAGTTTTAAAGTTCATCAGTCTTAGGTCAACTCATAGGCATAGAATTTCATCACCATGGTGCAATTTCAGAATCACAAACAGACATACCTCTAACTCCTTAAAAGTGCCATCTTCCATTGATTTTGTTAGAGAAAAAAAATTGAGCTAGTACTTCATTCTTTTGCCTTAAACCAAAATTGCAACCTTCTGTGTGTATGTATGAATGCTTACAAGTATGTGTGTGTATGTGTGTGAATACACACACATGGCTATATTTCTTAGTTTTATTGTCTGAGAGTACCTAGAAACACTGACACATCAATAACAATGAATATATTTAGTGCCATATCTCATTTTCTATTTGTAAATATTATTCTATATTAAAAGGAACCATGGGTCCTTAGAGAAATGGATGATTCCAGCACTGGGGCATAGAAAGCATAAGATGATACTGAAATATCTTGTTGTGCCAGAAAAAAGGAAGTGTTCAAAGAATAGTGGGGACCTATCAAAAGGATACAGGACTCAGCTTGGAGAGGCTCCCACTGGTGAAATCTTGGATAATTTGAGATTTAAAATTAATAGTAATGCAGTAATGAATTAGAGCCCAATTAATGTAATAAAAACCTGTGAGTCTATACTGATATGAAAAAATGGAGGAAAGGGGAAACTTTTCCTTCGAGTAAAATGCCAACTAATAAATGTAGAAGATATTATGGAGTTAGAAAATCTATCAGCAGATGCCAAATCTCAGGAATAAAAGTTGGGTGAAGAACATATTGACATAGTCTCAAAGAATTTCCCCCAATACTTGTTAACTACCATGGGAAAAAGTAATCTTACAGTGGAGAAATCTCACAGACGTCCCTTTAACAAAGGGATCAAGCTTAACATCACCAATATTATGACAAACCAGTGTTATGTCCCTCTTGATAGGATGCACTGGGGAAGCACAACCTCATTTCTGTGGCATTCCTATCAGAGGATCTAATCATGAGGAACCCCCTTATATTATTGGTGGGAATGTATTGGTATGGCAACTATGGAGAACTGTATGGAGGTTCCTTTAAAAGCTAAAACTAGAGCTACCATATAATCCAGCAATCCCACTCTTGGGCATATACCTGGAGAAAATCAGTTCAGTGCAGCACTATTTACAATATCCAGGACATGGAAGCAACCTAAATGTCCATTGACAGAGGAATAGATAAGAAGATGGATCGTTACTCAGCCATAAAAAAGAACAAAATAATGCCATTTGCAGCAACACAGATGGACCTAGAGATTGTCATACTGAGTGAAGTAAGTCAGACAAGAAGGACAAATACCGTATGATATTGCTTACATGTGGAATCTAAAGAAAGGGTACAGATAAACTTAGCTACAAACAGAAACAGAGTTAGAGATGTAGAAAACAAACTTACAGTTACTAGGAGGTAAGGGAGTGGAAATTGGGAGATTGGGGTTGACATATCCACACTATTACATACATAATAGATAACTAATAAGGACCTACTATATATTAATAGGACAGAAATTCTATTCAATACTCTATAATGACCAATATGGGAAAAAATCTAAAATAATGGATATATATATAACTGATTTACTTAGTTTCACATCTGAAACTAACAACATTGTAAATCAATTCTACACCAATAAAAAGTTTAAAAAAAGAAACGCTTGATTCAATTTGACGGACATTCTACAGAATAACTAGTCTGTACTCTGCAAATCTGCTAAGGTAACAAAAAGACAAGGAACTGCTGAGGGACTGCTCCAGCTTAACTGAAATTAGGGTTACATGGCAATCAAATACAACACATGATCCCAAGTCAAATTACGGATTAACAAAAACAAAATGGCTACAAAGGACATTGGGACAATTGTGAGATTTGAATATGGAGCATGGACTAGATACTAGCATTGCATCAGTGTTAAATTTCCTGATTTCCATTGCTGTACTATGGTTATATAAGAGAATATTTATATTCTTAGGAAATGCACACTGAAGTACTGGTTCAGAAAACAAATGAACAACAAATGTATACATACATATGTATATATGAAAGAGAGAATGATCAAGTAAATGAATCAAAATATAAATAATTGGTGAATCCAAGTAAAGTGCATACTTTTGCAACTTTTCTGAAAATTTGAATTATACCCGTGGTGGATTCATGTCAATGTATGGCAAAACCAATACAGAATTGTAAAGTAAAATAAAAAATAAATTAAAAAATCTAAAAATAAATAAATAAATAAATAAATGGAGGGAAAAAAATAAAAAATAAAAATAAATATTAAAATAATCAAATATAAAAGAGCAAATTGTTATTTTTTAAAGGCAAGCTTCATAGTAAAGATATCATGGTAGGTTTTATTGGTCATATATTCTTAAATGTGGGTGAATTTATCAGTTCCATAGCACTGAAGGAAGAGTTCTAATGCAGTGAGCAGAGGAGAGAAGGCTTGAGGGCACTGGTTGTCTAGGAAAAAGAAGGAAGGCCACAGAGAAAAAAAAATGGATAGAACACAAATAAGAGGTTGGGGGTGGCCAAGCTTCCCTTTGCCATCACTCAGCTATTTCAGGCTTACTCACTCACCTCCTCCATCCTTGACACCCGAAGCAGATGGTATCTCTCAGAGAAAGAACATGGATCAATTCCACACATGTTTTGAGATAGATGACTCTTATTTCTACCCAGTGCCTATGTGCCTCTTCCCCTCATGCTTCTTGTTGACTCCAATAACTATGCCTGTGTGTAGGTATCCTCCTATTTAACCTTGTTAACTACAGGAAGGCAAGAGCATAACTGCTTAAAATATTTACCGTAGTAGTGAGTTATTGCTGGGAAAGATTGAAGGCAGAAGGAGAAGAGGGCAACAGAAGATGGGATGGCATCACCGATGCAATGGACATGAACTTAGGCAGACTCTAGGAGACAGTGGGAGACACGGAAACCTGGTGTGCTGCAGTCCATGGATCTCAAAGACTCAGACATGACTTGGTAACTGAACAACAACAACAACAAAGATGAGGCTAATATAAAGTTTTCTATGATCTATTCATCTTCCAATTATCATTTATTCTACTTTGACTTTGTTAATGTACAGAAACATTTCCTGAGCAAGCAGCAGTTTCATATCTGATTATCTTGTCTTATCTGAAATGAGGATTCCAGTGAGGTAGTCCCAAAGGACTTAGAAATAAAATTATCTTTTCAGAATTAAAGTCCTTCAATGAGAGAAGACACCAAACTCAGCTTTAGGATTCTGGAGGTTAACTTTTGGAGTTGGTATGCTGCAAGCAAGAAATTTCTTGAAAGTTTTATGCTTTACAACAAACAGTTACATAAATTTCACATTTCACTCCACATGCAATCTGTGTTTATATTAATACCAGAATGTTTATTGTTGCCTAAATCTTCAGTGAAATTGTCCTCCAGGAAGATGGCTGACGATTGTTCTTTGGTTGCTATGAACTTTGGTTTTGTGTCTTGGGTTGAGAAAAATTCATGAGTAACAGTGATATTCATAGTCATCTTAAAGAAGGGCTCTGATAATTACAAGAGTTATTAACTACATTGTCCTTATCGACTGGACAATACTAATAGCTTACATTCATTGAGCATCTTTTGTGTGTCAAGCACTCTTTTAAGGGTTTCCTTTTTATTAACTCTTTTAATCCTTACGACAAATCTATATGGTAGGTTCTATCATTCAGTCAGTTCAGTTCAGTTGCTCAGTCGTGTCCTACTCTTTGTGATCCCATGGACTGCAGCATGCCAAGTTTCCCTGTCCTTCACTACCTCCCAGAGTTTGCTCAAACTCATGTCCATTGAGTAGGTGATGCCATCCAAACATCGACTCATTTAATAGATGAGAAAACTGAGGACACAGAGAAGTTACTATAATACTATAATGGTTGCTACTAGCTCTAGAGCCTGCACTTAGTCAACACCACTGTGTTTCCATTCAGTATCTGGGATCACAGGTGCAGTCTGATGACTGAACCTCATCATTCATTAGCAGCTCAGAAACCTGACTTAAGAGGTTATCAAGAGTGGATTTGTCTCTCCAGGGCAGCTTCTCATCAACCCAGTGTATCCAAAAGGGATATTTATCAATATGCTTTTGGAAATCAGAATCACGGGGATGGAAATTATTAAGCCCCTTTGACCAGCGTCTTCTCTTCCTGGGGGTAGCCTTCCACGTGAGGCCAAACCATGGCTAAAGGAAAATAGACTCCAAACAAAACAAATTGATGAGTCCAAGGTTTCATGGTGTTGGACCAAGATTGCTTGATATTCATGAATCCCTCAGACTAAAGAAATCTGCTTCACCGAGGGAATTGCTTAAATTCCTTCATCAGGTCATCTCTCCTATGGAGAAGGATCCTAGAAATGCTGACACAAGTCTTCTCCTGAAAATACCAGGACTGATTTTGAGAATACGGCTCGAAGTAGTTCACTCAGAGTTGGCATCTCCAGTGAGTACCTGGGCACATCCATCCACACTCCATCTGCATCTTCGATTATTGCTTTGTACTGAGATACTAAGTAAAATGCTATAGCATTTAAAATTCAGGTGCATTTCAACTTATGAGGACTTTCATTATCCCTAAACAAATATGCCTTTTCTTGCCTTCAAGTCCTCGTTTATGCTATTCCCTCTCTAGATTGCTATTTCCATCATCTTCTTCTTATCAAAATTCTCTTTATTCTTTTATGGCCAGTTCTTCACTCAATATTCTGATCTACATGACTTTCCATTCTTATCTGCCCCCACCATATACACAGAAGAAAATTATAGTGATTGTTTTATTCTGCCTTATACTGTATTTTCTTATTTGTATTCATATCCCAGTTCTCAACACTACATCCCAAGACTCCCAAGCTGGTCTGTCTTGGTCTTGAATGTAGAATCTGGACAGAAGTAAATTTGTGGCATAGATTTGAGATAATTAAACTCTTGTTGTATGCTTGTATCATAAAGCCTGACATGCTGCAGTCCATGGGGTCACAAAGATTTGGACATAACTTAGCAACTGAACAATAACAAATCATAAACTTACATTTTCTCCTATATCTCAAAAACCCATTGATAGCAATAACCAGAATCCAATACATATTTATTAAGTGCCCACTACTTGCCAGAACGTGGGTCTCTATAATGGAGGGATAGTGATAACTAAGATAGCCAAATTCCCTAACCTCATGGAGCTTACAATCTGGCAGGAAACACACATAAGAAAACACACAGTTGCAGAATTCATACTACAGGTCCTATCCTACTGTGTGTTTGTGAACAGATCATGAGGAGGATACCTACAGAAATTAGATGTTAGATAGGCAAAGAAACCCAGAAAAAAGTATTCCACAAAGAGGGACCTGCATGTGAGAAAACATGGAGGTGTGGCAGGAAATGATACATTGAAGAAAGTGGATGAAGTTACTTAAGAGAAAGAGACTGAGAAGGCAGGGATGGCTGAAAGATGAAGCTGAGACATACAAGAAAGTCTACCTTCAGATGATATGTTTGCAGCCACGTTATAGCATTTGGCCTTTGCCCTAAAAACAGTGGGAAAGTATTGATAGTTTGTGGTCTATTTTTATAAGAATTACTTTGGCTGCCACGTGGTAAAGAGACTGGAGAGGAACAGGACTAGCAGGGGAGTATGTGTGGTCTTGGATAGCTTCCACATCCTCTCTGTGTCTAGGTGTCTTCACTTGTGAAATGTGGAAAATAATAGTCTCTTTCTCATAGGCCTGTGATGAGGGTTAAATGAGTTAATATATGTAAAATGTTCCAGGCATTACCTGGCCACATATTGGCCTTTCATTAAGCATTAGCTATAATTATTAAAACATTTATTCATGTACCTTCAGAAAAGAACAGGTATATATACATATGAGCATACATCATATTTTATGTCAGGGATTTCAGTTTTTCTTTCATGTGTATTGTTAAAGACTTAGTTATTACCCTTTTGCTGCAAACCAAGATGATTTTAGGATATGAATTATGTTCTTGCAACAATATTTCCAAATATTCCACATACTTTCAACTTCCATGAAAAGTAGAAATGAAGTCAGTGTGAGGGGCAATCATTTCAGACTGACAGACTTAGTTTCTGTGTTGTGTCTGTACTGTGCTAAGCATTGTGGGCATAGCAAGGTGGTAGGGTCTCTCTCTTCCTTTTAACATCACAAATTTACAGCCCATCTGACCAAGAAACGGATCCACCTGTCTTGAACTAAATGGTTAGGCACAAAATGTCACATCAACTCCCAGAGCTTCAATGCCACAGAGACAAATCTATAGTCCCAAAGTGGATGCTGAGTAGGTCTTAACAAAGCCTAACAAACAATACGGCAACCAGAACCAAGCTTCAACACTTTTCTTATCAATTTGGAGAAACAACCCCAAGAGGTTTTTGTTTTTGTTTTTTTTGGTCTTCACAGCTGTATATCTAATCCTCTGAAGTTTTATTTATTGTTTCATTGCAAATATCAAAAACTAAGTTGGGATTCTTTCCTCTAACTTTGTCAATAGTTTTCATAGTGCACTAAACTGGAAGAAAGCCTCTGCTGAGTATGAATGATTTCTGACTTATCCTCTCCACTACCTCCAACATTATCTTTGTCTAAACACCCCATAAGACAAGGCATGCCTAGGTCTGTAAAAATATATTTGGCTTCTATAATGTAAGTATTTTCACATGGACCATATCCCCAGTTCATTCTTTTATCTGTAACAGTAGTTGATATTTTTTAAATTTTTTATTGTAAAATAAAGCATAGATAACAAAAAAAATCTCATCACCCAATGGAGTTGTGCTTTTGTAATCATCACCCAGATCAAGACAGAAAACTTTGTCAACCATCCTGAGCTTCTCAATTCTCTGCCCTAATCCCAACCTCTCCTTCCCCTGAAAATAACCACTATTCTCTTTTTTCTTGTCTTTATAATTTCATCACCCAAGGGTGCATTTCTATGTTCTTTGGTTTAATCTTGCCCATTAAAAAACTGAAGTCTCTTAATAGATGGTTTCCTTCTCCATCTCATTCATATTATGTTTCTGTTGAGGAACTAGGAGAGTTTGATCTGTTTGGATTTTTTATTGTATGTATAATTGTGGTGCAGTTAAGCATATTCATTTGACCTCAGGATACACTGAAAATTGACAGCTGGAGCCAGAGGCTTGATTAGAATCATGTTCAATCTCTTTGGCAAGACTATATATATATGTGGTGTTAAGTTCTGTCATCAGTAGGGTTACCTAATATCTGATCATCTCTCTTGTTATATTATCAACTATCAATGTTCATATGCCTGGATTCATTTATTCACTGTAAAATGGTGATTTTCTAATTCTATTTTTTATTTTTGTTAAATAAAATACTTTTATAAAGATATTGCTTCTCATTTACAATTATTACTCAGTGAGAGGGTTCATGTAGGAAAAGCAGGATAAATGCTTGGTTGTTTTCTCTTTATTATTCCCTGATGATGACCAATTTGTTTTTTAAAATATTAAGAACTATGGATGTAACCATATTTGATGGATTTTGATTGCAATTTTTATCCTTTTGAAGCTCAAATTGTCTGATCTTTTGCCAGCGGGAGCCTCTTCCAAGTTGGCTTCTGAGGCCTTTTTAATATCTCTGATTTGTTCAACCTGGATTCTCTTTTTCTTTCATGATCTAGTTTTGGGTTATCTGCCAAACTCTTCTATATCTCACATTGGTTTGTGTGATGGTCTTCATAGTTAATTTAAGCATCTTTCTTCTTCTGATTAGAATAGTGGTTCTCAAAGCATTGTGTCCAGACCAGCATCATCAACATCACCTTGGAACTTGTTATAAATGCAGATTTTCAGATCCCACTCCAGGCTATTGAATCAGATAGATACATTGGGGGAGAGGCTCGGGAGTATATGTATTTTAAAAAATCCTTCCTGGTTATTCTGATAAATCCTAAAATTTGAGAACCATAGCTTAACAAACAAACCTTTAGAGTCTTTAAATGTACTGCTACAGCTCTAGCCGTTGCAAAGATCTGTTAATGAAATAAAAATTGGTTTTCCTTCCTTCCATATGTTTTGTCAAATGCCTGTTGCAGCTGCCAGTAGCTTTAGAAATGGCATCTCTGGTTCTTTTAATGAGGCGATAACTTCTGTTTTATTTAACGAAAGGGCTGGGAGACCTGCTTTTTTCTGCTAAGGTGAATATGATAATATCCTACTTTATAGTTTCTAGGTAGAGTAAGTAAGAGTCAATGAATACTTATTGTGTATCTGCAGAGAGCCAGACTTGATGCTAAAAGAGAAGGATTCAACATAAACTAAGACACAGACCCTTCCCTTGATGAATTAGAAGAAAGGTGTTTGGAAAACTAGTATAAGGATGCTCAAGAAAACAATTTCCACTGAGGTAGGAGCTTGGCATAGTTCACTTCAGTCAATGTAGCTCAAGATTGAACTTGGCCTTCCTGGAGTCTCTTGATACTTCCATATCCATCTTGGCCTAGAGTTCATGCATCCCTGATGCTGTCCTAGCCCAGCCATGAACAGTGAACAACCTTATGACCCAACCTGTAGCTTGCAATCAGAGAGAAGCAAGACAAAAGGTTAAAATCAGATTCTTATGAATGGACTTGAATTCCACTGAAACCAAGTTTCAGCCTGGGGTGGAAGGAAGTTATATCTTTCCCTAACATTGATGGACTTTCTGACAAAAGGATCAATGCGGCCCTAAGCTTGTGGCCAATTCCTCTCTGTTTATAGCCACAGTTATGCACTGTGAGAGACCATGCACACAGCTATGTGGACACAAGACATTCCAGATTCCATGTCCTACCTCCATCCATAGCACTACTCTCAAAAGGAAGAACTGCCCTCAGGAAGACAGGCCCAGGGAAGAGGACTATAAGGGTCTTAGAAACCAGTTTGGAGTTATCTCGGAAGGGAATCTCCCAGAGCATGTTCCAGAGGGATCACAGCCTCTGTATAGGCACATCTCCTTCGATTCATGGAATCCTTATCACACAGGGTTAACCCATGCTAAAGGCCAAAGCAGGTCCTTCTAAGGAGCAGGTACAGGTTATCCATGTCTAAGGGTGGTGCTGGAGAAAGGTAGTGGATGTGAAGTGCCCCCAAGTCCTTGGTTCAATGAGAGAGCTCGCACTCTCAGAGCTTTTTGGGTCAGTTGCTTGTTCTAATCCTGGCCATTTTGCCTGGTAAAGATTATCATTGAAGATATCAGCAAAGACACTAGCTCTGGTTCACAGTTGGATTTTAGAAAAAAAAGACAAAAGACTCAAATATATAAAATAAGAAATGAAAGAAGCAGCACTACAACTGATACAGAAATACAAAGAATCACCAAAGACTGCAATGAACAATTATAAGTCAACTAATTGGACAACCTGGAAGAAATAAATAAATTCCAGGAAAAATACAACTTACCAAGACTGAATTATAAAGAAATACACCAAGAACAAAAGGAGACTGAATCAGTGATCAAAACCCTCCCAAAACAGTAAAGCCCACACCAGATGGCTTTACTCATGAATTCTACCAGACATTTAAAGACTTAATATGAATCCTTCTCAAACTCTTCCAAAAAAACTGAAGAGGAAGGAATACTCCCAAACTCATTTTACTAGGCCAGCACTATCTTGATATCAAGCCAGACAAGGACACTATAAGAAAAAAAAAAAAAACTGTAGGCCAATATCCTTGATGTGTACAGATGCAAAAGTACTCAACAAAGGTATCAGCAAACTGATTCAACAGTATGTTAAAAGGATCACACACTCTGATCAAGCAAAATGTATTCCTGCATTGCAGGTGAAATTCAACATATGAAAATCATCCAATAAGATACATAACATTAAAAGAATAAGGGATAAAAATCATATTACCATCTCAATAGATGCAGAAAAGGCATTCAATGAAACTCAGCATCATATCATAATAACAACCCTCAACATTTTAGGTGTAGAGGGAATGACGTACTTTAACACAACAAAGGGTATGCACCACAAGCCCACAGTTAACATCAGTTCAGTTCAGTTCAGTTCAGTTCAGTCGCTCAGTCGTGTCCGACTCTTTGAGACCCCATGAATCGCAGCATGCCAGGCCTCCCTGTCCATCACCATCTCCCGGAGTTCACTCAGACTCACGTCCATCGAGTTCGTGATGCCATCCAGCCATCTCATCCTCGGTTGTCCCCTTCTCCTCCTGCCCCCAATCCCTCCCAGCATCAGAGTCTTTTCCAATGAGTCAACTCTTTGCATGAGGTGGCCAAAGTACTGGAGTTTCAGCTTTAGCATCATTCCTTCCAAAGAAATCCCAGGGTTGATCTCCTTCAGAATGGACCGGTTGGATCTCCTTGCAGTCCAAGGGACTCTCAAGAGTCTTCTCCAACACCACAGTTCAAAAGCATCAGTTCTTCGGCGCTCTGCCTTCTTCACAGTCCAACTCTCACATCCATACGTGACTACTGGAAAAACCATAGCCTTGACTAGACAGACCTTAGTCGGCAAAGTAATGTCTCTGCTTTTGAATATGCTATGTAGGTTGGTCATAACTTTTCTTCCAAGAAGTAAGCATCTTTTAATTTCATGGCTGCAGTCACCATCTGCAGTGATTCTGGAGCCCCAGAAAATAAAGTCTGACATTGTTTCCACTGTTTCCCCATCTATTTCCCATGAAGTGATGGGACCAGATGCCATGATCTTCGTTTTCTGAATGTTGAGCTTTAGGCCAACCTTTTCACTCTCTTCTTTCACTTTCATCAAGGGGCTTTTTAGTTCCTCTTCACTTTCTGCCATAAGGGTGGTGTCATCTGCATATATGAGGTTATTGATATTTCTCCTGGCAATCTTGAGTCCAGCTTGTGTTTCTTCCAGTCCAGCGTTTCTCATGATGTACTCTGCATATAAGTTAAATAAGCAGGGTGACAATATACAGCCTTGACGTACTCCTTTTCCTATTTGGAACCAGTCTGTTGTTCCATGTCCAGTTCTAACTGTTGCTTCCTGACCTGCATACAGATTTCTCAAGAGGCAGGTCAGGTGGTCTGGGATTCCCATCTCTTTCAGAATTGTCCACAGTTGATTGTGATCCACACAGTCAAAGGCTTTGGCATAGTCAATAAAGCAGAAAGAGATGTTTTTCTGGAACTCACTTGATTTTTCCACAATCCAGCAGATGTTGGCAATTTGATCTCTGGTTCCTCTGCCTTTTCTAAAACCAGCTTGAACATCAGGGAGTTCATGATTCACGTATTGCTGAAGCCTGACTTGGAGAATTTTGAGCATTACTTTACTAGCATGTGAGATGAGTGCAATTGTGCGGTAGTTTGAGCATTCTTTTGCATTGCCTTTCTTT
Source organism: Oryx dammah (assembly GCF_014754425.2). Classification (NCBI taxonomy): domain Eukaryota; kingdom Metazoa; phylum Chordata; class Mammalia; order Artiodactyla; family Bovidae; genus Oryx; species Oryx dammah. The sequence goes on along the minus strand of NW_024070207.1, from coordinate 89,332,179 downwards.
GGAATTGGAATGAAAACTGACCTTTTCCAGTCTTGTGGCCACTGTTGAGTTTTCTAAATTTGCTGGCATCTTGAGTGCAGCACTTTCACAGCATCATCTTTCAGGATTTGAAGTAGCTCAACTGGAATTCCATCACCTCCACTAGCTTTGTTCATAATGATGGTTTCTAAGGCCCACTTGACTTCACATTCCAAGATGTCTGGTTCTAGATTAGTAATCACATCATCATGACTATCTGGGTCATGAAGAAACCTCATACTCTATGCTGAAAATCTTCCTCTAAGATCAGGAGCAAGACAAGGATGCCTGTTCTAGCCATTGCTATTCAACATAGTATTGGAAATCCTACCTGGAGCAACTAAGCAAGTAAAAGACATAAAAGAACTTTAAATCACAAAGAGTGAACCTTAATATACACAAAAAAATTAAAAAATCAACCAAGAGGTTGGGGAATCCCAGGATGGAATGCAGACTATGACCAAAAAAATCTTAATGTAAGATATAACCTCACGAATAGATTGAGCAAAAGGTGCTGACCTAAGTAACTCTGACAGATGATGTTTTCACCATATACACTAAGACTAGATAAAAGGGACTGTATAGGAACACTGAATGCTAGTCGTTTCTCATAGGGATCAGTCAGTTCAGTTCAGTCACTCATTCGTGTCCGACGCTTTGTGATCCCAGAACTGCAGCACGCCAGGCCTCCCTGTCCATCACCAACTCCCGGAGTTCACCCAAACCTATGTCCATTGAGTTGGTGATGCCATCCAACCATCTCATCCTCTGTCGTCCCCTTCTCTTCCTGCCCTCAATCTTTCCCAGCATCAGGGTCTTTTCCAATGAGTCAGCTCTTCGCATTAGGTAGCCAAAATATTGGAGTTTCAGCTTCAACATCAGCCCTTCCAATGAACACCCAGGACTGATCTCCTTTAGGATGGAGAGGTTGGATCTCCTTGCAGTCCAAGGGACTCTCAAGAGTTTTCTCCAACACCACAGTTCAAAAGCATCAATTCTTTGGCACTCAGCTTTCTTTATAGTCCAACTCTCACATCCATACATGACCACTGGGAAAACCACAGCTTTGACTAGATGGACCTTTGTTGGCAAAGTAATGTCTCTTCTTTTTAATATGCTGTCTAGGTTGGTCATAACTTTCCTTCCAAGGCATAAGCATCTTTTAATTTCATGGCTGCAGTCACCATCTGCAGTGATTTTGGAGCCCAGAAAAATAAAGTCAGCCACTGTTTCCACCGTTTCCCCATCTATTTCCCATGAAGTGATGAGACTGGATGCCATGATCTTAGTTTTCTGAATGTTGAGCTTTAAGCCAACTTTTTCACTCTCTTCTTTCACTTTCATCAAGAGACTCTTTAGTTCTTCTTCACTTTCTGCCATAAGAGTGGTGTCATCTGCATATCTGAGGTTATTGATATTTCTCCCGGCAATCTTGCTCATGGGGATGTGGCTCAACAATTTCAACATGGTTGCACATGTATACTGGGATGAGCAAATAAGTAAATGGATGGTGGGAGCCAGGTTGCTCACTATTGGTGAGTAAACTTACAGATAAGCAAGGAGAAAAGGCTAGAATGGTTCATATGGTATTGGATTAGAGTCAAAGACATGAGTAAACTCATGTCCAATTTAAATGATTGAATAATAAATGGAGAAGACACACATCTGCACACAAGACCTCCCAAATGTAAAGCAACTATACTCCAATTAAAAATATTTTTTAAAAAGGAATTTCCAGTAATTTAGGTAGATACTCCCTCATCAAGTAGGTAGAATTTAAGTCCCTGCCTTTTGAGTGTGGGCTGTGTGACTTATTTCCAAAAATTAGAGTATGTAAAGGAAGGGGTTAAAAGTAACTTTACAATTGAAAGCGACACATGTACCTCAATGTTCATCACAGCACTGTTTATAATAGCCAGGACACAGAAGCAACCTAGATGTCCATTGGCAGATGAATGGATAAGAAAGCTGTGGTACATATACACAGTGGTATATTATTCAGCTGTTAAAAAGAATACATTTGAATCAGTTCTAATGAGGTGGATGAAACTGGAGCCTATTATACAGAGTGAAGTAAGCCAGAAAGAAAAACATCAATACAGTATACTAATGCATATATATCGAATTTAGAAAGATAGTAACGATAACCCTGTATGAGAGACAGCAAAAGAGACACAGATGTATAGAATAGTCTTTTGGACTCTGTGGAAGAGGGTGAGGGTGGGATGATTTAGGAGAATGGCATTGAAACATGTATATTATCATATGTGAAACAGATCGCCAGTCCAGGTTCGATGCAGGAAACAGGATGCTCGGGGCTGGTGCACTGGGATGACCCTGAGGGATGGGATGGGGAGGGAAGTGGGAGGGGGGTTCAGGATGGGGAACACATGTACACCCGTGGCTGATTCATGTCAATATATGGCAAAACCACTACAATATTGTAAAGTAATTAACATCCAATTAAAATGAATAAATTTATAAACAACAACAATAACAAAAGTAACTTTACAGTAGAAAAACCTGATAGATACTGACTTGGGTGATTAAAGTCAACATCAACAGGAATAAATCTTGTTGATAGTATGAACTTTGATATAATGTGAAAAGAAAGGCACTTCACTCTAAATCTGTCCTCCCAAAGTCCTATCATCCGCAGTCTAACTATGAAGAAAACACCAGGCAAACCCAAACTGAGGGACATTCTATGAAACATCTGAGGGTATTCCTCAAAACTTTCAAGGCCATCAAAAACAAAGAGAGTCTGAGAAACTCTCACAGAGTAGAGGAAGCTAAGGATGAATGTCATATGGTATATTGAATGAGATGCCTGAACACAAAAGGAACAAAAGGGAAAAACTAAGGAAATCCAGATAAAGTATGATATTTTGCTAATGGTGTATCAGCATGCTTCCTTAGTTTTAACAAATGTACCCTATTAATGTAAGAAGCTAACAATAGGGGAAATTGGGAAAGGGGCATTTAGGAACTCTGTATTATTTTTGCAGATTTTATATAAATCTAAAAGTATCCTAAAATAAAATACCTATTTACATAAAATAACCAGATAGTTAGGTTTCTTATAAGTACTATGGAAAAAACAAAACAGGGCAAGGGAGATTGGGTGTAGGGGGAGCTGGGTGCTCTTCTACACAGGGTGCTTGAGGAAGGTCTGTCTGAAGAGCTGACATTTGAACAGGCAAAGGAGGGCAGCAAGCCATGTGGGCATCTGGGGGAAGACTATGCTAGGAAGTGGAATCAACAAGAGCAAAGGATCAGGAGCCAGCTCTCAGGGAGGAGGCTTTTTGGACTCTGAGGGAGAGGGAGAGGGTGGGATGATTTGGGAGAATGGCTTTGAAACATGTATACTATCATGTAAGAAACGAAGTGCCAGTCTATGTTCGATACAGGATACAGGATGCTTGGGGCTGGTGCATGGGGATGATCCAGAGAGATGATATGGGGTGGGAGGTGGGAGGGGGATTCAGGATTGGGAGCTTGTATACACCCGTGGTGGATTCATGTCAATGTAGGGCAAAACCAATACAGTATTGTAAAGTAAAATAAATTAAAAATAAAAATTAAAAAAAATGGTCCAGATACGACAGAAAAGTCTGAACCCTGCTAGTCGTGGGAGGGAAGGAGGGAACAGACTTGAGAAATCTTACTTTATGGATCAGGAAGAAGAAAATAAGAATGGTCCAATAGAAAACAAACTTGTGATTATCAAAGGGGACAAGTGTGTGTGTGTGCTCAGTCATGCAGTCAAGGGGGGGATAAATTAGGAGTTGGGGATTAATACATACATACTACTATATATTACTATATATAAAATAGATAGCAAAGACATATCATATAGCACAGGGAGCTATGTTCAGTATCTTGTAATAACCTATAATGAGAAATAATATGAAAAGATTTATATATATATATATATGGGGAAAACCACTAGACCATTCAGGTATGACCTAAATCAAATCCCTTATGATTATACAGTGGAAGTGACAAATAGATTTAAGGGACTAGATCTGATAGAGTGCCTGATGAACTATGGACAGAAGTTCATGACATTGTACAAGAGACAGGGAGCAAGACCATTCCCAAGAAAAAGAAATACAAAAAAGCAAAATGGCTGTCTGAGGAAGCCTTACAAATAGCTGTGAAAAGAAGAGAAGTGAAAAGAAAAGAAGAAAAGGAAAGATATACCCATTTGAATGCAGAGTTCCAAAGAATAGCAAGGAGAGATAAGAAAGCCTTCCTCAGTGATCAATGCAAAGAAATAGAGGAAAACAACAGAATGGGAAAGACTAGAGATCTCTTCAAGAAAATTAGAGATACCAAGGGAACATTTCAGGCAAAGATGGGCTCGATAAAGGACAGAAATGGTATGGACCTAACAGAAGCAGAAGATATTAAGAAGAGGTGGCAACAATACACAGAAGAACTGTACAAAAGGATCTTCACAACCCAGATAATCACGATGGTGTGATCACTCACCTAGAGCCAGACATCCTGGAATGTGAAGTCAAGTGGACCTTAGGAAGCATCACCACGAGCAAAGCTAGTGGAGGTGATGGAATTCCAGTTGAGCTATTTCAAATCCTAAAAGATGATGCTGTGAAAGTGCTGCACTCAATATGCCAGCAAATTTGGAAAACTCAGCTGTGGCCACAGGACTGGAAAAGGTCAGTTTTCATTCCAATCCCAAAGAAAGGCAATGCCAAAGAATGCTCAAACTATCGCACAATTGTACTCATCTCATACACACTCATCTCAAGTAAAGTGATGCGTAAAATTCTCCAAGCCAAGTTTCAGCAATATGTGAACCGTGAACTTCCAGATGTTCAAGCTGGTTTTAAAAAAGGCAGAGGAACCAGAGTTCAAATTCCCAACATCTGCTGGATCATGAAAAAAGTAAGAGAGTTCCAGTAAAACATCTCTTTCTGCTTTATTGACTATGCAAAAGCCTTTGACTGTGTGGTTCACAATAAACAGTGGAAAATTCTGAAAGAGATGGGAATACCAGACCACCTGACCTGCCTCTTGAGAAACCTGTATACAGGTCAGGAAGCAAGTTAGAACTGGACATGGAACAACAGATTTGTTCCAAATAGGAAAAGGAGTACGTCAAGGCTATATATTGTCACTGTGCTTATTTAACTTATATGCAGAGTATATCATGAGAAATTGGGCTGGATGAAGCACAAGATGGAATCAAGATTGCTGGGAAAAATATCAATAACCTCAGATATGCAGATGACACCATCCTTATGGCAGAAAGTGAAGAGGAACTAAAAAGCCTCTTGATGAAAGTGAAAGAAGACAGTGAAAAGGTTGGCTTAAAGCTCAACATTCAGAAAACTAAGATCATGGCATTTTTTTCTATCACTTCGTGGCAAATAGATGGGGAAACAATGGAAACAGTGGCAGACTTTATGTTTTGGGGCTCCAAAATCACTGCCGATGGTGACTGCAGCCATGTAATTAAAAAGATGCTTATTCCTTGGAAGAAAAGCTACGATCAATCTAGACAGCATATTAAAAAGCAGAGATATTACTTTGCCATCAACAGTCCATCTAGTTAAGGCTATGGTTTTTCCAGTAGTCATGTATGGATGTGAGAGTTGGACTATAAAGAAAGCTGAGCGCCGAAGAACTGATCTTTTGAACTGTGGTGTTGGAGAAGACTCTTGAGAATCCCTTGGACTGCAAGGAGATCTAACCAGTCCGTCCTAAAGGAGATCAGTCCTGGGTATTCATTGAAAGGACTGATGTTGAAGCTGAAACTCCAATACTTTGGCCACCTGATGCAAAGAGCTGACTCATTTGAAAAGACCCTGATGCTTGGAAAGACTGAAGGTGGAAGAGGAAGAGACGACAGAGGATGAGATGGTTGGATGGCATCACCTACTCAATGGACATGAGTTTGGGTAAACTCTGGCAGTTGGTGGTAGACAGGGAGGCCTGGCATGCTGCAGTCCATGGGGCCACAGAGAGTTGGATATGAGTGAGTGACTGAACTGAATTGACCGATATATATTGTACATAACTTTGCTTTATATCTGAAACTAACAAAGGATTTTAAATCAACTACACTTCAACTTTTTACAAAAGCATAAGAGAAGAATGGTCTAGAAGGAGAAAATTCCCCCTCACTATGCTATCATGTGACAGTGCTCAAGGTGCTATGGCTTTGCCCCTGCACAGTACATCTGGTCCCCACTGCAGCCCTGGTCTCCTGATCCTCACTTCTAAGAATCAGTATCCTGAGGCCCCAACTAAGAGTTTCCCAGGTCGTAGTTCACCAGGACAAAATGAAAAGGTTGAAATTAGGCCTTCTGACTGTATATCCCATGGTTTTCCGTTTTGCTTCTGTCCCATAATACTTTGTGTGAGAGTACCAAAGCATCTGGGCTTCCCTGGTGGCTCAGAGGTTAAAGCGTCTGCTTCCAACGTGGGAGACCCAGGTTCAATCTCTGGGTTGGGAAGATCCTCTGGAAAAGGAAATGGTAACCCACTCCAGTATTCTTACCTGGAGAATCCCATGGACGGAGAAGCCTGGTAGGCTACAGTCCACAGGGTCACAAAGAGTTGGACACAGCATCTGGAAGGAGCAAATATCGTGTGGTCCCCTGAATCCTAGGGAGTCTAATGAGACAAGTTGCCACCCCACCAAACACTGGGAACAGGTCCTAGCCTAGTTTACACCTGACTCAGAGAAAAACTTTAAAGAACATCTTATAATCCTTGATATTAATAATGTCTCTTTACAATATATATGCAGAAGGTCAGGAGGACAGGTTCTGCTACTCTCTTACCATCCTTTCAAATGGATCTTTGGGCCTCATGCCTCATATCGTGTGTGTGTGTGCATGTGTGTATCTCCCACATTGCTAGATTACAGAACATATGTTCCTCTTTCTTCTTTTCTCATCTGTACTCATGTTCTTAAGGTTGCTGAGGGCTGTAACTGCCTCAAGCAAATTTTCCAAGGCCTAACAATAGCTGACTCCCCGCTAAGTGCTTAGCCGAGAGTAAAACAAACCACAGGAAATGATCATTCTAAAGTACCACCCTTTTACGTTCTCAGACCTCAAGGAGATAATGGTGGAGATGGGGAACAGGAGAGAATTCAAAGTTATCTATCTGAGTTCCCTCCAAATTTATTTGATTATGAGACCATGTTAAAATTAATATTATTGGGCTTTTGAATCATCAGGCTCCAGAAACCATAACATATCAAGATTCTTCTATGCTCTCTGCCTCTAATTTCAAAACATTTCTAACTTATTTTATCCCAAACCTCTTAGTGGTGGCTTCAAACCCATCTTAGAAAGGCCTCATGTATACCTATGGCCAATTTACGTTGATGTATGGCATAAACCATCACAATATTGTAAAGATACTATCCTCCAATTAAAATAAATAAATAAATCTTTAAAAAGAAAGGCATCTTATCATGCTATCTCTGCACTTCTTCCCCAGCTTGGTCCCACCCTAAATCTGTGCCACCCCCCTCTTGGCCCCATAGAGCAGAATTTCTTCTCATCCCTGAATCCCACCCATGACCTTCTTCTGAATGGTTATGTGGAGTGTTCCCTAGCATTTTGGAAGCTTCTGGGTATTGGGCTTTTCAGAATCTTATAGCATTGAGAAATCTGAGTGAGTGGAAAGATTTTTTTTTCCCAAGTCGATTTTGGTGTCAAAGAGGAAAATGTTAAAATGCTTATCAGTCCATAAGGATTTAAATTTTCTAACAATCTAATTTAACTTGATCTTTCTTCATTTATTAATAGATTTCAGAGTAATGTTTTCCTTCCCTCTTTTACCCACTCTCTTCTCTCCTTCCTAAAAGATGTATATTAATTACATAATCCTCAGGCTTTGTTGTTCAGAAGTGGATTAGGAGACCTCTTCAACTGTTACATTATTTTCTGTTCCTGAAAGGAAATAATTGGAACATATATGTCTTGGAGAAAGACACGACAATGAAGGTGTTAAATTAAACTGTCTGAGAACTGACTTCCTCGACAGCTCTGATTCAGGCCTCCCAAAATGTCGCACACTATGACTCATGCTTCCTTCTGGAAATGAGAAAACTTCCTCACCACACTGATCTAAGCTGCCTGCTTTTGGTCCTCCGTGCTCTCAGGAAGGGATTGAGTTGTATGTTACATTTTTTCCGTGGTGGGCAAGGAAACCCATCTTTTGTTTTTCCAAAAGGAGAAACACACACACATACACACACACAGGATGACACACTGAAAATCCTGAACATTAATACCAGGCAGAGAATCAATACCATCACCCCCACCCTCCGTACCCCTGGAAAATAAATAAATGATCTAAGAATTGTAAAAACAAGAGGGAGCTGACTTTTTAACCATTTATGTTACAAAGCTTTTTTTTTTTAAACCTCAGTTTTCTAAGGGAAGAAATGCATAGTATCTTTGCAAAGCTAATGTTTTTATTATTCAAGGTGGTCTTAAAGAGTTTGGATGTTGTAGGTAGCTAAAATTCAGTTCTAAGCAGTGCTGATATATTTCCCAGGGATACTGCATTCTCCATGTATTAAGATGTTGGGGGGAAGAGCAAACTTGGGGCACAGAAAAGAGGGGGAAAATGAGGAGAGGAAGGAGTATAATTGCCAACAATATTCTGTTCTGAAATCTTCTCTAGATTGTCCCGTAGCAGCCCCAAGTATAAGTGTGTGCCCATCTGCATAATACTCATTTAAAAAATACTAAAAAAATAAAAAATAAAATAAAAAAATACTGTTTACTACACCTGAGACTATCACAACATTGTTAATCAGCTATACTGCAATATAAAATAAAAAGTTTTTTTAAAAAATAATAATAACTGGGCACTTTTTATTATTAAATTCAGATGAACATCCCAGGCAGCTATTCCTTTTTCAATCTCTCTTACTGAATTTTATTTCTACTAACATATTTCTTTTATGACAAAAAATTTTCTTCTTTATAATAGTTATGGAATATCACAGAAAAGTGTCCTTCCTATTGGCTAAGTTTTTAAAAATAAATTTTAAAAAATGCTATTTACTAGAGTGAAAAAGCTCCTAGGATATTAACTCAGTATAAACATTTGCCATATGGTGAATAAGAATTTATTTTGAAGGTAAGGAATTTGAGATCAGAAATTTTAATATTTTTCTATTTTCCAGCTAAATTAGGTTGAAATTTTAACAAATGCTATATATATATATATATAATGTGTATGAAATAAAGAATGGTATGCATATCTATACAGGGAATCCCTGGTGGCTCAGAGGTAAAGAATCCACCTGCAATGCAGGAGACGTGGGTTCAATTCTTGAGTAGGGAAGACCCTGGAGAAGGAAATGGCAACCCACTCCAGTATTCTTGCCTGGAGAAGCCCATGGACAGAGGAGCCTGGCAGGCTACAGTCCATGGGGTTGTAAGAGTTGGTCATGATTTAGCAACTAGTCCACTACCAGCATGGATATCTATTTGCAAGCCTTGCATTTGCTCTCTGAGTCTTCATACATAATGATTGAGGAGAAAATTGCCTTACACACTTCATCCCTTTTTCTTTCCTTACAAGACAACAGGTATCAGTTCTGAGTTCTATTCTCAGCTCTACTACTGAGTTACTGTCGGCTAGTAATTTAATTGAAAGTAGAAGGATGGATCAGATGACTTCCAAAGACCATTGCAATTTTAAGATTTTGTTTACAGCCATGAGATTTCTCTTCCTCTTTTCAAAGGAAACACCAAGATGTATTGCCTGTTCTTGCTGACAGCTCTTGACTGTCACCCAGGGACCCCAGTGGCTCTGTCAAGCTCCCAGTCCTAGGAGATAGGACTCAAGAACAGGGCACTCACCCATCCACTCTTTCTGGACCCTTCTCTTCACTGGCAGATCAGCTGGCCTTTGGCCTGATTCTGAGAGGGTTTCAGGTTTGAGAGGATCTAAGGCAAGATTCCTATGTTCTTCCTTGATCACTGTTGATTTGCATTCCTTTCAAACAATTTTATGAGTAGATAGAAGTCCCCATTCATGTCACACACATTTATGAGTGCTTGTTATATTCTTAAATCACTGTGCCAAAGCCTGGATGTAAGACATGGTTGGGTAAGCCCTTAACCTTCATGAGCCTACAAGTAATTAGGCAATTGTGCTTTAGATCAGGGATGCAGAGAAACCCAAAATAGTTCTCTATCAAATAACAATGGTCTCTGAAGTTTCACCAGTAATAATACATTCTCTGAGTCATTTAAGTTCCTTGGACTTTGAAAGTACTTTACTATAAATTTTTAAAAGTACTTGGAATGAGGGAGGAGCCTATGTTATGGCCCTGAAGGAATGAGGTGAAGAGGAGGAAGAGCTGGGGAGGGGTGAAGAGACATCAAAGAGAGACCGAGGCAATTAACAAGGACAGAGAGAATGGGTCCCAAAAGGTCAATGCTAATAGAAAACAAAAAGTTCTAATTAATACATGAAATTAAGGTCTGTTCTGATGGTAGCGTATTATCAGTTGGTCATCCTGCTGCAAACGTTGAACTACTGCCATATTTCAGGCGCTATTCTAGGTGCTGGTGATATGTCAATGAACATGACATCAGTGAACATAACTGCTGAATGGAAGGAGCTTAAAATTTACAGATAAGAAGAAAGTCAGGAAGGGAGAGAGAGAAGAAGGTAACTTCAGAGCTTAATAATCACCAACCACTAAAGGGATAAAACGATAGTACCATGTGTGACTGGGGAGGGTGGGAGTGGCTACTGTAGCTGAGGTGGTCAGAGGAGAATTTTCAAGGAGGTAGTATTTGAGCTAAGGCCTGAATAATGCGATATAGGTAGACTTGTAAATATTTGGGGGAAGAGTTATATTATTAATAAGTTAAAAGAATAGCAAATGTGAAGACAGCCTACTTGAGCGTCAGTAAGAAGTTTGGTGTGACTGGAGCACAATGGGTGGGGGGAGAGGATTATAGAAGATGAGGCTGGGAGTTGGGCAGGGGCCATCTCATGCAGGCTAAGCTGATATCCTAATAATAATAACATTAATAGCAGAATCTGGCATTTACTGCAATCTTACACCATGCCAAACACTTTCTGTGGATTAGCTTCTTTATTTGTCACATCTAGTCCACGAGATGGGTGCTATTTCCACTGAGCTCCCCAGAGTATGACTGCAAAACTAGTTCTAGTTGGTAAATATTTTACTCTATTGGTATACTAAAGAAATGGATGGACTCAGATACCTTGTTGTGCACATACAAAATAAAGCATGCCCAGTATCATCATCCAACTTAAAGTCTCGAGGGCACTATGGAAGTGACTCTCTTTAAAAGTCTGGGTAAGGAAAAAATGCCATTTGCAGCAACATGAATGGACCTAGAAATTATCATATTAAGTGAAGTAAGTCAGACAAAGACAAATGTCATGTGATATCACTTAGACGTGGAGTCTAAAAAAATGATACAAATGAACTTCTTTACAGACTCACAGGCTTAGAGAATGAAATTATGATTACCAGAGGGGAAGGGTAGTGGGGAGAGATAGACTGGGAGTTTGGGAACAACATGTTCACACATGTACACACTGCTGTGTTTATTTATTTAAAAAAAATTTACCTTATTTTACTTTACAATACTGTATTGGTTTTGCCATACATCAACATGAATCCACCACGGGTGTATATGAGTGTACACGAGTGTACACATAAATACACTGCTGTATTTAAAATGGAAAACCAACAAGGACCTACTGTAAAGCACAGGGAACTCTGTTCAATATTATGTAACAACTTAAGTGGGGAAAGAGTTTGAAAGAGAATAGATACATGTATATGTATAACTGAATCACTTTGTTGTATACCTGAAACTAACATCACATTATTGATAAACTACACTCCAATATAAAGTAACAAGCTTTTTTTTTTTTTTTAAGTCTGTGTAAGAGTGGAGAGCAATGCCTGAGAGTATGAATGACCTCTGTGTGGCTGCATGAGATGGGGAGATGAGTTTGCATTATCCAGGTGGCTCCAATATAATCACAAGCTTCCATATAAGAGGGAGGCAGGAGAGTTAGTATCAGTGATTTAATGTAAGGAGGACTCAATCCACCATTTCTGGCCTCAAAGATAGAGAAAGAGGTCATGAATCAACGAATGCAGACAGGCTCTACAGTCAGAGGAAAAAGCAAGGGAATGAACTCTGCCCCCAGAGGCTCCTAAAGGAGCCACCCTGCTGATACCTTGACCTTAGTTCAATTAGACTGATTCTGGACTTTGACCTCCAGAACCATAAGAAAAATACATCAGTGTTGTTTTGAGCCACTAAATCTGTAGTAATTTCTCTCTCTCTCTCTCTCTTTTTTTTTTTTTTTGATAACTTCATGAAAGCATGAAGTCCTAACCACTGGGCTGTCAGGGAATTCCTGATTCTAGTTTTGTTTTAGAGAAATATGCCATCTACCAGCACCACATTTGTTCTCTGAAGAATGTGGCACAAAACGGCCACTTTTTTCTTTACTCCATGAATGGGATTCTCTTAAAGTACAAAATATGCTTTGGATCTAGAGCCGTGGGCCATACACACCAGCAGATGTCACAACCCCCATTCATTGACTAAATACAATGGGAGCCGTGAGAACTTTAAACTTGGAGTCACAGCCTCCTAGGTTTGAGAGGGATCTTAAAGATCACTTAACTTCCCCTGTGAGAACAAACATCTCAGAAGTGGGATATGGTGGGGATCAGTCCTTTGCCAGATTAAATTGTGTCTTTGTAAGTTCTCACATGTCCCTAAAATAAATACAGAAAGACGGACAGTCCCTAGGGCTACTCTGCTTCCCAGGTGGCGCTAGTGGTAAAGAACCCACCTGTCAGTACAGTTTGGACATGACAGATGTGAGTTCTATCCCTGGGTTGGGAAGATCCCCTTGAGGAGGGCAGTGGCAACCCATTCCAGTATTCTTCCCTGGAGAAACACATGGACAGAGGGGCTTGGTGGGCTGCAGTCCATGGGGTCGCAAAGAGTGGTACAGGACTGCAGCGACTTAGCACAAAGGGTGCACTGGAGCACTACTCTGGAGCAGTGAGAAATCGGCCTCTTGGTCTATCCATGTAAGAGGATCTGGGATGCTCAACTTCTGAAGATGAACACTATTCCATTTCCCATTAGCCTGAGCTATGCCAACAATTTATTGAAGTTTTGAAGCTACTGTTGCTACAGAAGCTAACCAAGCAGATGAGATATTGATGTTCTTAGAAGAGATGATTAAATAATTAGAGAATAATTATCTACATCAAACAAAGAGTCTAGGAGAACACACTGTAGATTTCTTTCTAATCTAACACTGAGTAACAAACATTGTGGTTTAAGGTACTATAAAAAAAAGTTCTTCGGCTTTTTTTGAGTTTAGCAGGGTAACAATCAAGGGGAATTTTTTTTTTAAGATATGAAACTTTTTGTTCTCAAGTTAAATAATTGACTAAACTACCTTCGTGAGTCAAAAAATCTCTTAAAAGTCTGACCCTGAAAGATTGGTATAATTTCCCTTCTCTCATATTATAACCTCAGATTACAAAATCCTGTTTAAACTTCTCTTTTCTTTGAAATAAATGAGAAGCAGGAAAGTGAAACTAAAACACTGGTATAAATATGGAGCTTTTCTAGGAGTGCAAAAAAATCAGCATGTATACAATTTCTTAGTCGTACAAATATTTCAATAGATCTTTTTGAAAAGATCAACACAAAGAAAATCCACTTAACCCTTAATAAAAATGCTCTCTGTATTTGCTTTTCTCTTCTTGGCTCTCTACAGTTAGAATGAAGCAAGCATAAGCTTTTTCAAGTGAATTTCTGCCTTGTAAATCAATGATATTGGTGATGTTTCTTACTTTTTGTATCAAGTTGCTTAGTGAAGGTACCATAACTTTTAAGGGTTTGTAGTGTGTTAAGAAAACAATGAATATTTAGATGCTAGTTAATAATGTCTGACCAATTTAGAGGGTTTTTTTTTTTTTTTTTTTGCCAAATCCAGGAGTCTTTTTTATAAAAGGTCTTTTAAGTGGTCAAGTCACGTTAAACTTCGAATTGAAAGGTCACTAAAAGACACTGACATATGGCTGATTCACATTGTTGTATGGCATAAACCAACACAACATTGCAAAGGAATTATTCTCCAATTAAAAAAAAGAAAAACAAAAAATAGTGAAAGAAAAAGACACTGACATTTTCAATTAAGTGTAATTCCCTTTTGGAGAAAGATATCACTACTGATTCTCTGCATGAATATTCTTCAGGAATGATTAAAAAAAAGTGTATGAGGAGCAAGGTTCTTTAAGATCAGAAAGAACATCAGGGTCATTGGTACATTTATATACAGCCTGCATGATGTGTTAAATCGTGGGCTTGTAGGTTTGTGAACCTGGCTTGGTGGGTAGAGAAATCTGGCTACTGCTTCTCTGGAAAGAAATTAGTGAGCTCGTGTCCTCTGAGGACTTCCTTGGTGGCTCAGACAGTAAAGAATCTGCCTGCAATGCCAGACACCTGGGTTCGATCCCAGGGTCAGGAAGATCCCCTGGAGGAGGGCATGGCAACCCACTCTAGTATTCTTGCCTGGAGAATCCCAGGGACAGAGGAGCCTGGTAAGCTACAGTCCATAGGGTTGCAAAGAGTTGGACATGACTGAAGTGACTTAGCATGCATGCATGTCCTCTGATAGCTCTGTTGACTAGAAACCTTCAGTGTTCTATGCCCTGGGTGAAAGCCTCTTGGGAAAATTCCAGGAGACTGAAGGAGTTGAGAAGCTTCCTTGCTACATAGGACATGCTCAATAAAACTACAAGCAGGTCCTAAGCAAAGACTTGCCATTAGACAAATTATGAAGTAGGTGAAGTTAATCTCTTGTATCCTCATTCTCTCCTTTTCTCTTCCGAGGGGAACTCACCCCTAACCAATCAGATGCCCTGTAAACTAACATGACATCACTCTCAGACCACCAATTTCTTCCCATTTTTAGAATAAAATAAAAATAAATTTTAATTTATTTTTAATAAATTAATAAATTTTATAATAAATAAATAAAATAAATAAATTTAATTTATCAATTTAATTAATTAATTAATTTTTAGAATAATATCCAAAATACATACCATGGCCAACAAGACCCTACATGATCTGAGCCCTGCCTGCCTTTCCATCTTTATCTGCTACCACTCTCGCCTTCCCTCACTGTGCTCCTGCCACACTGAGATAGTTGCTATTTCCCTAACAGGCCAAGTAGGACCCCATCCAAGGCCTTTGCACTTGCTATTCCCCAAGCCTGGAAAGCACTTCCCATGGGCAAGGATATGGCTACCTTCTTCACTCTTTAGGCCTCTACTCAAATTTCACTTTCCCAGAGTTGACACTGCCTAACAACCAATATAAATAGCCTACTCTCTCTCTCTCTTTTTTTTTGCTTCACTTCATTTTGTTTTGTTTTTGGCCACATCACATGGCTTGCAGGAACCTAGCTCCCTGACTCAGGTGGTCCAGTGGTGAGGACTCTGTACTTTCATTGCCAAGAGCCCAGGTTCAATCCCACGTCAAGGAACTAAGATCCCACAAGCTGCATGGCACAGCCAAAAAAAATAAATAAAATAAAGCTGACATTTAAAAAGATAAAATAAATAGCCCATTCTCCCATTACAGTACATCATTATTTATCCTCTCATCCTACTTTATTTTCATCTCCCTGGTCATTAGTATAACACTCTAGAGGAAATCCTCACTTTACATGGTATTGAGGGATCCCCAAAATGGTCATACAATCATGCAAAGCATTCTTAATAAATGGGGGAAATTATGATTGCTCCATGAAAGACCATTAAAATTTTTGGTCGAAATATTAAAAACTCTCCTATCATTAATTATAAACATATGTAGAAATGTGGAAAAACTTGTATAATAAAAATTTATTTACTACATTGTAATTTAAAACATTAGGAATATATCAAGAATTTAAATGTTCTGTTTCTTTATAGAAAACATAAAAGTTGAATGGACATTTCTCAAAAGAAGATATACAGGTGGCCGAAAGGTGTGTGAAAAAATGTTCAGCATCTCTAAATCATTACTGAAATGCAAATCAGAACACAATGAGGTACTGTTGCAAATCCATTAAGATGGCTGTTAATTTAAAAAGAAAAACAAAATAACAAGTGTTGTTGAGGATGTGGTGAAATTAGAACCTTGTGTGTTGCTTCAGAGATGTAAAAAGGTACAGCCACTACGGAAGATAGCATGGCAGCTCCTCAAAAAATTAAACATAGAATTATACTATGATTCAACAATTCTAGTTTCACATTTAAGTGTATGTATGAAAGAATTAAAAACTAAGGACTTGAATATATATTGGCACACCAATATTCATGGCAGCATTATTCATAATAGCCAAAATGTATGAACAATCTAAAAATGGGGTAAATAAAATGTAGTATATACATATACTGAATACTTTTCAGCCTAAAAAATAAATTGAATTCTGACACGTTACAACATTAATGAACCTTAAAGACATTATTTTGGGGGGACTTCCCTGGTGGTCCAGTGGTTAAGAATCTGCCTTCCAATGCAGGGGACACAGGTTCGATCTCTGATCAGGGAACTAAGATCCCACAAGATCCCACATGCTGCTGGGTAATAAGCTTGTGTGCCACATCTAAGACTCAATGCAGCAAAAGAAATAAAGTAAAATGCATTTAAAAAATTAAATTAAAAAGACATTATGCTGAGTGAAATAAGTCAATCACAAAAAGATATATACTATATGTCTCCACTTATATGAGGTATCTGGAGTAGTGAAATTCATCGAGAAAGAAAGTAGAATAGAGGCTACCAGGAACTGGGGGAAAGGCAATGGGGAATTAGTGTTTAATCAATACAGATTTTCAGTATAGGATGATTAAAACGTTCTGGACATGGATATTGGTGATGGTGGTACAACAGTGTCAACATACTTAATGATACTTTACATTTATAAATGGTTAAAATGGTAAATTTTATATTACATATATATATATTTGCCAATTGAAATAATTTATAAAGAGTAGTGTGAACAGTATTTGCCTCTTTATTCTCATTGTAAAACTTATGACATGGAGAAAACATTATTTATATTCCTTGGTGAACAGTCATACCCCTTTTTAAGTTTGGAGCAGCTTCTAATATTCTGTCCGTTGTGTTTCCAATGTCATGAAAAATCTCTAAGGGTTCCTTTAATGTGGAGTTTTTGCTGGTGTGCTTTCCTCTGGGACATCCTCATCCTTTTCATCACAAGTCACACTCACTTTCTTCATTTAAGCCCATAAAGTTGCCTTTTCAAGTTCCTCTGGCTGCAAATCTAGAGCCTCTCAGAGGCACTGTTCCCTTTATCTCACAGTCAGCTTTTTATTCTATAACTCCATTTGCTTTCTATTTTTACATTGCCAAGTCATGTCTGACTCTTCCTGACCACATGGACTGCAGCACGCCAGGCTTCCCTGTCCCTCACCATCTCCCAGACCTTGCCCAAATTCATGTTCATGTCCATGTTACTTTCTATTAAAAACTTTTAAAATTACTTACACAGAGCAGTAAAAGTTCCTGACATGCTGTGTGCATACTACTTGCTATATGCTTGAATATTTTCAACTACATGACTTGTATTTCTTTCAAAATTCAGCTAAAAAATTGCATGAAATTATATATATATATATATCTCCAGTTTTATCACCAACAACCTGTTAATAAAGTCCATCTGAGTGAGTGAAAGTCGCTCAGTCATGTCCGACTGTTTGTGACCCCATGGACTATACAGTCCATGGAATTCTCTAGGCCAGAGTACCGGAGTGGGTAGCCTTTCCCTTCTCCAATGGATCTACCCAACCCAGGGATTGAACCCAGGTCTCCCACATTAGAGGTGGATTCTTTACCAGATGAGCCACGAGGGAAGTCCATCTACCAAGCTTTAAAGGTTGAAAAAAATCCAGGGTCCATTACATGAAGTTGTGCTTGGTGGTAACAAACAAACTTTCACATTTATATTCAATAGAATCAAGGTGACCTGGAGCATTATCCAATAGCAGAAGTGTTTTAATAGTTGAATTATTGTGCCTTCAATATTTCTCTGTCACTGGAAGATAAGGGACAACGGAACTAGATGTTTTGCTGCTCTTGTGTGAACTGAACAACAGATGAGTAGTGACCGGCCACTGACTGACTTTGAAAAGAACGACTGGTGGGACTTCTCTGGTGGTCTAGTGGTTAAAACTCTGCACTCCCAATGCAGGGGACCCTGGTTTGTTCCCTGGTCAGAGAACTGGCTCCCACCTGCTGCAGCTAAGAGTTTGCATGCCACAACTAAGAAAGATCCCACATGCTGCAAGGAAGATCGAAAGTCCCTTGTCAACTAAGACTCAGCCCAGGCAAACAAATAACTATTTTTCTAAAAAAAGAGAAAAAAGGATGTGATCGGTCACTGGCCATACCATAACAAACATTTTTGGACTGGAGAGATAGCAGTGAAATTTGTATTTTATGCAATTGCTCTTAATTAGTATATGGTAATGACTGAAATTTGAAGTGTGTTATTGGTTGACTGTTCTTAACTCAACTATGATGATTGAAATTCATGTAAATCGGAACAATGTAAACCGAGGCCTATCTGTATTATAGATCTATTTATTTGTTTGCTGTGTTTCCCTCACCAGAATGTAAGTTACGTGGGATGGAGACTTAGCCTATTTTTGTTGTTGTTCAGTTGATCAGTTGTGTCCAACTCTTTGCAACCCCAAGGACTGCAGCATGCCAGGCTTCCCTGTGTATTTTACTTCTAGTTATATTCCCAACGCCATGGGACCAAGTCATAATAGGGGTTGAACAAATACTTGTAGAAAAGGAGGAGAGACAGGGAATGAAAGAAAGGGAGGAAGGAAGGGGAGAGGGAGGTAAGATCATTAACTTAGATCAACTATCATGATCTACAGAGAAGTGAAACAACTTTCCCAAAGGCATCTAGCTCTCCAAGGTTCTGACTTGAGGTGTGACATATATCCTGTAAGCTACATTGTTCTTCTTACTCTCTTCTCTCCAAACCTATTTCAAGTTATGTATTCACATGAAGATGTGACTAACAACACATTGGGGCCTTAATCACTTGACCTTTGAGGAGGGATGAGAGCCTTACGTCAGCAGACCACAGTCCTGTGGGGGGAGATGACATTAGGGTCTTCCCAGACTCCCTAGTATAAGACCACAGAGCCTACTAATTCTTAGTCTATGTTAAACTATTTGCATTTTCTTTCCTAAATGTCCTTGTGTGATGCTACAATCAGAGAGTACAGGATGCTGGGGTTTTTCTCTGAGTATCTCACTCCCTTTAAGTTAGGTTTCTAATTTACTCATGGGGCTCTAGTGTCCCAGAGCAGATGGGGCAGCCTGGCCAACTCAGAGGAGAAAAGACTGACTTCAGATGAAAAACTTCTGTTTCTGTGACTAAGGACTTAGTCAGCTACCTGCTTTAGGATGTACTATTTGTCAGAAAGTAGATCTGGAGGAAATATCACTCATTCTGGCTAGAGTAATGGGTTTTCAGTGCGTTCTTTACTCATGAAATTCAAAAAGAACAGGGTGCCAGTTTAACCTTGTGGTTGAGGTTATGAATGAGAAAGGAAGTTTAAATTACCCAAGGAGGCTGTCCCCTTAATCAGAGTTTCAGAGCATTCCAGACTCTTGTGTCAATTGAAGCACATTGAACTTCAATAAAATAACAAAAAGGCAAGCAGTGGTCTGTTTTGAGACCCCCCTTTCCCCTAATGTTCTGCTCAATTGCGCTCTCTCCTCACTCCCTCCTCCTTCCTTCCCTCTTTTTTCTCTTTGTTTCTCTCTCTCTTTCTTTCCTTCCTTCTTTCCTTAAAAAAAGCAGCTATTCTTTATAAGAATAAAATTACTTAAGCAATTAAATGGAAATGGCCTTAGCTGATCTTGTCTAAGTTTCTAAATCCAAGCTCTACATCAACAATTATACATCATCTTTAATTTTCAGATCTTTTGCTTTTTCCCCTTTCCTTTGCCATCTTCCTCTGGTACCTCAGATCACGGTACTTTGGATCTCCCACTAATGGTTTGAACCTGAGAAAGAAAGAGAGGTCAGTGGTGCCTGAGCCTCTTCTTGTTAGATGCTCTTATAGAAAGTTTGGTGAAAAGAATTAGTTGGCTAGAATTAGTCTTCAGTTTGGTACATGTCCAACATCTGTGCTTTTCCTGGTTGTCATTAGCATAAATATTTGAGAGTCAACAACTGAAAGAATTTGAAAAACTTATTGACTGAAGATTTTTGTCATAGACACTCCATTTCAACTGGCATCTTCCACTCTTTAAAAGGTCTCTCATTTTAAACAGTACTTTCTTCATTTGTCCTAGTGAATTTCAATAATGTGCAAGCCCTGTAGGGAGATACAAAGATGGATAGGACACAGTTTCTACCCTTACAACTGAAAACCACCCAAGGAAATGAGAGTCAGGCTGGCCAAGAGCTGAATAAGAGCACAGGGCTAAAATAATAGGTAAAAGAAAACATTGAGCAGGACAAGGGGCATGCAGGCCTTGTTTAATTTTCAGGTCACCATTGCAGACAGAATGTACCAAAGAAGGTATGAGGAAAGGGAACTCCTTGGGGGTTGTGGTAAGGAGGGATGTGAGGATAGAGAAAGGAGTTCAGATCAGAGATGCATGTGGAAGGAGTCTAAAGGCACAGTTGCAGGGGAAGATATTTTAGGTGGAGAATATGTGGGCAAATAGGGCCACCAAGTGAGGTTGTTCAATGCATAACACAAGGGGTTGCCATTCATATCATATTCTCTGCTCAGAATACAATCTTCGTGGCCATTGGTGGAAATCTTTGGGCAAAAGTCTAAGAGATTTCCAGGACAAAATCTCTTGCAGGGATAAGGAGTAGACTTGCTATCATGATGTAAGTCCTCAGAGGGCAAGGCTCAGGTCTTGTCTTTGGAGCCTCAGAGCTTTGCACAGTGTCTGGCACATCTTAGGTATTTAATACATGCCTCCCAAATGAACAAACTATATACCTCAATTTTATCCAAGCCCCATCAGCTGGTTGGTCCAAATGAAGGTGAGTTCACAGAATGGGGATAACTCATATTTCTTTGACATCTCTGGATAATGTTGGGACTTGGCCCCTGAACTATCTCCCTCTCAAGTCATTTCAGTTATTCCCAGGACCTTAAGGGGTGTACTGTTTTCTCTTATTCTTCCCGTCTGGTCTTTACCCAATGTTTTGAAAGGGACAACATCCCAGCCATGCCCACTTTGCAGAGCCATCACCTCTTGTATGGTATACCTCTTGGGCATTTGTCTGTGTTGCTATAGTGGTCCCTTTGACTCCTGGTACTGAAGCCTTACTAATTCTATGGAGAATTAGAGAGAATGGCCTTTTGTTTTCCAGGGTCATCCACACAGACATGAAGCTACGTTGAATGTCTAATATCTGACAAAGCCCTCCTTAAAACAATCTCTTCAGCTTCTGTCTGTCACAACAATGAGCAGAAATGGACACCATGCAGCTCTTTCTATACACTGTCCTCATCTTTCTGCTCTCAAAAAAAGAATGCACATTGGAAAATGTTGGGGGTATATGAGAACATGGAATATTTTAGTTTGGTTATAGCAAAGTTTGTCCAGGCAAACAGGAACAAAAGTTGGTCCTGAGGGAGACTGAATTAAATAGTGAGAATGAATGAGTGTGAACACTAAACACTATTTAGTGGAAAGCCATTTAAAAGTTATATGAGGAGAAGCCATAGTTTTATGATTAAGTATGGAGGAAAACATCATTATGACTCGTTAGAAATGTAGCAAAAGTCTAGGCAGAATACGACAGTGAAGTTACACAAACCCAGGTTTGAATCTCAGTGACCTTGGTTAAGTCACTTAACTTCAGGGAAGCTTAGTTTCCTCATCTGTAAAACAAGTATTCTACCCACTTCTCAGGACCTTTTATAAGAAATATATTCATAAAATGCTTATCACAAATCCTGGAACATTAATAAATATCCAATAAAATGACCAAAAAAAGTAACATATAAAGTATTCTCACCTCGGTGTAATCAGGAATCCCCTAAGATAACGATATAGTAAGTAAACAAAACTGCAAAGGAGATGGAGTTTTATGTGGGGCTCCTTACCTTCTGCTTTACCAAAATGGCCCAGATAATAATTAGGGAACGAATCTGGTTAATTGATTCACATCTTGGTAGTAGCATACATGTTTCTTCCATAAAGTTCAAGAAGAGGGAGGCTGGGGAGTGACTGGTGGTAGAAGTTCAGAGATCAGTAACAGTTTGGGACAGGGTGGTGGTCTTTTGAGTGTGAACTCCTTGTCCCTAACCTTTTGCACCACATCCTTAAAGATGACTCATCATTACCCAGAGTTTATTTTGGCATCAAATGGCTCAAGGCTTTTACTCCATTGAGCATTCTGTGCATTTCCGTCAAAGTTCATTGTGGAAGACTCACACTGGCCATCTATAGGTGTGGCCTATAGCTGACCATTCGCCATTATTTTTAAGCACTTTCTTCCCAGCTTCCAGAAAGCACTAGATTCCAGGAACTGGCTTCACTTATCAAGAATTTCTAAGCTTTCTGAAGATCAATTTCTACCTTTTCAAGTACCTTCCAATTACTCTGGTATAAGTGACAAGACTATCTCTTCTCAGCATTATGTTAGCAGGTCTAGAGGTTCCTGAAGAGAGTTTATGTTTGCATTTTAAAATTTTCTGCTGACATAACTTCCAATAATACGAAGAAGACAACTTTTAAAGTGTGTGATTGCAAATCCTGGTTATTTTGTCATCTATGGTGTATTCAAAAATCACTCATAGTAGATGGCACTTAAACAAGAAGTTTCTTGATGGTAGATACGTCCCTGAAAGACATAGAAAACAACAAATCTTGTCTCAGTCTGTAAACTGAGTGATCATACCATGGGGTGTTTGACTTTGGAATAGAGGAATAGGACCATGCCTCCTTTGGGGGACTGGATTCGGATCCAAGAAACATGAGTTCTTCATTCTCTCTGTGCATATCTTGCAGCCTTGAACAAGAGAATTACCAGGAACCTCCTCATGATGTATGACACTGCTCACCTTGGACCAGGGGAGTTAAGGAAGGAAAGGACTTGGTAAGAGCTTCGGACTAACTGGCACTAACAAAGGTGTCATCAATAATGCTCAAACAAGTTGTCCTCCTGAATACACATGTTGTAGCCAATATTTCTGACATTTCAAGAGCCTGAGAAATGCCAAGGGTTTCTACCATCTGAGGCAGAACTTCCTCTGAGGAAGTCCTCCTGAAGTGGCAAGTGTTTTCTTTGCCACTGCTTGAAGGTCAAACCAAATCACTTCTTCCTCAAATAGATCTCACTTTCACAGGCTCATAAAATGGCCAAGTTAGAATGTGTCTTGGTTGATGAAGTCAGTTGAGGGTGTGAGGCTGACTCAGGCTGACCCAAGTTCCTCTGTTTATTTAGTAACAGGAATATTTAAATCAGAACTGACCTTAAAATAGCAACTCCTTGGAAAAAAGAGCTCAGTACTGACTCCTAAAGAACCTTTTACAGCTACCCTTCTAACTTTTCCAGTGGTCACTGCTTAGAAAGTCTATCACAATATATGCTTCATGTCTGATATTTTCCTTTTCACTAAACATTATTATGCCCCATAAAATTCTAGAATGCATGAAGGCTGATTAGAATACCTTAAATTCCTTTGCTCACTGAGAGAATATTATGGAAGAATCTAATTCCCACACTGGGATACTTAGGAATTGGCTTGCATGAATATGTTTGTTTGCTAGAAATTTAAAGTATAATGTCCTTCATTAAAATTTTTAAGAAAACAGGAATAATACCTTCATTTCCTTCTTATTTTATATACTATGATCAAACCAATTTTTGATCATTCTAACCACAACTATTAATTCTCAAACCTCTCTCTTGGGGTCTACATGGCTGCTCTAATTCTCCACCTGAGTGGTTCATAAAAATTCCAAACTCAGTGAGACTAAAAGATAATTTAAGTCTATTCTGCCTTCCATCGCCATCTTAATGACATGACATTTGCCAGTTCTCTCAAACTGGAAAACCCAGAGGCACTTATCTTCAAGTTTTCCCCTCTTCATTCTTGGTGTGCAATTAGTCACCATACACTGTGGGTTCTCTTGCACAAATGTCTCTCAGATTAGTCCACACATACTTTTTTGGATGGCTTCAGCAGCCTCCTGTAAAACCCTCTTGCTACTTTCCTCTCCTAGAGAGTCCAGGACCCACATATGATCAGGCCACTTCCTTGTTCTGAAACTTCAGGTTGTTGGAAGATTAAAATCCAGACTCCTTGGCTTGGTACTCACAGTTCTTAGTCTGGCCCCAACCACTTCTGCAGCTTATTTTCCTGCCAAGTCACACCTTCTTCCACCCCTTAGACTTCAACCATGCTCAGTTTTTTACCACTCTAGAAATAGGACTGATCTCTTTACCACACTTACCTTGGCTCATTCCCTCTCTCTCTAATGCCTCCTCTATCCCATCTGCACCTAGCTAAATGCTACTCATTCTTTAAGACCCATTTCAAGTGTATCCTTCCAGGAGAGGCCTTCCTCAATATGTTTTTCAATCCCATCCCAAACTAATGACCCCACCCTCCACAGTGCCTCAGCATTTTATTCACACTTATGTGACAATAGAACTCTCAACCACCATGTATGAGCAACTTGCAAGAGGTTCCCTGTCTTATAGTTCATTTTTATCCCTGATTAATGGATATATGGATGGCTTGGGTGGTAAAGTTTAAACTGAGGAGAATGGGCAGACATTGGAGAGCAGGTAGTGTAAAAGCATGGAGAAATGGAAAGAAATTGGCAATCATGTCTCCTTATTTACTCACTTCTAAATTTTATTCATCTATTTTCTTTCAAATGCAGTTATAATGAATATTTATCTTCTTAATAGTCCCATACTCTTATATTTAAGAAGTTGGGAAATTAAATTTGCCTTCTAAATCTGCTTACTGAACTCATGAAAAATGTTTTCCTACAGTTTATTAGTGGAAATTTTACTGCCCTTTAAATATTTTACAGCAACAAAAGTACTAGGAGGAACTTCCTCTTGTAGCCAAGATGGAGTAACAGGGAGAACATTTATCTTCCCATCTTAAACAACTAAGAAATTGGACACAGTTAAGCTCTCTCAAAACTCCTGACCTACAGAAATGATACAATAAATGTGTGCTTTTCAAGTTGCTAGAAAATAAATTGGACAAAATATATGAAACAATGGTTTTTAAGAAATTGGACAGCAGGCTAATAAGGACAGTGATCCCTGAAAGTAAACAAAGGAATAATCTTTATAATCACTCCTACTTACTTAGAATGCATCCAGGTCATAGTGCAGGGAAGAAGAACACGAAAGTTGGGCAGAAGAATCCTTGAGTTGAATAAATGGAGCTCAGAGTCCAGGGATATCAAAGCAACTGGAGTTCACAATGTAGAGATGAGATGTATACAGAGAAAAAACTCAAAAGAGCTGTGGAGGGGCTCCCTTAAGTATTTAGTAGAGTACTGATTAGACTTCCCTGGTGGCTCAGACAGTAAAGAATCCTCCTGCAATGTGGGAGACCTGGGTTGGGAAGATCCCCTGGAGGAGGGCATGGAAACCCACTCCAGTATTCTTGCCTGGAGAAGCCTTGCAGGCTGCAGTCCATGAGGTCACAGAGTCGGACACAACTGAGCGACTAAGCACAGAACAGCACAGAGTACTGATCAGCATATGTGTGAGGAAACTACACAAGGCTGGGGAAAGAACCATCCCAAAGGTTTACAGGGAGCATGTCAGTATGGCCAAGTGGTCTAAGGCACTAGACTCAAGCTTCTATTTCCCCAAAGGTTTAGAAGAAAGAGTGTCCAGTAGTCACACAGGGCCAGGAATAATTAATAGTGCCTATTCTTACCAGTTCGGAGATGGGAGTGGGGATGGGCAGGGCTATAAGGAGTGAGAAGGAGACATTATAAAAGGTCATGAAGAAAGTTTTGGAGGTGACAGATATGTTCATTACCTTGATTGTGAAGGTGGCTTCACAGCTATACCTATATACAAAAATTTATCAAGTTGTATACTTTAAATATGTGCAAGGGGAGTGGAGGGAGGCTCAGGAGGAAAGGAATATATACAGTTATGACCGAGTCACACTGTTGTATAGCATAAACCAACATAAAATTATAAAGCAATTTGCCACCAATTAAAGGAGATCTAACCAATCCATTCTGATCTCTCTGAAGGAAATCAGCCTTGGGATTTCTTTGGAAGGAATGATGCTAAAGCTGAAACTCCAGTACTTTGGCCACCTCGTGT
The DNA here is from genome assembly GCF_014754425.2 of Oryx dammah. Taxonomy (NCBI): domain Eukaryota; kingdom Metazoa; phylum Chordata; class Mammalia; order Artiodactyla; family Bovidae; genus Oryx; species Oryx dammah. Next base: position 89,305,722 of record NW_024070207.1, on the reverse strand, counting down.
GAAGAGTTGACTCATTGGAAAAGACTCTGATGCTGGGAGGGATTGGGGGCAGGAGGAGAAGGGGACGACAGAGGATGAGATGGCTGGATGGCATCACTGACCCGATGGACATGAGTCTGAGTGACCTCCGGGAGTTGGTGATGGACAGGGAGGCCTGGCATGCTCTGATTCATGGGGTCACAAAGAGTCGGACACGACTGAGTGACTGAACTGAACTGAACTGAAAAAAGAAAAAAAATATGTGCAGAATATTTTATGCTCATTATATTTCAATGAAGCTATTAAAAATATAGCAATTATTGGTAGAAGTATGGATCCTCTATAGATAATTGTTTTTCTTTGAATCAATTATTTATGATAAACACATAGATGGCTATTCATTCATTAATTTTAAAGATTTTTAATTCAAATGCAAGCAACTCACTACGTTTTTAAAAATTTAACATCTAACTGGTAGCAAAAAGAAAAACAAAAAATTACATGGCAAAATAAAATATGGGCAGTGAGACAAGAATAAGCTGGAAAGAAAATGAAAGGTGGGCTCTTTCTGTCCCAGAGAAAACCTTAGGGTGGAAGGAGCTACTCCTCCACAAGCATCTTTGGGAATGGGTGAGGCATAAAAATCTGACTCAAGCTGGGTCAGCACTGAAAAAAAACTCAATGTTTTTCACAGATTTTCCCTTTTATGTGAACGGATAGCCCAACTTTATAGAAAAGCAGATTGAGAAGCCTGGCTAATTCCCCAAATCTCAAGCAGGGGCAAAAGGAAAAATTAAAACTGCATGGATATCCAATTTACTTTGGTGGGCAAAGTATTTGAACTCATCTGAAACTGCTTCATCTTGGAATGAGTAGGACTCACAACATTGGAGGGAGGTTTACAAACACATCTAAAGGACAAAGACTGCCTCGGAATTATCAGTGAACATATTGACACACTTTTTAGGTGGGAGTAGATGGAGTATGAGGCAGCATTGGAATCAAGTGGGATATAATTGGAATTATAATAATTTCCCCAATGGCTTCACTGTAATCTATAGTCACTTCAGGTTGGAGCAAGGGGACAGAGGTATGTGTGTGTTTTGGCAATGCTGTGTTAGCTATTTTTCTTTCATTTTTTATGGTGTTTTCCCACATAGGGCTCATAGTCCTTTGCAATATTGAGGTCCATTCTTTTGTGTTTTTTAAAAATCCAGTCAGTGGTGAAAAGTTTTGATTTTGATTCTTCCAGTGGCTCTACCCAGTGCCCACTAAGTTTTTGGTCTTGCTTAGGCTACTCTTAGAAGTCTGACCACAGGCATAGACACCAGATAAAGGATGGTACTTGTCTGTGTGAAACATTGTGGCTGGAAACAAAACACAGTTCTCAGGAATTCTCTAGGAGACCTCAGTATTATTTTACTTGCTTTTATTCCCTGAATGATAATGAGATCAAAACTCAAAATGATTATCAGAAATAATTTTATATTGGGGCAAATCAAGAAGAAAAGGTTGATCAACATTGGGAGAGTCGATTTGAATCAACATTTATTGAAGCCTGATATATGCAAAGATGTGCTTGGCATTATTGGAGACATACAGGTGGGAAAGACTCAGGCCTTGATTTCAAGAAATTAGTAGCCTAATGTACAGTAAAAGTAGGAAATCATTCATACAAAAAGCTAGTAGAAAGGTTAAAAGATAAAAGTATTAAAATCATCTACATCCACAATACCCAATTAAGGGAAACACAAACAATTAGATGTAAAATATGATATCAAATGGAAAAGGCAATGGCACCCCACTCCAGTACTTTTGTCTGGAAAATCCCATGGATGGAGGAGCCCAGTAGGCTGCAGTCCATGGGGTAGTGAAGAGTCAGACACGAATGAGCAACTTCACATTCACTTTTCACTTTCATGCATTGGAGAAGGAAATGGCAACCCACTCCAGTGTTCTTGCCTGGAGAATCCCAGGGATGGTGGAGCCTGGTGGGCTGCTGTCTACGGGGTTGCACAGAGTTGGACACGACTGAAGTGACTTAGCAGCAGCAGCAGCAGCAGCAGCAGCATGATATTAAAAAGAGTAAACATGAGGGGAAGAGAATGAAAATGCAGGGTTGTTAAAATGCATTTGAAATGGAGAGATCAGCAACTTGAAAAAATCACATATATAGAGAAATTGCTATATAAAAACTTCATGGTAACCACAAACAAAAAACCTATAATAGATGCACATACAAAAATAATAAAAGAATACAAACAGAACAGTAAAGACAATCATCAAATCATGAGAGAAAGAAACAAAAAAAGACTACAAAACAATGCCCTAAAAATTAACAAGATTGCAATAATAACGTGTGTGCTCAGTCACTCGGTCATGTCCGACTTTTTGCAACCCCATGAACTGTAGCCTGCCAGGCTCCTCTGTCCATGAAATTTTCCAGGCAAGAATACTGGAGTGGGTTGCCATCTCCTACTCCAGGGGGTCTTCCTGACCAAGGAATTAAACCCACATCTCTTGCATCTCCTTCATTGGCAGACAAATTCTTTACCACTGTGCCACCTGTGAAGCCCATAATAAGAACATACATGTCAACAATTACCTTAAATGTAAATGGAATAAGTGCTCCTATCAAAAGACACAGAGTGGCTGAATGGATACAAAAATAAGACCCATCTCTGCTGCTTACAAGAGACTTATTTCAGATATAAAGACACACACAGACTGAAAGTGAGTGGATTGAAAAAGGCATTCCATGCAAATGGAAATCAAAAGAAAGCATAGGAAGCAATACTTAGATAAAATAGACTTTAAATAAAGACTGTTACAAGAGATGAGTTAGGGCACTACATAATGATCAAGGGGTCAATCCAAGAAGAATATATAACAATTGTAAATATATATGTACCCAACATAAGAGCACCTAATACATAAAGCATTGGAGAAGGAAATGGCAACCCACTCCAGTGTTCTTGCCTTGAGAATCCCAGGGACGGGGGAGCCTGGTGGGCTTCCGGCTATGGGGTCGCACAGAGTCGGACATGACTGAAGCGACTTAGCAGCAGCAGTAGCAATACATAAAGCAAATATTAATGGATATAAAAGGAAAAATTGACAGCAACACAATAATAGTAGGGGACTTTAACACCCCCACTTTGTGGGCAGATCATTCAGACAAAAAAAAAAAAATCAATAAGGAAACACTGGCCTTAAATGACATATTAGATCAAATAACCTTTATATAAACATATAAAGAACATTCCACCTGAAAGCAGCACAATACATCTTCAAGTGCTCATGGAACATTCTCCAGGATAGATCATACGGTAGTCCACAAAAGAGTCTCAGTAAATGTAAGAAGACCACCTGACCTGCTTCTTGAAAAATCTGTATGTAGGTCAAGAAGCAACAGTTAGAACTGGACATGGAACAACAGACTGGTTCCAAATTGGGAAAGGAGTATGTCAAGGCTGTATATTGTCACTGTGCTTATTTAACTTATATGCAGAATACATTATGAGAAATGCTGGGCTGGATGAAGCACAAGCTGGAATCAAGATTGCTGGGAGAAATATCAATAACTTCAGATATGCAGATGACACCACCTTTATGGCAGAAAGTGAAGAAGAACTAAAGAGCCTCTTGATGAAAGAGGAGAGTGAAAAGTTGGCTTAAAGCTCAAAATTCAGAAAACCAAGATCATAGCTTAAAGCTCAAAATTCAGAAAACCAAGATCATAGCTTAAAGCTCAAAATTCAGAAAACCAAGATCATAGCATCTGGTCCCATCACTTCATGGCAAATAGATGGGGAAACAATGAAAACAGTGGCTGACTTTATTTTGGGGGGCTCCAAAATCACTGCAGATGGTGACTGCAGCCATGAAATTAAAAGACACTTGCTCCTTGGAATAAAAGTTATGACCAACCTAGACAGCATATTAAAAAGTAGAGATATTACTTTGCCAACAAAGGTCCATCTAGTTAAGGCTATGGTTTTTCCAGTAGTCATGTATGGATGTGAGAGTTGGACTATGAAGAAAGCTGAGCACAGAAGAATTGATGCTTTTAAACTGTGGTGTTGGAGAAGACTCTTGAGAGTCCCTTGGACTGCAAGGAGATCTAAACAGTCCATCCTAAAGGAAATCAGTCCTGAATATTCATTGGAAGGACTGGTGCTGAAGCTGAAATTCCAATACTTTGGCCACCTGATGCGAAGAGCTGACTCATTTGAAAAGACCCGGATGTTGGGAAAGATTGAAGGTGGGAGGAGAAGGGGACAACAGAGGATGAGATGGTTGGATGGCATCACCAACTCAATGGACATGAGTTTGAGTAAACTCCGGGAGTTGGCAATGGACAAGGAGGCCTGGCATGCTGCAGTCCATGGGGTTGCAAAGAGTCAGACACAACTGAGTGACTGAACTGAACTGAAATGTAAGAAGACTAAAATAATACCAAGCATTCTTTTCAACTACAAGAAAAAACTACAACACACACACACACACAAACATGTGGAGTCTAAACAATATGCTACTAAACAACCAATGGATCACTGAAAAAAATCAAAGATGAAATAAAAAACACCTAGAGAAAAATGAATATAAAAGCTCAATGACCCCAAATCTATGGGAGGCAGAAAAAGCAGTTCTAAGAGATAAGTTTGCCTCAAGAAACAAGAAAAATCTCAGATAAACAACTTAGCCTATTTCATAAGGAAACAAAAAAAGAAAAAACACAGTCCAGTTAGTAGAAGAAAAGATATAGTAAATATCAGAGTAGATATAAGTAAATTAGAGACAAAATAGAAAATGTTAATGAAATTAAGAGCTGGTTCTTTGAAAAGACAAAATTGATAAACCATTAGCTAGATGCATCAAAAAAAAAAAAGAAAGAAAGAAAGAGGGTTCAAATCAATTAAATAAGAAATGAAAAACAAGTTACAACCAACACCACAGAAATACAAAAGATCATAAGACACTACTATGAACAACTATATGCTGATGAAATGAACAACCTAGAAGAAATGGACAAATTCCTTAAAAATATACAATCTCCCAAGACTGAACCAGGAAGAAGTAGAAAATATGAACAAGACATTCTTAGTAATGAAATTGAAACAAACAACTTTTTAAAAACTCCCAACAAATAAAAGTCCAGGACCAGATGGCTTCACAGGTGGTGAATTTTACCAAACATTTAGAGAAGAGTTAATACCTATCCTTCTCAATCTATTCAAAAAATTTGAGAAGAAGGAATGCTTCTGAAATCATTCTACAAGGCCAGAATCACCCTGATACCAAAACCAGACAAAATCGCAAGAAAAGAAAATTACAGGCCTATATCACTGATGAACATAGATACAAAAATCCTCAATAGAATATTAGCAAACTGAATTCAACAATACATGAAAATAATCATATATCATGATCAAGTAAGGTTTATCCCAAGGATGCAAGGATTTTTCAATATCCACAAATCAGTGTGATACACCACATTAACCGATTTAAGAATAAAATCCATATGATCATCTCAATAGATACAGAAAAACTTTTTCACAAAATTCAACATTCATTCATTTATTTATTAATTTATGATAAGAAAAAGTCTCCAGAAAATGGGGATAGAGGTAGCATACTTCAACATAATAAAGTGGCAAGAATACACTGAAGAACTGTACAAAAAAGATCTTCATGACCCAGATAATCATGATGATGTGATCACTAATTTAGAGCCACACATCTTGGAATGTGAAGTCAAGTGGGCCTTAGAAACCATCACTACGAACAAAGCCAGTGGAGGTGATGGAATTCGAGTTGAGCTGTTTCAAATCCTGGAAGATGATGCTGTGAAAGTGCTGCACTCAATATGCCAGCAAATTTGGAAAACTCAGCAGTGGCCACAGGACTGGAAAAGGTCAGTTTTCATTCCAATCCCAAAGAAAGGCAATGCCAAAGAATGCTCAAACTACCGCACAATTGCACTCATCTCACATGCTAGTAAAGTAATGCTCAAAATTCTCCAAGCCAGGCTTTAGCAATACGTGAACCGTGAACTTCCTGATGTTCAAGCTGGTTTTAGAAAAGGCAGAGGAACCAGAGATCAAATTGCCAACATCCGCTGGATCATGGAAAAAGCAAGAGAGTTCCAGAAAAACATCTTTTTTCTGCTTTATTGACTATGCCAAAGCCTTTGACTGTGTGGATCACAATAAACTGTGGAAAATTCTGAAAGAGATGGGAATCCCAGACCACCTGACCTGCCTCTTGAGAAATCTGTATGCAGGTCAGGAAGCAACAGTTAGAACTGGACATGGAACAACAGACTGATTCCAAATAGGAAAAGGCTGTATATTGTCACCCTGCTTATTTAACTTATATGCAGAGTACATCATGAGAAACGCTGGACTGGAAGAAACAGAAGCTGGAATCAAGAATGCCGGGAGAAATATCAATAACCTCATATATGCAGATGACACTACCTTTATGGGAGAAAGTGAAGAGGAACTAAAAAGCCTCTTGATGAAAGTAAAAGAGGAGAGTGAAAAAGTTGGCTTAAAGCTCAACACTCAGAAAACGAAGATCATGGCATCTGGTCCCATCACTTCACGGGAAATAGATGGGGAAACAGTGGAAACAGTGTCAGACTTTATTTTGGGGGGCTCCAAAATCACTGCAGATGGTGATTGCAGCCATGAAATTAAAAGACGCTTACTCCTTGGAAAAAAAGTTATGACCAACCTAGATAGTATATTCAAAAGCAGAGACATTACTTTGCCGACTAAGGTCTGTCTAGTCAAGGCTATGGTTTTTCCTGTGGTCATGTATGGATTTGAGAGTTGGACTGTGAAGAAGGCTGAGTGCCGAAGAACTGATGCTTTTGAACTGTGGTGTTGGAGAAGACTCTTGAGAGTCCCTTGGACTGCAAGGAGATCCAACCAGTCCATTCTGAGGGAGATCAACCCTGGGATTTCTTTAGAAGGAATGATGCTAAAGCTGAAGCTCCAGTACTTTGGCCACCTCATGTGAAGAGTTGACTCATTGGAAAAGATGCTGGGAGGGATTGGGGGCAGGAGGAGAAGGGGACGACAAAGGATGAGATGGCTGGATGGCATCACTGACTCAATGGACGTGAATCTGAGTGAACTCTGGGAGATGGTGATGGACAGGGAGGCCTGGCGTGCTGCGATTCATGGGGTCACAAAGAGTCGGAGACGACTGAGCAACTGAACTGAACTGATGACAAATTCATTCAATACTCAGTGGTAAAGACCTGAAAGCATTTCTTCTAAGATCAGGAACAAAACAAGAATGCTCACTCTTGTCACTTTTATTCAACATAGTATTGGAAGTCCTAGTCACAGCAATCGGACAAGAAAAGGAAATACAAGGGATCTACATTGGTAAGGAAGGAGTTAAACTGTCACTGTTTGCAGATAACATAATATTATATCTAGAAAATCCTAAAGATGCCACCAGAAAACTACTAGAGCTCATCAGTGAGTCTGGTATGGTAAAGTTGCAGGATATAAAACTGATATATGGGAATCTGTTGCATTTTTATATACTAACAAATGGTGAGACAGAAAATTCTTATTTTCTTATTCTGTGCACTGTGTGTGGGTTCAGTGCCTGGTGGGGGAACTAAGATCCCACATGCTGTTCAGTGAGGCCAGAAAAAAAAGACATTGATGAAAGAACTTGAAGACAACACAAACCGATGGAAAGACACATCATTTTCATAGTTAGAAGAATTAATACTGTTAAAATGACCATATTACCCAAGGCATTCTACAAATTCAAGGCAATCTCTTTCAAATACCCAGGGCATTTTTCACAGAACCAGAACAAATAATTATAAAATTTGTATGGAAAAACAAAAGACCCCAGATAGCCAAAACTATCTTGAGAAAGAACAGAGCTGACAGTAACACACTCCTTGGTTTCAGACTATACTTCAAAGCTACAGTAATCAGAACAGTATAGTACTGGCACAAAAACAAACACATAGCTCAATGGAATAGACTATAGAGTCCAGAAATAAATCCATGGTCTTATGGTCAATTAAACAAAATGAAAGATGCAAGACTACATAGTGGAGAAAAGACAGTCTGTCAAATAAGTGGCACTGTGAAAACTGACCAGCTACATGTAAAAGAGTGAAATTAGAACATTCTCTAACACTATATACAAAAATAAACTGAAAGTAGATTAAAAGGTAAGACCAAAAACCATAGAACTTCTAGAAGAAAACATAGGCAAAACAGTCTTTTACATAAATTGTAGCAATGTTTTTTGTATCTATCCCTTAAAGCAAAGGAAATAAAAGGAAAAATAAACAAATGGGACCTAATTAATCTGAAAAGCTTTTGGACAGCAAAGGAAATCATCCACAAAATGAATACTTACTGAATGGGGGAAAATATTTGCAAATGATATGTCCAATAAGGAGTTAACATCTAAAATATATAAGCCATTCATACAACTCAACATTAAAAAAACAAACAGCCCAATTACAAAATGGGGCAGAAAACCTGAATTCTTTTTCCAAAGAAGACAAAACAGATGGCTAATAGGAACATGAAAAAGATGCTTAGTATCTCTCATGTCTGATGAGAGGAATGCAAATTAAAACAACAATGAGATATCACCTCACACTTGTTAGAATAGCTATTATCAAAAAGAATGCAAATAATGAACATTGGCAAGAATGTGGAGAAAGGGGAACCCCAGTACACTGTTTATGGGAATGTAAATTGGTGCAGCAACTGTGGAAAACAATATACAGGTTTCTCAAAAAACTAAAAATAGAACTACCATACAATCCAGCAATTTAACTCCTGAGTATATATATCCAAAGAAAACAAAAACACTAATTTGCAAAGATTCATGCACCTCCATATTCACAACAGTACTATTTACAATTGTCAAGGCATGGAAGCAACCCAAGTGTCCATCAGCACATTAATGGATAGAGAAGATGTATGTATAGTAGAATACTACTCAGCCATAAAAAGAATAAAATGTTACTATTTGCAACCACATGGATGCACTCTGGAGGCTACTATGCTAAGTGAAATAAGTCAGATAGAGAAAGACAAATATTGTATGATATCACTTATATGTGGAATTTGAAAAATAAAACAAACTAATGAACATAACAAAAAAGAAAAAAACAGACTCACAGATATACAGAATAAATTAATGGTTACCAATGGGGGAGAGGGAATGGGGGAAGGGAAAGAGGGATACAAGGTTAACAGGAACAAACTACTATGCTTAAAATAAATAAGCTAGAAGAATACAACACAGGGAATATAGACAATAGTTTATAGTAACTATAAATGGAATATATATTTTAAAAATTTTGAATTGTAGATCTTCATAGAGCTGGTCAATTTCTGTTCCTTTGGCATCAGTGGTTGGGGCATAGACTTGGATTACTGTGATGTTGAATTCTTTGCCTTGAAAATGAACGGAGATCATTCTGTCATTTTTGAGGTTACACCCAAGTACTGCATTTTGGACTCTTTTGTTGGCTATGAGGGCTATTCCATTTCTTCTATTGTATTCTTGCCCACTGTAGTAGATATTCTTTGCAGCCAAAGATGGAGAAGCTCTATACAGTCAGCAAAAACAAGACTGGGAGCTGACTGTGGCTCAGATCATGAATTCCTTATTGCCAAATTCAGACTTAAAATGAATAAAGTAGGGAAAACCACTAGACCATTCAGGTATGGCCTAAATCAAATCCCTAACGAGTATACAGTGGAAGTGAGAAATAGATTTAAGGGAGTAGATCTGATAGACAGAGTGCCTGATGAACTATGGACAAAGGTTCATGATATTGTACAGGAGACGGGGAGCAAGACCATCTCCAAGAAAAAGAAATGCAAAAAAGCAAAATGGCTGTCTGAAGAAGCCTTACAAATAGCTGTGAAAAGAAGAGAAGTGAAAAGAAAAGGAGAAGAGGAAAGATATACCCATTTGAATGCAGAGTTCCAAAGAATAGCAAGGAGAGATAAGAAAGTCTTCCTCAGTGATCAGTGCAAAGAAATAGAGGAAAATAATAGAATGGGAAAGACTAGAGATCTCTTCAAGAAAATTAGAGATACCAAGGGAACATTTCATGCAAACATAGGCTCAATAAAGGACAGAAATGGTATGGACCTGACAGAAGCAGAAGATATTAAGAAGAGGGGGCAACAATACACAGAAAACTGTACAAAAATGATCTTCACGACTCAGATAATTATGAAGGTGTGATCATTCATCTAGAGCCAGACATCCTGGAATGTGAAGTCAAGTGGGCATTAGGAAGTATCACTATGAACAAAGCTAGTGGAGGTGATGGAATTCCAGTTGAGCTATTTCAAATCCTGAAAGATGATGCTGTGAAAGTGCTGCACTCAATATGCCAGCAAATTTGTAAACTCAGCAGTGGCCATAGGACTGGAAAAGGTTAGATTTCATTCCAATCCCTAAGAAAGGGAATGTCAAAGAATGCTCAAACTACCGTGCAATTGCACTCATCTCACATGCTCAAAATTCTCCAAGCCAGGCTTCAATAATACATGAACTGTGAACTTCCAGATGTTCAAGCTGGTTTTAGAAAAAGGCAGAGGAACCAGAGATCAAATTGCCAACATCTGCTGGATCATGGAAAAAGCAAGAGAGTTCCAGAAAAACATATATTTCTGCTTTATTGACTATGCAAAAGCCTTTGACTGTGTGGATCACAATAAACAGTGGAAAATTCTGAAAGAGATGGGAATACCAGACCACCTGACCTGCCTCTTGAGAAATCTGTATACAGATCAGGAAGCAACAGTTAGAACTGGACATGGAACAACAGACTGGTTCCAAATAGGAAAAGGAGTACATCAAAGCTGTATATTGTCACCCTGCTTATTTAACTTATATGCAGAGTACATCATGAGAAATGCTGGGCTGGAGGAAGCACAAGCTGGAATCAAGATTGCTGGGAGAAATATCAATAACCTTAGATATGCAGATGACACCACCTTTATGGCAGAAAATGAAGAAGAACTAAAAAGCCTGTTGATGAAAGTGAAAGAGGAGAGTGAAAGAGTTGGCTTACAGCTCAACATTCAGAAAACAAAGATCATGGCATCCAGTCCCATCACTTTATGGCAAATAGATGGGGAAACAGTGGAAACAATGGCTGACTTTATTTTGGGGGCCTCCAAAATCACTGCAGATGGTGATTGCAGCCATGAAATTAAAAGACACTTACTCCTCAGAAGAAAAGTTATGAGGTCGCACAGAATAGGACATGACTGAAGCAACTTGGCAGCAGCAGCAGCAGCAGCAGACAGCATATTAAAAAGCAGAGATATTACTTTGTTAACAAAGGTCCATCTAGTCAAGGCTATGGTTTTTCCAGTAGTCAGGTATGGATGTGAGAGTTGGACTATAAAGAAAGCTAAGCACCAAGGTATTAATGTTTTTGAACTGTGGTGTTGAAGAAGACTCTTGAGAGTCCCTTGGATTGCAAGGAGATCCAACCAGTCCATCCTACAGGAAATCAGTCCTGAATATTCACTGGAAGGACTGATGCTGAAGCTGAAACTCCAATACTTTGGCCACCTGATATGAAGAACTGACTCATTTGAAAAGACCCTGATGCTGGGAAAGATTGAGGGCAGGAGGAGAAGGGGACAACAGAGGATGAGATGGTTGGATGGAATCACCGACTCAATGGACATGAGTTTGAGTAAACTCCAGGAGTTGGTGCTGGACAGGGAGGCCTGGCGTGCTGCAGTCCAAGGGTTTGCAAAGAGTCAGACACGACTACTGAATGAACTGAACTGTGTAGATATTATGGTCATCTGAATTAAATTTGTCCATTTCCTTCATTTTAGTTCAGTGATTCCTAAGATGGCAATATTTACTCTTGCCATCTCCTGCTTGATCATGTCCAACTTACCTTGATTCATGGACCTAACATTCTAGGTTCCTATGCAATATTGTTCTTTACAGCATCGGATTTTACTTTCATCACCAGACACATCCAGAACTGAGTGTCATTTCCAATTTGGCTGCTTCTTTCTTTCTGGAGCTATTGGTAATTGTCCTCCACTCTTCCCCAGTAGCATAGTTGACACCTTCTGACCTGAGAGGGGACTTATCTTTTGGTGTCATATCTTTTTACCTTTTTATATAGTTCATGGGGTTCTTGCAGTAAGTATACTGGAATGGTTTACCATTCTCTACTCCAGTGGACCACGTTTTGTAAGAACTCTCCACTATGACCCGTCTGTCTCGGGTGGCCCTGTGTGGCGTGGCTCATAATTTCACTGAGTTACACAAGCCCCTTTGCCATGACATGGCAGTGATTCATGAAGGGACTATGTTGTATACTTGAAACTTAATATTGTACATCAACAATACCTCAGTTTTTAAAAGTCAGAAGCCTGTTAAAGAGGAAATGACCAGTAGACAAACGGCTGGAAAACAAAACACCCTAAAAATTGAAACCGAAGAGTGGGTTGGAAGATTTAAGCTGGGCAAGAATTGGGAGTTCTCCCCATGTCTTGCAGGCATCAGGCAAATTACTTTAAATTAGTCTCTAGGGCCAACATCACAGATAGCCAAAGTCACAAAATAGCTTCGAGAACAGACGCCAGGCTAGGTTGCTTAAATCCAGCTGGAAGTATGCTGTGGCAGATTATGAAAAATCACATCTTCTTGTGTACATGCTCCTTTGCAATGTGACTTTGCTGCTCTTCCCATCAAGAGGTGACATTTCTTTCCTCTCCCCTTGAATAAGGGCTAATCCTATGACATGTTTTGATCGATAGAATGGTAAAATTTACATCCATGACAAAGGCTTGTCCAATGTGATGAGTACTTCCTAAATCCAGGTCTTCCTGAATCCATAAAAAAAAAAATTTGTTCATCCGTTCAGTCACTCTAAGATGTCACTTCCTCTGCTATCCTGCACTGCCAAGCCCTCTTGCTTCTAAATGGGGCCTTGTGATTAGTTCACATTGCTGGAAGTGCACAGGAGGGTCACTTTTGGGTGAGGCATCAAAATTTAAGAGGTAGTAGGCCTTCTTTGTGTTCTCTCCACCTGTCTGTAAAGCAGATGTCTCAGAGTAATGGTGAAGCCATGTGAAGACAGTGGGTCCCCACAATGAAAGGAGTCAGATCTCTGGTTTTTGCCTGGAGTGGAGTCCCTTGTCAGCTGGTATTATATGGCAATGTGAGCAAGAAATAAAAATGGATTGTGTCAGTTCACTGAGATATCAGAATTATTTGTAAAAGTAGATCATATAACCAGTTGTGCTGGTAAATGTTTAGCAACTGAAACTCTAAATGAAACAAATAAAACAAAAATAACCTGATTTGTAAAGCTTACTGATTTCCATAGTATAAATACTCCCACCATGAGCCAGTATCAAGCTATCAAAATGATGTCACTGAAAGTAGAGTTGGGAAGTGATGTTAACCACTGGCTCTTGTGACCCTGAATGAACTGACTCCAGTACACCACTATATATAACTTACCCTGACTAATTTACTCTACCATTTCCAACTCAGGCTGGGTTCTTGAGAATCCAGCCAGTCTGTCACATGGAGCCACAGACTAGATAAAGCTTGGGTCACCCCATCATACTGCCAACACTTGGTGACTACATGGGCCTGTGACTTAAGTGTTTAGTTACTGCAATTGAAGATTGTTTGATAAAGGAAATTCAATACTTCCTTAGAGTCTGGCACCCTGCCTTGCACATGGCAGGTATCAATAAATGTCTACTGAATCAAATTCTCAAAGCCAGTTCTTTACAAAATTCATGTAGCACTCAAGCCTCATATTCATTTTTTAGTATTCTTCTCTCTTTTTTTTTTTGGCTGCACTGCATGGCATGTGGGATCTTAGTTCCCTGACCAAGGATGGCCCCTGTGGCCCCTGCAGTGGAATTGTGGAATTTTAACCACTGGACTGTGAGAGAAGTTCTGATTTTTTGGTATTATTCTTAAGAATGAAGACTAGGAATGTTCAGAGTCCAAATAGTCAAATTAGCTTCTCTCTTGATTATATACATATATATATATATATACACACACACACACACACACATATATGTACACATATATACATTATAGCAGATATACCTATATATAATATGTAGTTGATATATATACTAGAATTATATATAACAGATATAATTATATATAACATATATTATACTAATTATAATTATGTGAAAGTAAAAGTCACTCAGTTGTGTCTGACTCTTTGCGACCCCATGGTCTGTATAGTCCATGGAATTCTCCAGGCCAGAATACTAGAGTGGGTAGCTTTCCCCTTCTCCAGGGCATCTTCCCAACTCAGGGATTGGCCCCAGGTCTCCCATATTGCAGTCAGATTCTTTACCAGCTGAGCCACAAGGGAAGCCCAAAAATACTGGAGTGGGTAGCCTATCCTGTCTCCAGCGGATCCTCCCAACTAAGTTATATATTATAATTATATAGTATGTATAATATTTTTATTTTCTCCACTTTTCTTATGTGTTAACAATATACTCAAAATTAGAGACATATATTCACATCATTTTGAAACACTCATGTTTATTATCATATTCTTTAAATTTTTTTGCTAAAAGCAGATACATATCTTGGCTTACCAGCTAGATCTCAGTACTCTGTAAAATGAGGGCAATGTTCTCTATCTATGAGTTGCTGGCATGTCTGTAACTTGAAAAGGTAGTATTTTTAAAAAAGAAATTACAAAATATGCTTTAAAGCTAATTTTCTAATTTTTTAGTTTCTTCCCAGCTAAGAGGTTGTTTTGAAAACTGGACCTTAAAATAAACAGAGAAACCAACAAAACTGGGTCCTTGTAACATTGGAAAGTAGCCCAAAGACTTTAAACGTATCTTAAGCATGCATAATGCAGAACAGAGGGCATGTTGATTGTCAAATTCCTGTAGAGGGATTTTTTTTTTTTTTTTAGCTATAACTCTTTCCACAAGTGGCATTAGAATTTGGATTTTAAAACACTCCATATTTGCCCTTTCATTCAAGTGTTTTCTTAATGTGATGTACAACGTAAGAAATGCATAACGTCAACTAAGACATATATATTACAGGTTAAAATTTTTCTTCAATTCTATGTTTAGTCTTGGGACTGATTAAAATGTGAATACTAATGAACCATGGGCTGTATGTAGATTCAGCCATTGAAAGGGGAGAGAAGGACATTTGTACAAGAGATCAAGCATAAGCCCAAATAGTAACTTTGACCAGAGGCCATGTAAGCCACATAACAAACATCTCCCCCCACCCCCCAAAAAAATCCTCTTACATTCCCAAACAGCAGAAAGTGTAGCTTGTACAGTCTGTTCAAAAATGTTAACTTGAAATTTGAATCTGTGTTTGTTATCTTTTAAAAGTCTGAAAAAATGAATTTGAGGGTATTTTCTTACATTTCTGATCCAGAATCCTAAAATATAGAATGCTATTACTAAAGAAAGAATTCTATTAACTTAATAACAGCCATGCTGTAGGAAAGGACAAAATGGGAATGAACTTTGCTTACTCCTTAATATGAGGCCTCAGACTTCGACCAAACTCCTTGCATGTGAGCTAAGTTCAAATGAGAAAAATCCATTTTGCCAAAAGGACTAAATACCAAAGAAGAACTCATAAAACTGATGATTTTTTTAACTTTGACTCAATTGCCAAAAAATGCAGGACATTTAAACTTGCTAAAGGCATTTTCAGGGCAAGGAGTAAAATTTGGGGCATATGAGCTAAGCCTTCCTTGGCTTATGGGTGAAAATCCTCTTTGGTGGTAGCTATCATAATAGCTAGAGCTCACCAGGTCTGCTGGGTAAAAATTTCTGAGTTTATTTCCTCTGTACCCATGAAAGTCTTTGTTTAAACAGCAATTTGGAGTGGCAGCTTAAAAAATGGAGAATATTCAGCTTACTCCTTTTGGTCACATATTATATTTTACAAATGAAATGAATTCTTTAGTTATTTATATCTTGATGACACACTATCACTCTGTTTCATTATTCGTCTTTTGAACTCAGTTATGTTTGCCATTTAGAGGCTAAAAAAGTATTTTCTACAAACAGACTTGCACCAAGCACTATGGTCCTTGTAGCATCCAGCACAAGGCTACATGAAGGTCTTGAGCACCTTATAAGTCTTTAAAGCTTCTATAACTAAATCAATCCACACTATACAGACTCCTATTGTGTGCCATTACAAAGAAACAAAATGTATTACTGGGAGAAAGGCCATATGCAAAGTGAGAGGACAAACTCTCTAAAATTGCAAGTTTCTGTATCATTTATGTGGATCAGGAATTGCTTAGAACTAAAAAGGTGTGATGTTAATAATAATATTACTGGTTGCAAGAGTAATAAATGGCTTTTGCTTAAAAAGACTCATTTGGACATTAACATTGCTGTATTCCACAAACACTAAAGTCAAACATTTGGGAGATTGTTTTAAAATTTAATGCTGGATGATCTTTTGACCAAACATAGGATCAGAGCCACTCCAGCAAAAGTATTTTATTGAAGCCTGGGGACAGACTATAGGGAAACAGGCTTTCCAGGAGCCTGGGAAGATGGATACAGAGAATGTCCATGGAAAACTTCACACTCTGTATTTTCCTTTGAATGAGCACAGGGTCTTGCTGATGCTGAGTTTCCTCAAGAATCATTTGCCCATCTACCCTCCAGGTTGTCTTTTAATGGTCTAGGATTGTTGTTGTTTTTCCTTCACTAAGTTGTACCTGACTCTCTGCTACCTTATGGACTGCAGCACTCCAGTCTTCCCTCCCCTTCACTATCTCTCAAAGTTTGCTCAAACTCATGTCCATTGAGTTGGTGATGCTATCTAACCACCTCATTCTCTATCTCCCCCTTCTCCTCCTGCCTTCAATCTTTCCCAGCATCAGTGTCTTTTCCAACGAGTCGACTCTTCACATCAAGTGGTCAAGGTATTGGAGCTTCAGCATCCGTCCTTTCAAAGAATATTCAGGGTTGATTTTCTTTAGGTTTGACTGGTTTGAGCTCCTTGCTGTCCAAGGGACTCTCAAGAGTCTTTTCCAGCACAATTTGAAAGCATCAGTCCTTTGGGGGCACAGCCTTCTTTATGGTCCAACTCTTTATATCTGCACATGATTACTGGAAAAACTGTAGTTTTGACTGTAGTTTTGACTTTGTTGGCAAAGTGTTGTCTCTGCTTTTCTTAGGATAGCTCTAAATATTTCCCTCTAAAAGCATAAACTCTTCTTCAATGGTACTGTGGTGTGGTTTATTAAAAAATGAGTTTCTCAAGTCAAAAAAGAAATCAAACTAAACACTTCAATTTTGCATGTTCAGTGTCACCTGAAGCTTCCAAGGGGTGCTGGGGTGGAGACTGGAAGGACAGAGTTACAACATATCTGAACTGCCTTTGTCCTATTTGGCCAACTTGCTTCCAAGATGATTCTATGTTCTTCCCTAAATACAATAGGTGGTTAACCTAATCATATTGTGTGTGTGTCTGCATATACCCATGTACACTCAAACACATTTGGTTTCTTCCAACAGTTGCACTGGAGTCTGCAACTGTCATTCAGAACCTCATGTGTGCAGCATGAATGAGGTCTAACATTTGAACATATGGCGAGATTGAGGGGAGAGAGGGATGATGGGATCAATGTGAGGAAATAAATGTATCAGAAAAGCACAAGAATATTATACTGAATTTGACTAAAAGGAGGGTTCTGTTTTGAATAATGATGACCAACCAAACCAACATTACTGACCAACATTATTACATCTGCCATAGAGCCATGAGAACAAAGAAAAGAGAGAGAAGACAACAGCAATAAAATGAAGGAAGGTGGATAACAAATGGATAAATGTTAACTGACTTAAGAGGCTCACTTTAGCTGAATTGTAAGCCAGCAGTAGGAAGGCCAAGAAACAAACCATTTTGCACCCTAGAATTTCCTAAGAGCTCAGGGATTTGTGGCATATGTAGATGAGGCAGATAAGGCAAGGTTAGAAACAGGAGGTTTCATTAGAAATCTGTGTGTGAAGTTGGATCCCAAACTGTCCCTCCACTGCAAACAGAAAAGAGACAGATCTTACCTCATCCTAGCAAAAGACTGAAGTTTTATTCATTTTAGTAGATGAGAAGGACAGCAAGTTTCTGAACTTGGGGACATCAAATACAGCAGATGAAAGAGATACTATAATGCACATAAGGAGAATAAAGGATACTTTACACACTAAATATTGATGCCAGCTTTCTTTTCACAATCAGATTTCCAAATGCTGGAAAGAGGGGATAGGGTCCTCTCTTGGGAATCTGACCAGTTCAAGGGGGGAAATATATTACCACTGGAGATTTCCTAATGAAATAGATCACATAGATCATATTATATAATGTTTCCACAGTTGAAAAACCTAATCACATGAACAAAGATTTATAATGTATTCAGACAGTCAAGGGTCATCAGATATGAGAAGTATGAAACAAAGTAAACAAAAAACACAAACAAAAAAGTAGGGTACAAACTTTCCAGAGAGAGGAAAGCTTTTATAAAGGATATATAGTCACAGAGAGGTAAGATACTATTTCCATAAAACAAGAATGCAATGATGTGAGAAAAGAACATTCAGAATACACAAAGAGTTGAAGAGCTATTGGAAATAAAACTAAAATTCAATAAAAGATTAGGAATATAAAGTTGAGAAAATCTCAGAAAAGAAAGCAAAACGTGTGAGATTAAAAATCACAGAAAATAAGTAAAGGACCAGTTTCAGTTCAGTTCAGTTCAGTTCAGTTCAGTTCAGTTTCAGTCGCTCAGTCATGTCTGACTCTTTGTGACTCCATGAATCGCAGCATGCTAGGCCTCCCTGTCCATCACCAACTCCTGGAGTTTACTCAAACTCATGTCCATTGAGTCGGTGATGCCATCCAGCCATCTCATCCTCTGTTGTCCCCTTCTCCTCCTGCCTCCAATCCCTCCCAGCATCAGGATCTTTTCCAATGAGACAACTCTTCACATGAGGTGGCCAAAGTATTGGAGTTTCAGCTTCAGCATCAGTCCTTCCAATGAACACCCATGACTGATCTCCTTTAGGATGGACTGGTTGGATCTCCTTGCAGTCCAAGGGACTCTCAAGAGTCTTCTCCAACACCACAGTTCAAAAGCATTATTTCTTCAGCACTCAGCTTTCTTCACAGTTCAACTCTCACATCCATACATGACCACTTGAAAAACCATAGACTTGACTAGACAGACCTTTGTTGGCAAAGTAATGTCTCTGCTTTTTAATATGCTATCTAGGTTAGAAGGTCCAAATTTGAATAAGCTGAGTTACTTTTGTAGAAGGAAATTGAAGTAATTTAAATCATTTGCTGAGATATTCTGAGTTCTTAAGTTTTACAAACTGTTTCTTTTAAAAGTTTTAGTTGTTTTTCATACTTATAGCTTAATTTTGTAAAAGTTGCAGAGGAATGTACATAGTTTAAGAGGCAAATAGTTCTATAACGCTTACAGAGAAGAGTAATAGCAGTCTCTCTTTTGCATTCCTGTCTTCCACAAACACAGGGCACGGAAAAAAGATGAGAAGACATCATCAACAAAATAATTCCAGAACATTTCTCAAAATTGAAAGACTTGAATTTCCAGTTTAAAAGACCTCATCACAAAAGAGAAAACTAGATCCACATCAAGGCAGAGTTTTAATCACTTGAGACAAAGAAAACATCTCTCCAGAGAAAAAGAGAAGGAAAAAAAGTTCCTTCATATAAAGGATCATGAATCATTATGGCATTTTATTTTTCCACAGCAATGCTGGAAGCTACAAAACAAGGGAACAATGCCATCAAAGCTTGAAGGAAAAAATAATTTTCCAACTAAAATTCTACATTCAGTGAAACTAGGAAATAAGTATGAGGGCAAAGTAAAACACCTATAGTCTTAAAAGTTTTATCTCTCATGCCCTCTTTCTTGGTAAACTACTGGAGGATGTGCTCATCAAAAAAACGAAACAAAACAATAAAATACAAAAGAGGAAGATACAAGAAAAAGCAATAGGAGAACCAAATCAAGATGACAAAAAAGCATACCTAGGATGGTATGAAGGGAGATTCTAGGATGATGGTTTTCAGCAGATATAAGGAGCAAGCTGTCTATATTTAAGCAGATCGTGGGAGAGATTCCTCTGGAAAAAAATAAACTGAAAGAAGAGCTAATGTACTCAAACTTATTGAGAGGAAGGATAGAGAAGAGTCTGAGGGTGAAGTGTTTGTAGGTACATAGAAAACAAAACAAACAAAAGAGAGAGGAAAATTATTTATTCCGGGGTGGGGGGGGGAGTTATACAGTAAGAAAAAAAGTAGTCATTTATATACCTCATGGCTTGTCTGTAACTAGCTTTTATTACAAAGCCATAATTATTCAACACTGTATTTTCTTTCAGGTGAGATTCCTATTAATATATGAATGGTAAAGAATCTGCCATCTCTAGAGATTTAAGAAAATTAGAGATACCAAGGAAACATTTCATGCAAAGATGGGCACATTAAAGGACAGAAATATATGGAACTAACAGAAGCAGAAGATATTAAGAAGAAGTGGCAACAATACACAGAAGAACAATACAAAAAAGTTCTTCATGACCCAGATAACCATGATGGTGTGATCACTCACCTAGAGTCAGACATCCTGGAATGTGAAGTCAAGTGGGCCTTAGGAAGCATCAATAAGAACAAAACTAGTGGAGGTGATGGAAAGTTGAGCTATTTCAAATCCTAAAAGATGATGCTGTGAAAGTGCTGCACTCAATATGCCAGCAAATTTGTAAACTCAGCAGTGGCCATAGGAGTGGAAAAGGTCAGTTTTCATTCCAATCCCAAAGAAAGGCAATGCCAAAAAATGTTCAAACTACTGCACAATTGCACTCATCTCACACGCTAGTAAAGTAATGCTCAAAATTCTCCAAGCCAAGCTTCAACAGTAAATGAACCATGAACTTCCAGATGTTCAAGCTGGTTTTAGAAAAGGCAGAGGAACCAGATATCAAATTGCCAACATCCACTGGATCATGAAAAAAGCAAGAGAGTTCCAGAAAAACATCTACTTCTGCTTTATTGACTATGCCAAATCCTTTGACTGTGTGAATCACAATAAACTGGAAAATTCTGAAAGAGATGGGAATACCAGACCACCTGACCTGCCTCTTGAGCAATGTGTATGCAGGTCAAGAAGCAAGTTAGAACTGGACATGGAACAACAGACAGATTCTAAATAGGAAAAGGAATATGTCAAGGCTGTATATTGTCACTGTGCTTATTTAACATATGTAGAGTATATCATAAGAAATGCTGGGCTGGAGGAAGCACAAGCTTGAATCAAGATTGCCGGGAGAAATATCAATAACCTCAGATATGCAGATGACACCACACTTATGGCAGAAGTGAATAAGAACTAAAGAGACTCTTGATGAAAGTGAAAGTGGAGAGTGAAAAAGTTGGCTTAAAATTCAAAATTCAGAAAACTAAGATCATGGCATTCTGTTCCATCACTTCATGGCAAATAAACAGCGAAACAATGGAAACTGTGAGAGACTTTATTTTTGGACTCTAAAATCACTGCAGATGGTGACTGCAGCCATGAGCTTAAAAGATGCTTGCTCCTTGGAAGAAAAGTTATGACCAACCTAGACAGCATATTAAAAGCAGAGACATTACTTTGCCAACAAAGGTCCATCTAGTCAAGGCTATGGTTTTTCCAGTAGTCATGTATAGATGTGAGAGTTGGACTATAAAGAAAGCCGAGTGCCAAAGAATTGATGCTTTTGAACTGTGGTGTTGGAGAAGACTCTTGAGAGTCCCTTGGACTGCAAGGAGATCCAACCAGTCCAGCCTAAAGGAGATCAGTCCTGGGTGTTCATTGGAAGGACTGATGCTGAAGCTGAAGCTCCAATACTTTGGGCTCCTGATGTGAAGAACTGACTCACTGGAAAACACTGTGATGCTGGGAAAGATTGAAGGCAGGAGGAGAAGGGGATGACAGAGGATGAGATAATTTGATGGCATCGCTGATTCGATGGAAATGAGTTTGAGCAAGTTCTGGTAGTTGGTGATGGACAGGGAAGCTTGGAGTGCTGGAGTCCATGGGGTCAAAAAGAGTTGTACAAGACTGAGTGACTGAACTAAACTATGAGCTGAATATCTACATGATCTGCAGTGATGTCTCCTTTCATTTTTCATATAATTTGTGGCTTTATTTATTTTAATTGGAGGCTAATTACTTTACAATATTGTAGAGGTTTTTGCCATGCATTCACATGAATCAGCCATGAGTGTACATGTGTCCCCCATCCTGAACCCCCCTCTCACCTCTCTCCCCATCCCATCCATCTGGGTCATCCCAGTGCACTGGCCCTTAGCACCCTGTTTCATGTATGGTAATATACATGTTTCAATGCTATTCTCTCAAATCATCTCACCCTCACCTTCTCCCACAGAGTCCAAAAGTCTGTTCTTTATATCTGTGTCTCTTTTGCTGTCTTGCATATAGGGTCATCATTACCATCTTTCTAAATTCCATATATATGCGTTAATATATTATATTGGTGTTTTTCTTTCTGACTTACTTCACTTTGTATAATAGGCTCCAGTTTCATCCACCTTATTAGAACTGACTCAAATGCATTCTTTTTAATAGCTGAGTAATATTCCATTGTGTATATGTACCACTGCTTTCTTATCCACTCATCTGCTGATGGACATCTAGGTTGCTTCCATGTCTTAGCTATTGTAAATAGTGCTGTGATGAACATTGGGGGACATGTGTCTCTTTCAATTCTGGTTTCCTCGGTGTGTATGCCCAGCAGTGGGATTGCTCAGTCGTGTGGCAGTTCTATTTCCAATTTTTTAAGGAATCTCCACACTGTTCTCCATAGTGGCTGTACTAGTTTGCATTCCTACCAACAGTGTAAGAGGGTTCCCTTTTCTCCACACCCTCTCCAGCATTTATTGTTTGCAGACTTTTTGATAGTAGCCATTCTGACTGGTGTGAGATGGTACCTCATTGTGGTTTTGATTTGCATTTCTCTGATAATGAGTGATGTTGAGCATCTTTTCATGTGTTTGTTAGCCATCTGTATGTCTTCTTTGGAGAAATGTCTGTTTAGTTCTTTGGCCCATTTTTTGATTGGGTCGTTTATTTTTCTGGAATTGACCTGCATGAGCTGCTTGTATATTTTTGAGATTAATTCTTTGTCAGGTGCTTCATTTGCTACTATTTTCTCCCATTCTGAAGGCTGTCTTTTCACCTTGCTTATAGTTTCCTTGGTTGTGGAAAAGCTTTTAAGTTTAATTAGGTCCCATTTGTTTATTTTTGCTTTTATTTCCATTACTCTGGGAGATGGGTCATAGAGGATCCTGCTGTGATTTATGTCAGAGAGAGTTCTGCCTATGTTTTCCAGTAGGAGTTTTATAGTTTCTGGTCTTACATTTAGATCTTTAATCCATTTTGAGTTTATTTTTGTGTATGGTGTTAGAAAGTGTTCTAGTTTCATTGTTTTACAAGTGGTTGACCAGTTTTCCCAGCACCATTTGTTAAAGAGATTGTCTTTTCTCCATTGTATATTCTTGCTTCCTTTGTCAAAGATAAGGTGTCCATAGGTGCATTGATTTATCTCTGGGCTTTCTATTTTGTTCCATTGATCTATATTTCTGTCTTTGTGCCAGTACCATACTGTCTTGATGACTATAGCTTTGTAGTATAGTCTGAAGACAGGCAGGTCGAATCCTCCAGTTTCATTCTTCTTTCTCAAGATTATTTTGGCTATTCGAGGTTTTTTGTATTTCCATACAAATTGTGAAATTATTTGTTCTAGTTCTGTGAAAAATACCGTTGGTAGCTTGATAGGGATTGCATTGAATCTATGATTGCTTTGGGTAGTATGCTAATTTTCACAATATCAGTTCTTCCAATTCATGAACATGGTATATTTGTTGATGACATCTATTTGTGTCATCTTTGATTTCTTTCATCAGTGTTTTATAGCTTTCTATATCTAGGTGTTTTGTTTCTTTAGGTAGATTTATTCCTAAGTATTTTATTTTTTTCATTTCAATGGTGAATGTAATTATTTCCTTAATTTCTCTGTTTTCTTATTGTTAGTGTATAGAAATGCAAGGGATTTCTGGTGTTAATTTTATACCCTGCAACTTTACTATATTCACTGATTAGCTTTAGTAATTTTCTGGTGGTGTCTTTGTTTGATCTATCTAGCTGGAGGTTTTCCCATTTTAGTGGTCTTTTCAAAAGCTAGATTTTGGTGTAATTGTACCAAAATTTGATTATTTGTACTGTTTGTCCATTTTCTATTGTATTACCTTCCGCTCTTCTTTTCGTTTCTAGCTATCTACTTATTATGGATTTACTTTGCTCTTCTTTTTCTAACTTCTTAGGTAGAATTTTAACATAAACTGACATTGGACCATCATCTTTTCTAATATAAATATTTAAAACTATACATTTCTAACTCAACATTGCTTTTAACTGTATCCCACACTTTTAAAATATTTATTTATTTGGCTGCATCCAGTCTTAGTAATGGTACATGGGATCTTTTTTGCAGCATGTATGAACTTTTGTTGCAGCATGGTGTATCTTTCAATGCAGCACACAGGATTTTTCATTGTGTTGTGCAGGTTTCTCTCCAGTTGTACCATGTGGGTTCTAGAGCATGCAGGCTCAGTATTTGTGGCACGCAGGCTTAGTTGTCCTGTGGCATGTGGAATCTTAGTTCCTTGACCAAGGATTGAACCCAGGTCCTCTGCATTGGAAGGCAGATTCTTAACCATGGAAATCTTCCCATAAATTTGATACACTATATTTTTATTTTTATTCATCTCAAAATATTTTTTAATTTCCTTTTTATCCCTGGATTACTTAGATGAGTATTAATTTCCAAATACTTGGTGTTTTTTCAAATACCTCTTGTTTATTTCGAATGTAATTTTGTCATACCAGAAAACACACTCTATATGCTTTCAACCCTTTAAAATATATGGAAACATGTTTTATGGCCCAGAATATGGTCTATCTTGGTGAATGTTCCATGTGTATTTGGAAAGAATGTGTATTATGTTGTTGAATGGAATATTCTACAAATGTCAATTAGGTTAAGTTGGTTGATAGTGTTATCCAAGTTTTTTATATCCTCATTAATTTTTTGTATTTTCGTTCGATCAATTACTGAAAGAAAAATGTTGGAACCAAATCAAGAAAAGAAAAGTGAAAAGACACAAATTCTTTGGAATATACAAATATAAAAACTGACTCAAGAACACAGAAAATCTTGACTGGTAGCTATTAAAGAAATTAACTTCTTAACTTAAAATCTTCCCATAAAGAAAACTCCAGTCTCAGATTACTTCAGTAGTGAATTTTATAAAATATTTTAAAAAATACATAGTACTAATCTTACACAAACTATTTAAGAAATTAAAAGAAGAAGAAATACTTCCCAACTCATTTTATGAGGTCAGCATAATCCTGATGTGCAAGTCAGAAAAGAAAAATAAATCTATAGACCAATATCCCTCATGAACATATTTGCAGACATTGCCAACAAAATACTAACAAGGATTATGCATTTTGACCAAGTAGAGTGTATATAGCAGGAATGCAAAGTTGATGTAATATTTGAAAAATCATTCAATGTAATTCATCTTACAGACTAAAAATGATAGGCCATATAATCATCTTAATACATGGAAACAAAAGAGAAAAAGTATCCTTGTTCTCACAACATGTATTCAACATTGTACTTGAAGTCTTACCCAGGGTAATAGGTCAAGAAATAAAGATACATATATAAAAGCAAAACTATCATTATGTGCTAACAACATGGTCATGTTTGTTATTTTAAAAAATCCTAAGATTATCTACAAAAAGCTACAAGAATACTGAATTGAACTGAATGGTTGTGTCACCCACAACACCAAAATTCATACTGGAATCTTAATCCCCAATGTGATAGTATTAGAAGGTGGGACCTTTGGGAGGTAGTCAGGTCATGTGTGTAGAGCCTTGAGCAAGGAGATTAGTGCCCTTATAAAAGTGACCCTACAAAGCTCCCTAATCCCCTTCCACCATGTGAGGACACAGCAAACAAGGAAGCAGACCTTCATCAGACACCAAATCTGCCAATGGCTTGATCTTGGATTTCTCAGCCTCTAGAACTGTAAGAAGTAAGAAATTGATTTCTTACATATGTATAGCTGAGTCACTTCACTGTACAGCAGAAATTAACATAACATTAAACCAACTATATATCAATAAAATTTAAATATACATATACTATATACATATGGAATAAATTTATTCTGTTTATAAACCACACGGTCTATGGTATTGTTATAGCAGCCCAGACAGACTAGGACAGATGTGTAAGTTTAGTAATGTCACAGGAAATGAGGTAAATATACAAAAACAAATTGTATTTTATATATTTAGATAGTAGAATTGGAAACCAATATTAAAAAGACCAATTTCAGGACTTCCCTGGTGGCACAGTGGTTAAGACTTTGCATGCCAATGCATGGGACATGGGTTTGATCCCTGGTCCAGGAAGATTCCACATGCTGTGAAGCAACTAGGCTCATGTACTACAACTGCTGAGCCTGCATTCTCGAGCCCATAAGCCACAGCTACTGAAGCCCATATGCCCTTAAGCCCACATGCTGCAACTACTGAAGCCTGCATGCCAAGAGCCTGTAGAGCCTGTGCTCCATAATGAGAAGCCACCACAATGAGAAGCCTGCAGACCAAAACAAATAGTACCTGCTCCTCACAACTAGGAAAAGCTTGTGCAGACAAGGACCCAGAGCAGCCAAAAACAATAAATAAAAATGATAAAAACATAGGTATTTTTATAAAAAGACCAGTTGCAATAGCACTGATAAAATATAAAATTTTTGGAATAAATTTAACAAAATATAGACAAGATCACTACTCTTGCAAAGAGTGAATCATTGCTGAGAAAAAATTTTAAAGCCCTAAAGGAAATATCTATACCATGTTCATGCATCAAAAAAAACTCAACATTGTTAACATAACAATTCTCCCCAAATATATCTACAGATTTTATGAAACCTCAATCAAAATTCCACTTGGTTGTTTTGTAGAAAACAAAAAAGATGATTCTAAAAGTTGTATGGAAATGCAAAGGATATAAAGTAACCAAATAAGATTTGAAGAAGAATAAAGTTGATGGACAAAATCTACTGATTTTAAGTCTTACAATAAAGCTTCTGTTCTCAAGACACAGTGGTACTGACATGAAGATAGAATATACTTAACAGAAAAGAATAGAAATAGACCCACACATGCATGGTTAATTGATTGTCTAAAATGTGGACAATGTAATGAAATAGGGATAAAATAGGCTTCTCAGCAAATGGTGCTCAAATAGTTGGAAATCTACAAGGAAAAAGAATTGATATCTTTACTACAAGCCATATATAAAAATTAACTTGAAAAGGATCACAAACCTAAATACAAAAGCTAAAATTATGAATATTCTGCAAGGAAATACAACAAAAATATTTTCCTAACTGTAGGGTAGGCAAAGATTTCTTCAATAAGCCATTAAAAGTACAGTAATTTAAAAAGGAAAATGTATAAATCAGATGTTACAATTAAAAATGTTCTTTCAACAATAATACTCTTAAGAAAACGAAAAGGCATGCAACAGAGTCAGACTGCGATAAAATATTAGCAAAACAGGTATCTAATAAAAGATATATACCCAGAATATATAAAGAACTCTTAAAACTCAATAATGAGAAGACAAATAAAAATGAGCAAAAGATAAATATTTAACCAAAAAATATATATGAATGGCAGATAAACACATGAAAATAAAGTCAACATCTTTAGTCATTAGAAAAGTACAATTTAAAACCATAAAGAAATACTACTGTCAGTGTAACCATAATGAAATAAAACCCATAAGTGTAGCTGAAATTAAAAAAGGACTGCCAACTTTAAGGGTTAGCAAGGATATAAAGCTAATGTAACTCATAAATTGTAAAATTAAAAATACAACTACCCTGCTTATTTAACTTACATGCAGAGTACATCATGAGAAACGTTGGGCTGGAAGAAGCACAAGCTGGAATCAAGATTGCCTGGAGAAATATCAATAACCTCAGATATGCAGATGACACCACCCTTATGGCAGAAAGTGAAGAGGAACTAAAAAGCCTGTTGATGAAAGTGAAAGAGGAGAGTGAAAAAGTTGGCTTACAGCTCAACATTCAGAAAACGAAGATCATGGCATCTGGTCCCATCACTTCATGGGAAATAGATGGGGAAACAGTGGAAACAGTGTCAGACTTTATTTTGGGGGGCTCCAAAATCACTGCAGATGGTGACTGCAGCCATGAAATTAAAAGACGCTTACTCCTTGGAAGGAAAGTTATGACCAAACTAGATAGCATATTCAAAAGCAGAGACATTACTTTGCTAACAACAGTGCGTCTAGTCAAGGCTATGGTTTTTCCAGTGGTCATGTATGGATGTGAGAGTTGTACTGTGAAGAAAGCTGAGCACTGAAGAATTGATGCTTTTGAACTGTGGTATTGGAGAAGACTCTTGAGAGTCCCTTGGACTGCAGGGAGAGCCAACCAGTCCATTCTGAAGAAATCAGTCCTGGGTGTTCTTCAGAAGGAATGATGCTAAAGATGAAACTCCAGTACTTTGGCCACCTCATGCAAAGAGTTGACTCATTGGAAAAGACTCTGATGCTGGGAGGGATTGGGGTCAGGAGGAGAAGGGGACGACAGGGGATGAGAAGGCTGGATGGCATCACCGACTCAATGGACATGAGTTTGAGTCAACTCCGGGAGTTGGTGATGGACAGGGAGGCCTGGCGTGCTGCAGTTCATGGGGATGCAAAGAGTTGCACACAACTGAGCGACTGAACTGAACTGAACTGAATACATTACTCACTTATTTAGTTTGTATTCTGTAGCTGGGATTGAATATCATGTGTATATATTCATCGAGCTATCCTATCCTTCTGTCTTTTGTTGCCTGTGTCTCACAACGCTTAACATTCCAGCAGAAGAGTCTTATTGTTTTTCTTAACTTGCAGTTGAACAGGGAAATTCTACTGGAATGTATCACACAGTAAGCAAGAGGAAAGTCTCTCAAAAATCGTACTTGAGTATCTTAATTGAACCTTCAACTGTTTCTGGGAAATATATTATTGTGTATGTGCAAACAACTCTGCTATAATCTTCAAATGTTCTTAGCCTTTTTCGCATTCTTTAAACCTCAGAGCCCTCATCGCCATTACTTCCTTTACTTCACTTAGGAGAAAGTCTGGTCTACTGCTAAAACTGTTCACAAATTTGCAAAACCATTTTAATTGAATTCACTCTATTTCTTCTGTTCTTCAATTATAATAAAGGCTGTGTCTCTCATACTAATGCCAAATCCTTCTCCAATCCTTTGAATGCTCCCTCTTCCAATTATATCTTGTTTATTGAAATAAAAAATGTACTCAAGGATTCAACATTGAAAAAAAAATACAACTACCTAAGACTTATAGCTATTTTCCCAAGAGAAAAGAAAATATATATCCATACAAAGGTTGAATATTCATAAAACTGTTTATAATGGTAAAAAAACTGACAAGAACTCAAATGTCCATCTATAAGTAAATGGATAAATGTGTGATATTCATACAATAGAATACTACTCAGCAATATGGAGGAACAAATTACATATACATGCAAAAAAGCTTAACTCACAGGGCTACATATTGCATAATTCTATTTACATAAATCTTTAGGAAGGGCAACACGATGTACAGTGATAGAAAGCAGATCAGTGTGTGCCTTGTGTATGTGACAAAGATAGGAATTGACTTAAGAGAAGTACAAGGGGGATTTTGGAGGTAATAGGTTTTATGGGTTTCCCTGGTGGCTCAGACAGTAAAGAATCTGCCTGCAATGAAGAAGATCCGGGTTCAATCCCTGGGTTGGGAAGATCCCCTGGAGAAAGGAATGGCAACCCACTCCAGTGTTCTTGCTTGGAGAATTCCACAGACAGAGGAGTCTGGTGGGCTACAGTCCATGGGGTCTCAGAGTAGGAAACAACTGAGCAACTTACACACATACACAGTGTGTGTGTATTCAACACAGAATACTTTGTATCTTGATTGTAATGGTTGTTAATGATTATATACATTTATCAAAATTCTTCAAACTATATAATTAAGATGGCTTCATTTTAACATATGTAAATTAGACCTCATTAAAGGTGACTAAAAAAATCAGTGTAATTCACCACATTAACTAAACGAAGAAGACAAAAATTAGATAACCATCTCAATAAATGTAGAAAAAGCATTTGATAAAATTCACTATCTATTCATCATAAAAAAATTCTTTACCACCTTGGAAGAGAAGTAAACTGTCTTAAAAGATGCCCACTCTACAAAGAAACTAAATGTTGAAATCTTTCCCTCTGATACTAAGACAAGGATGACCTCTATCTACTCTTCTATTTAACACTGTACTACATGTCCTAGCCAGTACAATTAGTAAAAAACATAAGAAGTGTAAAGATTATAAAGAAAATTTATTCACAGATATATTTGTATGTATAGAAAACTTCAAAAGAATCTAGTTAATTTGGGGATTAACAACTAAGTTTAGCAAAGTTGCTGGATACAAAGCAAAAACAAAACAAAAAACACTGCATTTTTATATACTAGCAATGATCCACTACAAAGTGAAATTTTAAGATGCCACTTATAATAGCCTCACAAAAGATCAGTTACCTCTGAATCTAATATATGATATACCAGAGGTCTATGTGGAAAACTATGAAACACTCTAAGAAAGTAAAGAAGACCTGAACCAATGGAGAAATTCCAATATTCATGTATCAGAAGATTCAGTAAAGTATAAATGTCAATTCTCCCCAAACTGCCTAACTACAATTTCAATTAAAATCCTAAACTGTTTGTCAAAATTTACAATGGATTCTGAAATTGTATAGTGCAAATGTGAAATGCCTAAAACAAATATCTTAAGCAATATCAAAGAACAACTCTAGTGGATATCAAAACTTACATAGCTTAGTAAAAAATGACAATGTGGTAAGGGAAAGATTTTAACCAGGTACACAAAACCCAGCAACTATTATGAAAGAAAAGATTTATAGATTGAATAACATAAAAGATTTTTGTTTGAACCATTGAAAAAATGAAAGAGAAACCAGAGTAAAATACATTTGTAATAAAATAACAAAAAACTCACATCCAGGATACATGAAGAACTCGTACAAGTCAACAACTCAACCCAACATAAAAATGAGCACGATTTGAACTTGTACCTTACCAAAATGGAGGTATAAATGGCCAATGAACATATAAAAATCTGCTCTCATTAATCATCATGTTAAATGCACCATAAATACCACTAAATACCTAGCAGAGTGGTTAAAATTAAGACTTACAATACTGTGTTGATGAGTATGTGGAGCAATCTAAATTCCCACACATGGTTGGTTGAAATGTAAAGTCTAACAATCACCGCATAACCCTGGCATTATCTATTAAAGCTGACTTATCCAAACTCCACGACCTAACACTTCTATTCCTAAGTATTCTCCAATAGAATGAGTGTACAGGTGCCATCAGGCTGTATGTAAATAAAAGAACATTCATAGCAATGAAAATGAACAAACTACATCTACATGAAGCATGGTTAATCTCACACTTTTTGAGAAAAATAAGTCAAACACAAAAGATTATGTGCTTAAAATTCCATTTATAGAAACTTCATTAGCAAGCAAAACTAAGCTATACCTTTAGATTTTAGGATATGTTTCCTTTGGGGAGGGGAAGGGATGGTGAGTGGGATGGACATATTGGAACAGTGTTTCTGAGGTACTGGCAATATTCCATTTCTTGACCTGGGTGACGGTTACACACATCTGTTCAAGGAGTTGTTCACTTATTTTATGTGCATTTTCCCATAAGCATGCTGTATTTCAGAATTAAAAAAATTTTTAATGGGAAAAGATATGAATAGGAAATTTATATTAAACTCTCAAAACTCAAATGCATATGAAAAGATGTTCATAATCATTAGTAACTAGAGAAATGCAAACTGAAACATGATCACTTTACACCTTTCAGCCTGGCAAAATATCTCCAGTGAATCAATTTTTGGCAGGGATAGGCATAGAACGTCTCATTCATTGATGTAGGGAGCAGAATCATCAGGCCATTCTGAGGGGTATGTTGTATGTACATGTGTGTGTGTGTCTGTCTATGTATCTATTATGATCAAACAACTCCACTCACTATATATTCCAAATAATTTCCTACACAGATCCACAAGGAGACATGTATTAGAATGTTTATTATGTTATTTGTAGTGACAAGAAATTGGTTCCCATTTGGGGTCCATTACTGGAAATGGTATAGATATGTGCTAGTTACAACATATTAAGAGTGTTATACAGAATTAGAAGCAACAAATTTGATAGCAAAGTGGACTGACTTTAAAAACATAGTGCTTAATTTAAAAAAGAAACAGAATGAGCTATAATATAGTACCACTCATGTAAATTAAAAATACCAGAATGCCAGAAAAGATATATTTTCAAGAATATATACAAATTAAATGATGTGTATTAAACATAGTTAACTTTGGGTGGGGAGTGAAGGAAAATGGGAGTACAGGATGGTGATAAAAGGAGATTTTTTTAAAGCAGGCAAGAAAAAATGCAAATAGCCAGGATCAGACACCAACTTAACCAAATTATCAAAGTTAACATCACCAGTAGTGGGACAAATTGACATAATGTGCCTTCTGATATGGTGCACCAAGGACACAATGTCACTTGTGTAGTATTCCTGCCAAGCACACATCAGAACTATCAGAAAAATCCAAATTGAGGGACCATCTACAAAATAACAGGCTTGTACTCTTCAAAAGTGGCAAAGCCATGAAAGACAAAGGGGAGGCTGAGCAAGTGTCCTGGGTTAAAGGAAACTAGAGACAGGACAACTAATCACGGCATCTTAGACTGGATCTTGAACCAGAAATAGGACAATGATGAGACAAATTATGAAAGCTGAATAAGGTGTCTTTGATTATTTTATCATATTGATGTTATTTTACTGATTTTTGTAACTGTAGTTACATGAGATATTAACACTTGGGAAATTGAAAAGGAGTGTCTATATTTTTGAGATTTAATTTACATACCATAAAACTCATCCTTTTAAAGTATACAATTCAGTAGTCTTCAGTATATTTACAAAGTTGTGCAACCATTACTTGGACATTAATTCAAGAACAGTTTCATCACTCCAAAGATAAATCCTCTACCCATTAGAAGTCACTCCCATGCCCTTCTTCCCCTAGCCCCTGGCAACCATTCACCTACTGTCCTTCTCTCTAAACTTCCCTATTCTAGAAATTTCATACATTGGATTCATACAATATTCAGCTTTTTTTTTTTGAGGGGGGCTTCTTTCACTTAGTGTAATGTTTTCAAGTTTCATTCAATATTGTAGCAGCTATCAATACTTCATTTCTTTTTATGGCTGAATAATATTCCATTGTATGGATAGACCACCACCTTTTGTTGATCCATTCATCAGTTGATGGGCATTTGGGTTGTTCCCATCTTTTGGCTATTATGAATAGGAATAGTGCTGCCATCAACATGTATTTATGTAAATACCTGTCTTCAATTCTGCATATGTACCTAGGAGTGGACATGCTTGGTCATATGTATGGTGACTGTTTTAACTTTTTTGAGGAACTGTGAACTTTTCCAAAACAGTGGCACCATTTTAAACTCCCACCAGTACTGTCTTTACATTTTTTAGGCTTTCTTAAAGTGTGAAATTGTTTCAAAACGGAAAGTTAAAAAATAATCATATAAGTGGGTGCTATGCCTTCTCTAGGAAGAGCCAACATACCAATATCCATCCTTTCTTGGGTCCCAGAGTAAAAGCTGAGAAAAAATGAGAAAACAAGTTCTTGGTTATTTACACTTTTATTCCTGCTTTGGGGATCAATTTGATACTGGTCCATCAAACTTGAGAGGGAAATGAAAACTTAACCATGTAACTAAGGAGTTCTTCTTCACAACAGGCTCCACTGTCAACATTTTCTTGTTTAAGGATAGTCAGAAGGACTCAGAACACCACACGTATAAGAGTGAAGAGAGGAGAAAGAAAACTATCTCCTTGACAATTTAATAAACATAATCATGTGTCCCAGAGACTTTTCTCACTCTTCAAAGCCTGTCAAGTAGTTCAAGCAGAATGATTTTCTTTTAGCAGGGCACAAAGGCCAGTGACTTAGGTACAAAATAGACAATGGATTGGAAGTCAAAAGATACACAAACATACACTATATTTTAAAAGCTCCAAGTCATTGACTTTATTTTTACTGATTCAGCACAGGGTGAAAAAAATACATTATATCATTACAATTGACTATTACATACAGATATTTATCTTCATGTTCCTTATATTCATTTTCTGCTTTAAATCTGTTAACTTGTATTCATTTAAAACTCATATTTTCTTACTAAAAGTCTCCAGTTCATCTAACCAAGGGTTTATAATATCTCCTTTAAAATTTATATTCCTTTATTACTGAGAATTTAATGGTTTAGATTGATCTATTTTTTAACACTGAGAGATTTAAATTTATTTACCAGGAACAGACAAACAAAACATAATGGAAAAAAGTTTTCCAGAAGCT
The DNA here is from genome assembly GCF_014754425.2 of Oryx dammah. Classification (NCBI taxonomy): domain Eukaryota; kingdom Metazoa; phylum Chordata; class Mammalia; order Artiodactyla; family Bovidae; genus Oryx; species Oryx dammah. The sequence goes on along the minus strand of NW_024070207.1, from coordinate 89,270,919 downwards.
ATTTCCAACATTCTTTTCTTCTTTTTCTCCTGAAAACTGGTGGTTTATCTTTACAAGTTCTTTTTCATTCCATAAGAAAGCTGTTCTTCCGGTTTCATAAGAGATGGTAAATAATGGCAAAAAAACAGAAACAAAAAACCCACTTTAGAGTTCATGTCAGGGAGCAAATGATGGGGTGCGATGTTGGGGCAGAGACATACAGATTCTGGTGAGACTGAAAGTCATTCAAAAAAATTACGGGGCTGTGGAAAAAGAACAAAAAGAAACTGGGCTCCTGCTGGTGGTTAAGAAGCCAAAATGAGGAGGAATGGTGAGGTAGCAGAGCAGAGGGATGAAGCCCATAAAGGGTATGCCTTCTGATAGTAAGTAGGAATAGAAATCAAATAATACTACTAATAACATGTAGGTGACCAATCCTTGAGAGCTGAGGCAGAGAAAAGGGTAGCATTTCACCTGGTCTCTGGTTCACTGAGCTTCCCAGGCTGATGTGTGACCATCTTGGTGAAATCATAACAAAATCATGTTTTGCTAAAATGATCAGCTTTCATGGGGTCCTTTCACTGCACTCTGTCCAATGATTAAGCCCAGTGGTTTATGTTGCCTGCAAAAGTTATTCCAAAACAGTATAGGTGAAGCTTTGATGAAAACAGCCACGAAGAACGTGTTTCCAGGTAGCCTGAAACCCAGCAGACAATGTAGCTGTTGCTCAACAAACACAGAAATCTACATTGTATGCCAGGTTCATGCCCTAGACCTGGATGTTGGGCCTGTAAGACTTCCCACATATGATTTCAATAGAACTGCCTGCTGCATTCAAGATTTCTGGCATTTATCTTCTCTAACAAAGGGAAAAGACAACCACAAGTCACAAATGCACTGCTGAGATGTATCTACTACAGGTGAAACTTTCTTAAAATTACCATGTTATTTTGAGAATGTCATTTACAAGTCAAGAGAGGAAATGGATGGATGGATGGATAATCTAGATGGATAGGTAAGATAGGTAGTAGGTAGATGGATGATAGATAGATTGATTTATAACCAAATGCTTGATAGATAGTCTTGTGACCGAATGATGGAAGCACATGGGAGAGAGAGAAAAAAAGATATATAAACAATCTATGGATAAACTATCCAGACTCCTCCTCTTTGTGGTGTTGAATTTCAATAGACCTTATCATTCATTAAAGCTTGATGGTTCCCACACTCCAGCTAATAAGGGAAGACTTACCAGTCACCCCAGAACTTAACTCTGTGTGTATACATATGTATAAATCAAGGTAAATCTTTATTATTGAGGACTTCTCAAAAATCTCACTCAGGACACAGTAACTGAAGGTAGAAGATGCCATCAGAGACCCAGTAGCCAGATGTAGCTACTGATTACAAAAGACAGGATCTACACTGGCTACTGAGCCATTGAGGGTACCTACACATTCCAGCAGCTAGATGATATGCAGCCTTCGGGGTGGGGCTCTGTGGAAGGAAAGAGAAGACATCAGTCCTGGAAAATTATGTGGAAATGGTATCAGGAGGTTTCAATTACATATTTTCTTTATTGGCAGTCTGACTGACACTAATTCCACGCATGCAATTTAACAGTCTCTAGGTTTATTTACTTACTCAACATATACTGAGTGATATTGAAGAGAGTGCCAGATAGTCTCTTGGGTGTTAGAGAGTCAGCAACAAACAAAATACAAGATGAAACTTCCTGCCCTTTTAGAGCAGCCATGATTGCTTGTGAGAAAAATCTACACTTGATTATGTGGCACGTTTTTGCAGTAAAATGTATGTGTGTGTGTATAAATGCAAAATATTTACATATATAAAATGGAAAAAATATATATGCATATATGAAAAACAAATGAATTAATAAACAAAAACTCAATCCATTTCATTGTGGCCTTGGAGAATTTTCATTTGCCTTATACCACTTTAATATAGCAACGATACACATACATACAATAAATTGCAGGAAAAATCATATCATTTCCTCTATATAGCATGATAGTTATTTCCACCAAACACCTAAAACACCAATGAAAACTGCAAAGAAGATACGTTACAAAGTATTTGAAGGAGCAGCTCACTAGTATGTCAATTCCCAGCTTTCTTCCCATAATGAAAGAGTTACTCAGTTGTGTACAATTCTTTGTGACCCCATGGACTGTAGCCAGGCTCCTCTGTCCATGGGATTTCCCAGGTAAGAATACTGGAGTGGGTAGCCATCCCTTTCTCCAAGGGATCTTCTCGACCCAGGGATTGAACCCAGGTCTCCTGCACTGCAGGCAGATTCTTAACCATCTGAGCCACCAGAGAAGCCCCTCCTCCAATAATACCATGTAGGTTTAAACAGTTAGAGGATAAGTGTCCTCCTCATTGATTGATTGATTCATTCATTCATTCACCCCAGAAATGCCTACTCATTAATTTCTTCCAGGCACTGAGGATGTGACAACTGAACCAAGACCCTGCATTCATGGAACTGAGAGCTGAATATTTAGGGTTGGGAAAGACAAAAAAGAAACTCAACAGGTATGGATGATCATTTCCATAAAGTAAAGCAACAGAGCAAAGAGGAATGTTCAGAACATAGTCACAGAAAACCTCACTGCAGGTATGACATTTGAGCACATTCTTGAAAGAAAACTGTGTACACACCTGCAGTGAAATAACATCACAGAGAGAGGCAAGATTCAGAACAAAGGCCCTAAAGTGGGAAGAAGCCTGGTGTCTTGGAGAAGGTGTTCTTATATCAGCATAGGACCACTGTAGCCAATTACTGTTTCTGACTTTTGGATTTTTGTAGAAAGTAAATAACTATGCAGCTTTGGTCCAAGTACATGTTTTAGAATCTGACCTTCTTATGAATTTAAAATGCTTTGGCTATCACTTGGAAAAGATTTAGGAAAGTTATCATCAGCTGGAAGAAAGGCTATACTTAGAACTTTACATTAGTACAATTTGAGTGGACATGCCCCTGGATGCAAATATTTATTGCCTAAAAAAGGTAGCTTTAAAAATATGTTAGGCAACATTGTAAATCAACTCTACTCCAATATAAAATAAAAATAAAAAATGTGTTAGGTATAAGATGACTGGTTTTCTGAGAGCTCTAAATATGTCAGTTTCAAGGGAATGATTTAACTATATAATCACAGATGTCTAATTTTAAGAGCAAACCCACTTGCCAAGTTATAATGATAGTGTTTCACCAGGTGGTTAGCTCTTAGGAAAGAAGGATGGAATTTATAAAGTGAAGTAGGTTTTTGTTTTGATTGTTTTGTTTTCTTTTTAAATAAATTAAAACAACTCCATCTATGAAGTATATTTTGTCATTACCTAAAAAGCCAGGGCATACATACCAAAGTAAGAAAAAAAAATTGCTTGTATGAGTTTGGCTGAATCCTACCTTCAATATAAAATAAAGCATTTATAGAACACACAAACTTACATTTCATAAACCACTAAAACTAAATGTTCATAACTATCTTTATGAATAAGAAGACTAACAGTTAAAGTGAGGCAAGGGTTTAGTTTGGTTAGTTTTAGCACCAAAATTCAAAGGATTATCTTTTATAAATTTTGGTGTATATTTAGATTAGAAGAATGGTATTTTTAATTCCCAAAGCTCACACTATTCTCCAAATCTTCCTAAGTCTAAAGAACTATAAAGTTAAGACGGTCTTTTCCCTCAACTTTTAAGTTTATCTGGGTAATACAAAAAGGAAAAACTGTAGATAAAATTTTATGGAAGGCTACTCTATAGATTAGAAATGAAGTGAAGTGAAGTCACTCAGTTTGCGAACCCATTGTCTGCAGGCTGCCAGGCTTTTCTGTCCATGGGATTTTCCAGGCCAGAATACTCGAGTGGGTTGCCATTTCCTTCTCCAGGGGATCTTCCCAACCCAGGGATTGAACCAGGATCTCCCACACTGAAGGCAGACGCTTTACTGTCTGAGCCACCAGGGAAGCTCTATAGATTAGTGTCAACCACTAACCAATAATACACATTTTAAAGATTATTAAAATACAGGGACTGGAATATATAAGGAATATACTATAGCATAGACTATCAACCAATAATACATTTTATAAGTTTATAAATAAGTCAAACTAATAATGGCAAATTATACAATTCTATTATCTAACAATTAAGACAACTAAACCCCAGGGATGAGTAACAGAACTATAACCAAGTTAGTCACTGTTCAAGTCCTATTCACAGTGCAAAAAAATAAAACAAAGACAATCATAAACAACAACCTATCCATCTTGGCTGAAGACCATTTATTTGAGGTACACATAATGGGAAAGAGAGTTAAAAGGGAGGAAAAGATTATTAAAAGTTAAGCCTGCCACCTGCTGTTGGAAAGCCTGCCTGGAACAGGGATAAAGACCATTTCTTGAAATGTTAACCTAGGATTTGAGACCGGGGGCAACCTATAAATCCAATCAAGAGGTAGACACCCACTGATGTTTAACACCAAGCTGACATTCTCATCCAAGTTTCCCTGGACATGAATGAAATGTTGCTTCATGGGTTATTCAACGAAAAGAAGAGCAGACTTCCCTGTTTTTTGAGGGATTATCTGGATGATTCTACTTTGCCTCCCCAAAGTATCCCTAAGTTTACAAATTATAATTTGGGGAAAGAAATTTTGACCCCAAGCACTATATGTACAGGTAGTAAATGAAGAGGGATGAACAATTTTATAGCACTGCTAGAATATTAGCTTTACCAAGTCAAAAACTGTAAAGTTTGGCTCTAAGTTTGGCGGGGACCAATCCTCATCCATGATTTTTCATATATTTTAGCACATGCACTAACAGCTTTTTGGAACTAAATAGGAAGATAGTCAATTACTACAGCATATTTATGGATTTGACAAAGCACACTCCAGTATGTTACTCGAACAGAGTTTACTTCAAAAGTAAACAAAAATCGCTTCCCATGGAGTAGATCCCATGGTAAGTGTTCTTACCACACATACATTTAAAAAAGACAGAAGGAAGCTATGTTAGGTGTTAGATACGCCTCTTACCTGGATTGTGGTGATGGTAATGGGTGTTTGCATATGTAAACTCATCAAGCTGCATGCATTACATATGTGTGGTTCTCTGTATATCAATGAAGCTGTTTACAAAAAACAAACAAACTGCCTCCCACGTGGTTAAGAACAAAAAGTCAAATTAACTCTAACTGTAACTCAGGAAAGAAAGGCACAGGGTGAAACTACGCCTGAGGAAAATCCCAACCTTTTAAATACAGGTGTCTAATTAAAGTATGTTTTTGTGAACTCGAATTCCTTTTGGGTTACATTTGAGGATTGAAGCCAGGGTCTCACCATAACCAGCATATGGTTGCAGCCCGTCCAAGTCTTACATACCTGAGGTCTTGTGACTACATTGACCAAAAACATTTAGACCAGCTGATGGTCATTTGATTTTCATATCTCTTATTTAGTAAATTGCTCAGCAGGTCAACTTGGAGATTGCAGTGAACATTTTCTGATGTTCCTGCTCAAGACATAAAAAAATTCCCTGCCAGATAATTCTAGTCTGAACAGGCTTGTTTTGGCATGAGATCCTAAAACAAGCTTCTAAAGACGAAACCACTCACAGCCCATAAAGACAGACTCAGACGAGTTTTTTAAAAATAATATTTAGCAATTAGGCACATGCCTTTAATCCTTCTCAACGAAAACCAAATTCTTTTAAACAACCATTCGATGAAAACATGAATCACTTTACTCATTAGCAGCACTCAGAGAAAAAGAATAGTTTTCACCAAAGTAACTGCCTTTTTAAGGACAAGTTCCAGAAATTAATTGCTCTAAATCCATGTGCAAATATCTCTCTCTTTGTCACTCTCCCTCTCTTTGAAAGAAACTTCTAAACTCTCTTCATACAATTGGTGGTAGGGTGCAATAATGGTGAGGAATTCTTATAGCTTAAACAGAAAAAGAAGTTAAATAATTTGCACCCTATCAATGGTAAGTTAAAAAAACAGTATCGAAGTAAGGTGACTGTTTTCTGAACCTGTAAATAATAGAGAAAAGTTCTCTTGTTTTTCAGAATCCCTGACATAGACTTTTAATCATAATTAACCCATCACTTCTATACCATTACTGGAGTCTTCCTAAATTTGCCCTCATTTCTAAGCCTTGTGCTATTTTATAAAGGCATCAACATCACATATACCTAATAATTCATTTATAATCAAATCTCCACCAAGCCTCTGCTTTCACCGTTATACAGAACTCCTTTTGCCACGAAAGTTCTCATGGCACAAAATTCTTCATTTGGTCTTCCTTGACTCTTCCCATCAAGTTTCACTCAGTTCAGATGGAGTAAGGAGAAGCAAATCCCTGACCTCTGCATACTGCTTGCCCAGCTCCTCTTCTCCTTCTGCTGGGCCCAGCTCAAAGAGATTCTCGAAGAGTCTAGAATTCTAAAAGGCTTTCCTGGAGTTTTCTGCAAAGTTAGCTACATGTTCCTCAGGGCCAGCTCCCTCATCGCTGTCTGTGTCTCAGGCAGAAACACAAGCCAAATGGTTCCTTATTTATTTAGAAATATGTCTCCTCATTAGAATATGAGTTCTATGAGGGTAATACTTCTGAGATTCTGATGCCAGCAGATGCACTGGCTCATAGTCATCTTTCAATAAATATTTGTCAAAGAAATCTGAGTGAAATGTCTGGCACCTGTACTGATGCACTTCAAAAAACAAAATAATCAAAAAACAAAGGGGGACCATCTCCATTTCAGGAAAATTCTTTTATTTCTTTATCCTTTAAACATCATTCACTTCCTAGCTTAGTTTTATGGTACTTTTCTATAATATCTGTGGGTGCCTATAGGATCTAGCTCTTTGTAAAGGAGGATATTTTCTGAGAGAAGTGTGAACTAGTGAAGGGTGTACCTCAAGGTGCAAGTTTCTATACAATCCCTTGTGTTTGTGTTAGCTGCTCAGTTGGGTCTGACTCTTGTAACACTGGACAGGGTCCTCTGTCCATGGAATTCTCCAGGCAAGAATACTGGAGTGGGTTGCCGGTCCCTTCTCCAGAGGATCTTCCCCACCCAGGGATCAAACCCAGGTCTCCTGTATTGCAGGCAGATTCTTTACCATCTGAGCCACCAGAGAAGCCACAATCCCTTGTAGCACAAGGAGAATAACCTTGTAGCACAGAAAAGTCCTTGGGGCTCAGGAATGCTATTCTGTCTTCATTCCATAGGACAAGCAAACTCTGATGAAATGGAAAAATTGAGACAATTGAATAGGTAATGGCAGAGGATGGGAAAAGAGGATAGAAGGAAGAACAAAGGGAACATCCAGAGGTTGCAATTTCTTTTGCTTATGATGGCTATGAAATGAAGTATACCGTTAGCAAATGAAGCCTCTTTCAAAAATCATACATGTCTATCAGCAGCTAACACTGAGCTTTAATTATTATGAGGTGTATGGTGGCACGTTGATTTTTAAAATTATGTGCTTTGTATAAATGGTTCATACCACAAAGGAAGAGAAGGGGAGACTATTAGATAAGTGTGAAGATGTGGAAGGGCTAATACAAATGATTAGAAAATGGTGGAGTGCAACTAGAAATTATCACGCTAAGTGAAGTCAGTCAGAAAAAGATAAAAACCATATGATATCATTTATATGTGGAATCTAAAATATGACACAAATGAACCTATCTATGAAACAGAAACAGACTCACAGACATAGAGAACAGGGGGAGAGGGGAACAGATAGACTGGGAGTTTGGGATTAGCAGATGCAAACTATTATACATAGAATGCATAAACAACAAGGTCCTACTGTGTAGCACAGGGAACTATACTCAATATCCTGAGATAAACCATAATGGAAAGGAGTATTAAAAAGAATGTATATATGTATAACTGAGTCACTTTGCTGTATAGCAGAAATTAACAAAATACTATAAATCAGTTATACTTCAATTAGAAAAAACAAATTAAAAAATATTTTAAAAAATCTAATGTGTTGACCAAAAAAAAAAAAAGAAAGAAAGAAAATAGTGGAAGACTAAATGTAGCATATATCACACTGATACTATCTAATGACCAAGCAGCTACAACACCCAGGAGACATTCAGCAAAAAAGAACAGGAAGAAAATGTGAATGCTACTTGTGCAACAAAGAGAAAATGGGAATGTGCAGATGTATAAAGACTGCTCTTATATGTGTTAAATAAAGGAAAAGGGAGTAATGGGCTATTTTCAAACTTCTAGAGAAGGGAAGAAAGATAGCTGTATAAAGTCCAAACCTACACATCAAGTATTTGCTCAGAGTGGTCACCACCCAGTGGATGTGTGACCAGTTTCTCCAACTAGTGGTTAGGAAACCAAAAGTGCTTCAGTGGTAATAAGTCAGTACAAACAAAGGGCCTATAAAAGTCTTGCTGACAACATTTTTTTCTCCCCCATTCTTCTCTTCTTATCAGTTGATGCTCCATGAAGGGTTTTTGTCAGGGCCTTTGACAGTATTGTAGAGCAAATGAAGGTGTTCAGAGAAACACTGTTGATCTAATTAAAAGTCAGATCAAAAAAATAACTGAGGAAAATATCAACAGATCAAGCTCTCAGATTACAATTGGAGTTGGATTTTTGAGATGGTTACAGAAACAGTCTGGAGCGGAAGAAGGCCAAAGGATACCAAAGAAGGAGGGCCACTGAGAGGAAACAGACACAGAGGAAAGATGTAGGTCAATACAGCTAAAAGATGGGTAAAGGAGAAGCCCAGCACTGACCTACAACACTGAGATTCCAGTCAATGGGACAACAGCTTCATAGGCATCCTTGAAGAACTAGGTAGAAGAGGAAGTTTATCAGATGGAGAAAACCGGAAGGATTCAGGAGAAGTGACTCTCAGGCGTTTTTCTTTTTTTTTTTTAAAAAAAAAAAGAAAGAAAAGGTGAGCATCTGGAGTCCAAGAGAAAGGGAAGATTATTTATAGGCCTGGGCAAAGTCAAGCAATGACGGAAGGAAGTCTTTCTTCCTGTGTCGGGTGGAGAGAGCAACAGTGGCAAACTTTATCGCTAGGTTGAAAGGGGAAATAACAGAAACAAAACTACTGTTTATATTGATGGTAAGTAACGCAGGGGAAATCTGGTTCCTTTTTCTATGAGTGGAGAAAGAGACCAGGAGAGGCACTTAGCACTGAAGGATAGTATAGCCTTGAAAGGACTGGCTCAAAGAGGACAAGAGAATGTGTGTATGTCGTGGGGTATGGGGGGCATGGTAATCTGGGTGAGTATAGGTGGCGATGTGCTATAGAAGTCATTTTCAGTCCAAAAGGAATAGCAAAGGCCTCTCATTTAGAGAAGAGGCGGTGTGAAAGGAGTTCAGAAATGAAGGGCAACCCTTGAGGTCTAATGAGAACACACTAGATGCAACATGGCAATTCTAAAAGAGTGGTCAACCTCAGAGTCCAATGAGCAATCCAAACCACAAGCCCAAGCTTTCCTGGAGTATCTAGCCTGTGGCTATATATCCTATGGACATGTTGTTTAGTCACTAAGTTGTGTCCAACTATTTTGCGACCCCATGGACTGTAGCCCGTCAGGTTCCTCTGTCTGTGGGGTTCTCCAGGCAAGAACACTGGAGTGGGTTGCCATTCCCTTCTCCAGGGGATATTCCTGACCCAGGGATCGAACCCTCATCTCCTGCACTGCAGGCGGGTTCTTTACCACTGAGCCACCTGAGAAGCACCACATACATAGTACAAGCCAGAAATGAACCCCATTTACTTGTTCCCTTTCCTGACTCCATGTCCCTAGCCCCATGTTCGTTCTCCTGCCTCCCATTCTTTGCTGGTAGGCCATAGCATTGAACTCATTCAAATTTCTCGCTGACAATTGCTATTCATTCTGACACTCTCTTTTAAGTCCTAGTCTGATTATTGAACGTTCTATAGTCTGGGGAACATGGGGAACAAACTGTAAAAGAACACATCCATACCACGATAATCTTTTTCATGCTGATAATTAAACTCATCCTACTACTGGGAACACTAAAAGTTAATGCAAACCCTATGCTGATAGAAGAGAATTGTTAGGTACATATATCACCACTTTTCTTTCCTGTGTGCTCCTATGGAAGCCAGGATGGGCCACGGAATTAGCGACTGAATAAATGGAGGGACTTAAAAGGGCAGAATCTAGAGGATTTGGTGGAAAAAATTAAAACAAAAAGGTATTTCCTTGATTGAGTTTCATTATTAGACGAAAACTTACAGTCTTTGTGTGCTCTTTTATCTCCAGTTTTTCTAAGGTTAAATGAACCTCAATGAATTTTAAAATCATGAATAGAAAATTGAGAAGCTGGAATTCTCGAGACTCAGTCAAGAAAACATGTCTATGTTTTGTTTTAGATATGCCAGTAGGGACAGTCAGAAAACTCTTAAGAAAATTGTCATTTTACCAATATATCAAATAACAGGTTACAAAACAGCATTACTCAAAGTGTATTCTTTGGAGTATTAAACCAAGAGATGATTCACAAAAAACCCCACAGTTCTTGGAATCAGATTTGGGAAATGTTGATGTACCATATGCCCCTTCTTGAAGTTTCGACACAAACACGAAAGGTTCTGAAAAGTCCTACCAGAAAGGAACTTATTTAGTGTTGTTCAACCCAGTTTTCAACCCAGTTTTCCTGAATTTATTGGACCACAGAACTTTTTCCTGATCTCCTGAAAATCTGTTTTGTGAAATGCCATCCAAGACAGTACTAAAGCCTATATTGGTTGCCTCACAGTTTATCACTGGCTTCCCCAGAGGCTCAGCAGTAAAGAATCTGCCTACAATGCAGGAGACGTGGGTTCAATCCTTGGGTTGGGAAGATACCCTGGAGGAGGGTATAGCACCCACCCCAGTATTCTTGCCTGGGAAATCCCATGGGCAGAGAACCTAGTGGGCTACAGTCCATGGGGCTGCAAAGAGTCAGACACGACTGAAGCGACTGAGCATGCATGCACACAGTTTACCACTTACTCTGGGGAGAAGTCTGTCAAGAATTGTGCCAAGGCAGCTGCTCCCAAACCAGGAATATGAAAAGGAAGAGGGATATTGAAGAGAGAGGGCCACAGAAAGTTACAGAGAGCAAGTAGATACGTCAGTCAATACAAACAAGGGGAAAGGGGGTACCAGGCATGGGCCAACCTTCCTGGCTAAGTAAACCCTCATGTGCTCTGCTTAGTCGCTCTGTCGTGTCCAACTCTTTGTGACCCCATGGACTGTAGCCTGCCTGCCTTTAGCTCTGTATTGTTTCCTTTCAAAGCTACCAGTTTCTGTGGCTGGGACAAAAAGAATGCTTTTTGAGACCTTGGAAAGAAGAATTTAAAATTAAAGTAATCCAGTGTACCAGATTTCATTTATTATGAAACCTGGCAATCTGGATGGAAGGCATGGTGCAAATAAAGGAATTATGCTCTCGTGTTTCCCTGATAGTTTTACAAAGCCACTTGCTCAGTACTGTGCCCTCAGTAATCAGGCCAGATGAAGGCAATCACGTAGTAAATGTCAACACCCGCTGTGTGTACAGTACTGTCTGACTATCACAGCTCTTTCACATCTGAGTCTTTGACTCTTATAACAACCTTGTGAGGCCAGTGATTGTGTTATCATCTATAGACAGGGAAACAGGATTAGATGGGATCACAGCCATGAACACCTCATATACAAATAGATGGGACTCTCCTAACTGCCTGACAAATTGATGAGCAAAAAGTCCTGGCCAAATACTCAAAGACATGAGTTTGGGGAAGCAGCAAAGTGCCACGGGGAGAATGGTGACCTCGGCCTAAGAAGATGGGGGTTCTGTGATCCAGGTAAACAGCTTGGTTTCACTGGGTCTCAGTATGGCTCCAAAGCAAATGGGGATAATACTTATCCTACCTATAATGGGATCATTGAGATGATCCCAAAAAATGAAATTTATGAAAGTACTTTACAGATTTTCATGCATGATGCAGACAGAAGAGATTTTATGCTTCTCACAAAGGTAAAATATGAAGGTAGCACTTTCCTGTCTTCGCAATCTGAACCCTACTTCTGATGCTTTAGCCCTCATCATAAAGTGAGTGCTACAGTACTTGTGTTTAAGTCCAAATGCTGATAAACCAAACATGCAGCTGTCCCCACAGGGCTGGACCAGATACCTTCTGAACCACTTATTTCAATACCTTGTAAACAGGAGGAGCTAAAGTGATGACAACTATTATGTTCACAGTTTAACTTTGGTTTTTCATCTGTACTAAAAGGTTATATTTCTATACCCAAATCATTAAAACTTAATCAGTATTTTTTCCTCCTAAGAGATGCCAAGTTTTTATTTTACCAAGTAAGTGGCATCTTTAAATCCCGCCATGAAGATTGCTCTTTTTAATTGAGGAAGAATTAGCACACAATAAACTGCACATATTTAAAGCATACAATTTGATAAGTTTTGGCATATGTCTACACTCATGAAATGATCTCCACCATCAAGAGACTGAAATTATCCACCAGCCTCAAAGTTTCCTTGTGTCCTTTTGTAATGACTCCCACTTGCCCCCACCAACTCCCCCACTCCAAGCAACCACTGATCTGCTTTGTCATTAGAGACTGCTTTGCACGTTCTTGAATTTTATATACATGGAATTTTGCAGTATGTACTTCCTTGGAGGCTCTGCTTTTCTCATTTCTCATTCTACTTTTCTCTTATGAGGTCACCTGTGTTGTTCACTATATCAATAGCTCACTTCTTTTCATTATTGAGTATAATCTACCATATTGATATACCACAATTTGTTGATCCATTCATCTGTTGTTTCCAGTTTTATCCATTATTTATAAAACTGCTGTAAACATTCATGTGCAAGTCTTCATAGAGACATATTCTTTATTTTCTCTATGAGTGGAATATCTGGATGGAATGGTAGGTGTATGTTTAACCTTTTAAGAAACTATCAAACTGTCTTCTAAGACTTTTGTACATTTCTACATTTTGACCTACATGTATTATGAGGATTCTAGATCCTCCAAAACCTTGCCAACACTCGGTATGATCACCTTTTTAACTGCAGCCATTCAAACAGGTGTGTAGAATCTCATTTTCTTCTTCATTTGCAAGTTCCCAATGACTAATGCTGAAACTCCAATACTTTGGCCACCTGATGTGAAAAGCTGACTCATTTGAAAAGACCCTGATGCTGTGAAAGGCGGGAGGAGAAGGGGATGACAGAGGATGAGATAGTTGGATGGCATCACCAACTCAATGGACATGAGTTTGGGTAAACTCTGGGAGTTGGTGATGGACAGGGAGGCCTGGCGTGCTGCGGTTCATGCAGTTGCAAAGAGTCGGACATGACTGAGTGACTGAACTGAACTGAACTGAATAACTAATGCAACATTTCATGCAATGACTAATGAACATTTCATGCAAAGATGGGCTCAACAAAGGACAGAAATGGTATGGACCTAACAGAAGCAGAAGATATTAAGAGAGGTGGCAAGAATACACAGAAGAACTGTACAAAAAAGAGCTTCATGACCCAGATAATCACGATGGTGCGATCACTCACCTAGAGCCAGACATCCTGGAATGTGAAGTCAAGTGGGCCTTACAAAGCATCACTACAAACAAAGCTAGTGGAGGTGATGGAATTCCAGTGGAGCTCTTTCAAATCCTGAAAGATGATGCTGTGAAAGTGCTGCACTCAATATGCCAGCAAATTTGGAAAACTCAGCAGTGGCCACAGGACTGGAAAAGGTCAGTTTTCATTCCAATCTCAAAGAAAGGCAATGCAAAAGAATGTTCAAACTACCACACAATTGCACTCATCTCACATGAGTAAAGTAAAGTAAAGCTCAAAATTCTCCAAGCTAGGTTTCAGCAATATGTGAACCATGAACTTCCAGATGTTCAAGCTGGTTTTAGAAAAGGCAGAGGAACCAGAGATCAAATTGCCAACATCTGCTAGATCATCAAAAAAGCAAGAGAGTTCCAGAAAAACATCTCTTTCTGCTTTATTGACTATGCCAAAGACTCTGACTGTGTAGATCACAATAAACTGTGTGTGGAAAATTCTGAAAGAGATGGGACTATCAGACCACCTGACCTGCCTCTTGAGAAATGTGTATGCAAGTCAGGAAGCAACAGTTAGAACTGGACATGGAACAACAGACTGGTTTCAAGTAGGAAAAAGAGTACGTCAGGGCTGTATATTGTCACTGTGCTTATTTAACTTATATGCAGAGTACATCATGAGAAATGCTGGGCTGGAGGAAGCACAAGCTGGAATCAAGATTGCTTGGAGAAATATCAATAACTTCAGATATGTAGATGACACCATCCTTATGACAGAAAGTGAAGAAGAACTAAAGAGCCTCTTGATGAAAGTGAAAGAGGAGAGTGAAAAGTTGGCTTAAAGCTCAACATTCAGAAAACGAAGATCATGGCATCCGGTCCCATCACTTCATGGCAAATAGATGGGGAAACAGTGGAAACAATGGCTGACTTTACTTTTGGGGGCTCCAAAATCACTGCAGATGGTGATTGAAACCATGAAATTAAAATAAAAGTCGCTTACTCCTTGGAAGTAAAGTTACGACCAACCGAGATAGCATATTAAAAAGCAGAGACATTACTTTGTCAACAAAGGTCTGTCTAGTCAAGGCTTTGGTTTTTCCAGTAGTCATGTTGGATGTAAGTGTTGGACTATAAAGAAAGCTGAGTGCTGAAGAATTGATGCTTTTGAACTGTGGTGTTGGAGAAGACTCTTGAGAGTCCCATGGACTGCAAGGAGATGCAACCAGTCCATCCTAAAGGATATCAGTCCTGGGTGTTCATTGGAAGGACTGATGTTGAAGCTAAAACTCCAGTACTTTGGCCACCTGATGCAAAGAGCTGATTCATTGGAAAAGACCCTGATGCTGGGAATGATTGAGGGCAGGAGGAGAAGGGGACAACAGAAGATGAGATGGTTGGATGGCATCACCGACTCAATGGACATGAGTTTGGGTAAACTCCAGGAGTTGGTGATGGACAGGGAGGCCTGGCGTGCTGTGGTTCATGGGGCTGCAAAGAGCTGGACACGACTGAGCAACTGAACCAAACTGAACTGAATGACTAATGCACGAAGGTAGCATGGCCGAACAGTTTAAAGTGCTGGATTTAGGCTCCAGTCCCTTAGGAGGTTATTTTTTTGGGCTTCCCTCATGGCTCAGTTGGTAAAGAATCTGCCTTCAATGTGGGAGACCAGGGTTCAACTCTGGGTTGGGAAGATCCCCTGGAGGAGGGCATGGCAACCCACTCCAGTATTCTTGCCTGGAGAATCCCATGGACAGAGAAGCCTTGGCAGACTACAGTCCATGGGGTTGCTAAGAGTCAGACATGACTGAGTGACTAAGCACAGCACAATGACTAATGATGCTGAACATCTTTTCATGTGCTATTTGTCATTTTTGTATCTTCTTAAGTAAAGTGTTTGTTCGAGCCATTTGCCCATTTTTTGTGTTGTTTCCTTATTATTAAAAACTCCAGTTTTTTTTTTTAAAACAGTTGGTACAAGATTGGTAACTAAGAATTCAATCAAAATTTTACATAATTCATGGGTACCCAAGAGGGTAAAAACTTCACAATGATTACTTCCTAAAGCCTATGCTGAAGTAAAACATTCTCTAAATGTTAGGGCAAACTTGAAATTCTTCTAAAGCTTGAAAAGAACTTAATTATTCTTTTAATCAGTATTGCTGCTAAGTCTACACCGGTTCAACTTAGTAAAAAAAAAAAAACTGCATTTCCATGTACTCTACTAGTACCCAAACCATCTTAGTTAGTTCTTCCTTTGTACATTAGCTGAAAATCACCAAATTTTGTCTTGAAGCCACATTTCATATTTTGTACTAATTATGTTCTAATATCTTAAGATTCTACTTTTCAGAAATTATGTTTTTATGTCAAATGTGTGCCTACATTCAAAAAGTGACAAAGGCCAAAACCTCTGTCACCCTATGCCAGCAGCCACAGCTAAAATGTGATTTGCAAGCATGAAGATGAATTCTCCTTTAAGGTCTGTAGAATAGGCTAGATTTGAGGGCTGCTACGGGCTTTCCTTTGAGGAAAAGCAAGCCCAGTTCTGCTGTGCAGGGCATCGGTTCGCAGCTCAATTGTTACAGTTGATGTGGGTTTCCTTTTAGATGCCTGGAAAATGACTCTGCTGACCACATCCACCTTCTGAAATACTTTTTGAGAACTTGTAACCAAACTGCAGGAACTGACTCATTTTGCAGTGCCCAGCTACCACACAATCGTACCAGAATAGACTCCAGTCAAAAGCAGAAATAGGGAGGTCTCAGAACACAGGCAACAAATTGTCTCTTTACATGGGGGGAGAGAGGGGGAAATCCCAGGGCACATGGGATGAAATGGCTCAAGCCCTAGGAGACCATCAAGATGTGACCAGCCTGAGGGGAAAGACTAAACAGAACACATGACTTCGTGGACAATATAGGTGTTACCCTCAAAGCTTAAAGTCAGAGGCTGGTGAAAAAAGGACCTGAATGTCTAGCTCTCTATAGTGCACCTAGAAAGTAGATTCAGTTAAGAGAGATATGTGCGGGAGAATCTGCAGGAAGATAGTGTCTTGAGTGCCCATTCTGGAATTCCTTGCTCAGGAAGTTAGGAGCCTGCCCTCGTCTCTAAGTAGATGAGCAGGAATGGAATCCTAGCAGGGATGCCAGAAAAAAGTCAGGCCAGGGCCCAAGGACACCAGCGCTTAGGACCAGAGATTTGCTGGTACTCCAAGGTTCCCCTCCATCCTTCATTATTTATTTCTACTTCTTTCTCTCTCAGCTTCCAATGTGGTCCATCCAACTGGGTCAGCTTCCTTGTGATCTGCGAATTCTCACTCCCTCTCTCAGTGCAGTTCTTACTTAAGGGGCAGGATGGAAAGGAGCACACTAGGCCCTCCTCCACAAAACACGCTATGTTCCCAAATTACTGACTTCTCCTCCCCACAAGGGAAACTGTCATTCTCTCAGTCAGTTTAAGCCAGAGGCAGTAAGGAAATCCAGTCCAGTTGAACTAAACTATAAATGACAAAAGCAGTAACTCTTTCCTATAGGTGGGTCCTTGGCTACAAAAATACGAATGATAACCTAGATGCATAACTAACAAGTAGGGCTAGGGGATAAAATTTAGATGTGAAATCTCAGGTGGTGTAAAATAAGATAAACCTGGACAATACCTCCAAATAGCTACCAAGTGCATCTGCTAAGCCCTGGGAGTTATCAGGCCTGGTTACATGGTCCAATGTTGATAAGGTGACCTCTATATATACTTTATGTCTCATCTCACTTCACGCCTCTTAACATATACAGTCCCAGAAAAGAGAAATTGTGTCTATCTTATGCAAAAGGTAGAATTTTAGTATCAGATGATGAAAATAAAAGAATGACAAGGGGATGCAACTCATTTGTAGCAGTCAACACTATTTTAAAGAAACTACAAGTGTTTTTAACACAAATTTAAAGAAAAAATGTAGACAGAATCCCCTTCTACTCAACTAGTCAACTGGTATGATTTTCCCACAATCCCTTTCTGTCTCCAATTGTAAAATGAACATGTGTGACATGACTTTTTAACCTATGTCAAACGGTAAATTTTCATACAGATTTCTAAGAGGTAAACTATCAATTGGTTGAACTCAAAACTAGGAGCTATATAAATCACTTTGAACATAGAATTAATTAAAAACCACACAGTTCAAAAGTCTAAACTATTTATCACTGAGTGCAAAATCAGCAAAGATAGGTCCCTTGGAAAAGTGAGTTTGGGCTAAGTGTAAATGGAATTGAAACATCTCACTGCTAGAAAACTGAGTACTCCATGCCTCTGAGGAATAGATGTGACAGGAAAAAATTACCCACTTTTGGATCTTTAGCTGATAAGGAGTTGATAGCTCAACTTTATCTTCCTTTACCAAGGTTTTCATATCATCATAATTTAAATGACGAAAGTAGCATTTCCCAAAAGAGTGCCCTACACAACCTCTACACACTCTGGTTATGAGGCACAATGGGCTAGACTCTCCAGGATCTTTACAGAACTCACCTGTCCCTTTGGAACACCATCTTCCTTCTCTTCAGTTACCATTTTCTATCTTTAGCTTCCCAAGTGGCTCAGTGGTAAAGAATCCACCTGCCAAGCAGGAGATGTGGGTTCAATTCCTGGGTCAGGAAGATGCCCTGGAGAAGAGAATGGCAACCCACTCCAGTATTCTTGCCTGGGAAACTCATGGACAGAGGAGCCTCGTGGGCTATCATCCATGGCGTCCCAGAGTCAGACACGACTCAGCAACTAAACAACAAGAACAACTTTCTCGCAGCTTCGTACTACGGCAACGGGGCCCTATGTGATCTGCAACTTACTACCTCCCACTCCTCATCTACTACTTTCCCCCTTGCTTGCTGTTCCACACTGACCTCTTTATTGTCCTTTGAACACACCAAGCTTGCTCCCTCTTCCAATGCAATGGTTTTGTTTTCTCTGCCTAGAATCCTCTTCTCCCAGATTCACACATGGCTCTCTCCTCGCTTCCCACAGATAAGTCTGCACAAATATTGCAACATCAGAAAGAACTTTCCCGTCAGCTCTGGATAAAGTAGCTCTTCCTCAGACTCCTGGGTACTCCCTATCTGTTGGAGCAAGCTTTGTTTTTTCTCTCTAGCACCTTTTAACACCTGGCATCTACTTATTTGTTCAATCACTGTCAGCCCGCCTCATCCATGCAATCAGGGAGCTTGTTCACTGCTATATTCCCAGACCAGGAACACCATCTGATATATGGTAGGTGTGCAATACATTTTGGTAAAATGAACGTTTCCCACCTGACAGCTTTGTCAACTGTTCTGCTACAAGCCTTACAGGGTCTGGCTGGCACCTGGGACAATTTTTGTTAACATCT
The DNA here is from genome assembly GCF_014754425.2 of Oryx dammah. NCBI lineage: Eukaryota > Metazoa > Chordata > Mammalia > Artiodactyla > Bovidae > Oryx > Oryx dammah. Next base: position 89,251,940 of record NW_024070207.1, on the reverse strand, counting down.
TACCAAATACCCCATACTTCAGGGACCAGATGGATAGGAGTTATAGGAAAGTTTTTTCCCAGCCTGAAGAGAAATTGTACAAAGGTTGTGGGAGAAAGAATAGTTTCTTTATAGTCTCCCTGCCATCCAAGGGTAGAAGATTCGTGAAAATCTTTTTGAGTATCACTGCCAAACAGGATGGAGGAAAAGGTAGAAATTTACTATCTTTACCAACTTAACTTGTCCCAAACAGTCCTTAGTTGATCTAGCTCAGAGAGAAGAGCCCTGAGATCATGAGCCATCCTTTTAGAAGCTGAATGATTTTTGTTTTAAAAGTTACATTAAACATTTCCTTCCATTGGGCCATATATACCTGCTATTGATGTAAACTTCACATGTCATGCATTGCCTTTCTTGCTATAGTCACACCTGTATCAGAAAACAAAGTTTGCACCATTACAAATAATTTGAATGATTAGTTAGGTGTGTTTCGAAAACTATGGAAAATAACACTCAGGTTTAAAGCACAAGTAAACATAATGACTGCCTTGAGAAAGAGTATTCCTAACTGTAGCACAGTGACAAGTAACACTTCTTTAAGTGTTGGTAGTTTAAGCCCTCTTCCCTATCCTCATCTCCCCCAGAGAGAGAGAGAGAGTATCCCTCATTTTTCCCACCTTCACTTACAGATATTTTCAAAAACTCCTAATATATTTAAACGAGGGCAGGACAGGACTTCTGACCTCAAAATTGGTTTAAATTCTATTTTAAAATTATTTTCCAAGACACCATTGTGGAATCCGTTGTTGTCTCAATTTTCTTCAGAGAAATGAATCAAAAACTCAGGGGAACGCTTAGACTGGATTTATGGATGGATTTCCTACTATGAGCCCTTTTCCCACCACCATTAAAGAAGGAAAGAAAAATCATTTCTCTGCCTTATTTTCCTGTCAGGAGTCCCTTCTTCCCCTTACTTTAAAAAAGAAGTCCAGCTGCAAAAGGAAGATGCTTAGAGATTTTGATGAATGTCAGTCTGTGAAATGTGCCTTGTCTCCAAGATGGCAAAGGATCAAGTAAAAGATGTGGTCATTGAAGTGAAAGGAATAAAGACTGAGTTTGTAGTTATTCCTCTTCCTTCTCCTAATGGACCTCATCCTGGCCTTTCCTTCATCTGTCTGCAGGCAGGGACTGAATGAGTTAGATGAGAATACAGGTGAATGAATGAATGAATGAACAAATGAAGGAATAAAGACAGGTATGCTTTAATATATCCTCTTACAGGCAGGCTCAGACCAAGGCCAGGATAATTTTTAAAGAAATTTCCAAGCATGGTGAACCCACAGGGTAGGGCAGCCTATCCTTGCCTTCTAAACCACATTCTCAACCTACATCTGAAGAAGGAGGAAATTCTCAAGGTGAAACTCCTTTCCCATATTCTGAAAATTAACGCCTCATCCAAACATGGGGTTTTATGCACATAGATGGCTTCTTATAAATCTTTACTTAGAAATTTTGCCCCTCTAGATCGTTCTCAGAATGAGATGAAGATAAAAGAGAAAATACTAGTAATTACTGATTCTTACTCATTTTATTTTCTATGGATGAATGCTATACTAGATAAAAGAGTCTCCAGAAAGGTTGACGAAAGTGCATCCTGAGGACCCAAATGCTCACACACTTCTCCCTTCCACCCCCACTTTCAAGTGAAAACATTAGAGAAAAAAATAGGGGAAGTTACATGAGTAAGTGTGTTAGTGCATGAGATCAACTGAAAACAAGGAATTCCCCTCTTGGACTTCAGTGGCCTAATTAAAACTCATAAAATACAAATGACTAAAACTGCTCCCATCAATTTGCGAAATAAGCAACAGAAAAAGTCAATTTTGTATTTCAATATTGAGAGGGCCAGGCCTAGAAGATATGACACTTTGCAGAACAGAGATGAGAAGACCATTTCTGAGACTTTCAGGTTCAGTCAACTTTTATTCTGCTTTCTGTCTGAAGTACTCACCATCTATACTAGTGACACCATTTGGATGTAGATTTTGGTCCCACAGCTTATCAGCTGAGTGGTCCTAAGCATATTCCTTTACCTCTCTGTGCCTTAGTGTCCTCATCTATGAACTGGTCATAAGAATTGCACCAGTGGGTGGTCAAGAGAACTAAACAGGTCAGTGTGGGCAAAGTCCTCATAAATGTGCCTACCCCAAACACTGGAAGTGTGCCAGAAATGGCAGCCACCACTATCATCACTGTTTCACCTCATCTGATGTGAAGGAAAACGTATCACTTAGAATGGATCCATAGGCTTTGAGACTAAACTGAAGTCTGGTCCTAAAAGGATCTGGGAAGGAACTCAAGTGTGTGAAGTACCATCATTCCAGGAACCACCACATGTGCTTTATGTGTGTTCCCTTATGTCACAGTTCTGGGAGCTAAATCCACTCTCTGGGGCTTAGGGACAGAAATGGGAATCTGGTCCTTCACTCAGCCAGCAAGGGGCCAAGTAAGCTTAAAGCACAAGTCTATTTGCTTCCAAAACCTGGGTCGCTTAGGGAGCAAACACATCAATGGCTGCTGTGAACAGGTACCTTCTTGGGGTTATGGGAACCACCATCACATACTTGATATCCACTGGAAAGTATATGGATGCGTGGAGATTTTTGGTAATCAGAACTTTGAAAGAATCTTGTAACATTTCACTGGGCTTGCACAAAATCACTCAGTTTCTCTCGTTGTTATGAACTCTAATCTCGCTTTATGTATCTCACACAAATCCTAATTGAGAGAAGTCAATGGGTTCTCACTTGAAAAGTCTGTGTCCATTTGCTTTAAGAAAGGTGGGAAAACTAAGCTTTCTTTCAATACTACCACCAGCTATGGGCTTTCAGTAGAACAGGTGCTAAAGGAAAATTAAACTATTCCAAGACAGAAAGGGAAGATGATTTAAAATAAAACCTTAGCTTGTTTTCCATAATCAATGACTCCATCTTCTACCTTAATCAGTTATATTTTGCTTTTATGCAAGTTATTACTTTGGTAGATTGACCATTTAAAAGAAAGCAATTAGCACAGAGTTGGACACAACTGAAGCGACTTAGTAGTAGCAACTATTTTGCTATTAAAATATAGCTAAGAAAAACAAAAGGTCTTAATTATATTGACTTACAAGAGTATTTTATATTCAACTTTTATACACATCTAATCTGTCCCTTTAAGAATTTAAAGAAAAAGATTTAAGAAAATCAACTCCATGAGAGCTCTACTGGTGTATATATATGACAACATTACTTACAGTTAATAATATCTATGTATTTTTTAATTTTATATTTTAGACTATCCTAAATACTTTGGCACGTATAAACTAGAATAAATATAAGACTGAAAGACAATAGGTTACATAGTTGAGAATTTAAGAACTTGAGGCAGGAAGTGTCCAAAATTAAATCATTTACATCTTTTAATATGTAGAATGATTATTCTATATTAATTAAAAAAATTTTTTTCAAAGAATAGCAAGTAGGCAATTTTAAGATGTTTTCACTGGAATATGTACAGTTCTCCAGTTCCTTATCTAAATTGAAAGTAGTTCATAAAATATAAAAGTAAAGTAATTACTTCTCCTTAGTAATTTAAAATTGTCTTGATTTTTTAAATACTCAATGATTATATTCAAATTTGGCTAAGTTTCCTCTCCTGAATGAAGACACGGGTTCTCCAAATTTTGATTGCACAATCAAAACAGTTTAAGAAAAAGAAATTTTCATGGTTGCGAATATAAAAATGGTAACAGTAAGAAAAATCCAATGAGCAGAAAAAATTCCACTATTTCTACAGTCTGAGACTGATGGGAGGAAAGAGTTTGAGTAAGGACATCAAAGAGAAATAAATGTAGGACCCTTAGATTTGTTCCAAGATAACGTAATTGCTAGTGCTTGACTGAAAGGCCAAACCAATAAATAAGCACAAATATAGCATGTCAGTGGTAAGTGCTCAGAGGGAAATTAAGCAAAACAGTGGAATAGGGAAGTTGGAAAGTAGACGGGGAGGTTGTTATCACCTTGGAATGAATTTTTAACACTAGAAACACAGAGGTATTGGAAAGACACCTTTCTTTGATAAGTATTGTTAAAAGCATCCTTTTGTGGATACAGGGTACTGCAGCTCAAGGTCCATAGGGACCTGTGCTGTGTCCAGTGTGGCTCCCATGCCAAGGAGCTTATTCCCTCTGAGGTGATCCATGCCCTTCTCAGAGCCCAGACCTCCTGCTGGATTAAGGGCCCAAGATATGTCTCCAAAAAGACTTTTCCCACTTTTCAAGATCATTTCCCTGGGGGTGGAGGAAAGAGTTATTCTGTGCATCTCCATTTTTCAAGATAAAGAAGTCAGGCTGACTCCTGATAGAGCACCTATTGGGAAGCCTGTAATGAGATGAAGAGCCTCTCAGAGCCCTGGAATGCCCACCCTCCCATCCAGGAAAACCATTCCACAGCAGGCCCTTGGTAATGACCATGATGGTGATGTCATCAGCTGCCAATGATACCAGGCGCAGGGTGACCAGGAATAAACAGCTGAAACGCCCCTGTAACTCACTGGAGAGGTCCAGTGCCATATCTTTAGGCCTCCCACATACCTGAAGTGGATTCATTAAGAGCAGACTGCAGCTAGACTGCTTGCTTTCCGATCTTGGCTCTAATCATTTCCTGGCTGGGACACTTTGGGTAAGTTGCTTCCCCTTGTTTCTCCATGTAAAGTGGGAATAACAGCCCTATCGGCTCTCTTCAGTTTTTGTGAGGACTACATTAGTTAATAGGTGAAAGCATTTTATACCAAGACACATCTATTGAGCACCTGCCATGTGCCAGACACTGTTCTAGATGCCAGTGCCTGGCATATAATGTGAGCTCAATGTATAGCAGTAATGAGAAGTCTACAAACCCTTATCGCTCAGACTGCTTATGATGATGGTGAATTGAAACCCCAGTACTTCATGACCAAGCACATTAATAATTTCTACAGTAAAACATACAAACATTTACTAAGTAGGATAAATAAAGACTATAAATAGCTTCATGCCAGTTAGGTCAGGATTTGCTATCAAAATTTTTACATTCAAATCTTTTGCTTGTCAGACGTTTTTGGATTTCAGAAGCAATGGTGGACCTATATAGTAAGTAAGGGGCAAAATCCACTGAAATCTGCTTATCCTTTCTAACTTCTGGATATGCTGTGTGTGAAAGTGTTAGTTGTTCAGTCATGTCTGACACTGTGCAACCCTATGGACTGTAGCTCACCAGGCTCCTCTGTCCATTTAGAAACAAAGACCTGGGAACTAGGTGTGGTCATTGCCACCAAGGTGTCACTGCTTCTGTGTTCTCTCAGTGGATAAAGCTGGGCCATATGTGTTTGCATGTGCTGTGCTGTGCTTAGTCACTCAGTGGTGACCGACTCTTTGTGATCCCATGGACTGTAGCCCACCAGGCTCCTCTGTCCCTGGGATTCTCCAAGCAAGAATACTGGAGTGGGTTGCCATTCCCCTCTCCAGGGGATCTTCTCAACCCAAGGATCAAACCCAGGTCTGGACGTGCTAATGACCGAATAAATAGTCAAAACCATTTAGGAACAGAAAATAGGAAGCCCTTCAGGCATGGGAAATCCACAACTGCACAATTAATCTATGCTAAATATAATTCAGGAAATCAGTCCAGAATATTCATTGGAAGGACTGATGCTGAAGCTGAAACTCCAATACTTTGGCCACCTGATGCGAAGAACTGACTCATTTGAAAAAACCCTGATGCTGGGAAAGATTGAGGGCAGGAGGAGAAGGGGACGACAGAGGATGAGATGGTTGGATGGCATCACCGACTCAACGGTCCTGAGTTTGAGTGGACTCTGGGAGTTGGTGATGGACAGGGAGGCCTGGCATGCTGCAGTCCATGGGGCCACAAAGAGTCAGACATGACTGAGCGACTGAACTGAACTGAACTGAAATATAATCTAAACAATCCTTCACCCCTCCAACAGAGTGTGCCATAAGCTTCTCTGTCAACCAATTTATTTCCACAAACGACAGGTCTTGGGTTTAGGTTAATATACTTAAAATTTACCACTATTTTAATAGTACAACCCTATCTTTCTTATGGAAAAAGGATAAGCTATTAAATGATTTTTAAAACTGACTTAAAAACATAGACCTTCAAAGAATACAGGATGCTCTGTAGTTAGTCTAGGGGAAACAAATAAACGTTACACCAAAGAGGTAAACTATCTTGCTACCAAAGGAATTTTCTCCACATTGCACTTGAAGAAATATTTGCAGCTCTTGAAGAGCTATACAATAACTGGTTTAAGATGTTCACACTGCTGGTCAGCACTGGATAAAGGATTTGCACAAATGCATGGAACCCGGCTTCTCTTGCCTCTTTGTTACCTCCATATGTTGTTATTTATCCTCCCCAACTTCTCTGACCCCTTTCCACTTATTTTATACTCAAGTATTGCTTTGTTCAAGACTTCTGTTTACCACTCCCATGGCGATCGGTACACAAAGGCAAGTCAGGAAGACATGGAACGAACGGAGATACTTATGTTGCTTCATGGTTTTTTCCCCTTCTCATTATCCTCCTACTCAGTGAGACTGTAGTGGGAGGTCTGAATGACATTTGCAAACCGAGAACTTAAAGTTACATTTCAACACCCAGCCCCTCAGTTGTCATAGGAACAACACTATGAGGCTTATCTAGGTTCTGACAGTCACTTGTTCTGCTAGTGATTAAAGTTCCCCCTTCCAGTCAAATATATATACACATACATATCCATACCTCAAAACATTTAGTTGGGTAGAACTGTATACCACACAAAAAATGTAAAATACAAGCCCAAAGGGAAAGAGCTTATATTCCTGGATTTGCAAATATCAATACTATCTGAGAGAAACTATTTTGAAGTCTGTCCCTTGACCTGAGTCCCTTCAGTTTACAACTTTACATACCCACATAGAGACATGTGTGTACCATTAATATCTTTTAACAAGATATACAACAATTCTAGTACTCTCCATAATCCCAGCAGAGAATTCAGGGCAATGCTGTTATTTATTTTACATGTACTTTTTAAAATTAATAAATGCTAACAGAGAAGAGCACACAGAACTAGAAAACATGAAGATTTAAAGAAATGCTTCTGAATACACTTTCTAGCATTTACTGTTTCAACCTGCTTCTGTCATATTTTTGTCATTCAAAACAATGGCTTCTAAATGGATGAGTAAAACCTAAAAATTATACAGAGGCTTTCTGCCCATTAAGCACAGCAGTATTTAGACAAATTATTAAATCATCATGTTTCTCCCAAGTATTTACATAAAATACAGAGCTGAAAATAATTGTGAATCACTAAACACAAGCTAGCAGTCAGATATAAATTACCTGTAAATATCTTAATGTCTTGTCACCACTTCTCTGGCTCCAAGACTTTGAAACCTACAAATCCATGTACTTCAAGAAAAAGAGTAGCATTTTTTCCATATCCTCAACCATACTTTAATTAAGTCAAATAAACTGTAATATTAACAAGTTTGGATCACCAGTCTGGTTTATTGGAAGATCTGCCCTTAATGACCATGCTTACCCTGCTTTTTATCTATTTCTTTGAAAATAAGTACTTCTACAGAAGTCTTGAGAGCTACTAGTCTGAGAAAAATGATCTTAAAAACTCTTAAAGTATAAGCAGGAAAAAAAAAAAGACCAATTAACAGATCCTACTAGATTCATCTTTCTCCCTTCCACTCTCACCTCACTCTAGTGCCAACAAGAGAAAGTGTAGAACTGCTATCCTGCTTTTTATTATACATTTTCCCCCTTTGAGTTAAGGACTTCAAAATTTTGAAAGTGAAAACCCAAAGTCAGAAATGCAGATTCAATTTTCATTTTGAGAAGTAAATTAATAATATTGTATTCTCTATAACCCCAAACTTACAATTCTGTCACTAATAGTTTTATTGTACATATTCACATTCATAAAGGGAGATCACCAAAATAACCTACACGTTTACTGGCAGTTAAAGGACAAAATATTTTTCCATCTGATTCTATAAGTGGACATCACATGGTTACTTCTATTGACCAATAAGAAACTGGTAAAATCAGAGAGCCACCAACCATTCTGGATTTATTTTCTTATTTTATTCAACTTTTCCAACAGTCATCCTTAAGAAGCCAAATCAAGAAATCAGACATTCATGCTTAATATAAAATTGTGTTTCCTTATGGTTCATGAACAAGAAACTATTGTATATAATACAGTTATTCAAAGTATTATTGTATTTCTCTGGAAATTTAAACATAAGGCCCACTCAGGTTTAAGATTAGAAAAGTGAATTTGAGGTTTCAGAGGGAGACACAGGCACACCAGTAAGAACTGCTAATCATGATTTCTCAAAACGTCTCTCAAAAATAAACCATATAGAAATAACCACCCTTTCACTGTATTAATGTAATCAAATGGAACAGTCTTAAAATTCAGGACACAAATGTAAAAAAAAAAATCTATTACCATCTGCCCTTCATAATCGGTAGGAAATTTTTTGAATGCATTACTTAAACTTTAATTTTATAGAATTCTTACTAAATTCTGGACATCCTGGGGTAGAAGGAGGGAAAGGAGGGCAAGTTGACTAATTCTGAAAGCATCTCTTCAAGTATCTATCACATATACTGTTCAGACTAAATGGAAATCTATATCCATGGAATGCTAATGCCACAATTCTACTAAAGAACTTGTTTTTATTTTCTTTCCCCTCATATTTGGCTAAACTGGTAATGCTCAGCTCATCTTTGTTAATTACCTGGTTTCTTCTCAGTCTTTATGCTATATTCTCGAGCTGTTCCTTTTTAGAATTCCTCACTCTGTTTATATGTTCTTTAGTTCAACACAGTTGTTAGGGGTCTGTGAACAATTTTACAATTCCCACACACGGCATATGATATCTATTAGGGAGCAATGCCACTTTTCACTTACCAATTCTGGATAAAGCAGTATTTCCTGGTGACAGAATGCTGCTGCTTCCGTTCTCTAAAACTCCCTCTTCACAGCTTGATAAATCTGATTAGAAAATGTCTTTGTTCCAGATCACACGAGGCGCTTTTTTCCTATGAAAGTTTTCTAAAGAGTTATCTGCATTTCATTCCTGTGACAAAACGAATAAGAACAAGGGGGTGGGGGTTGGGGGGGGGGGAACAGGGAGTAAGTCCACACAAGTTCCTGGCAAAGATTTTTTAGCTGCATTTTTCTGAGTTTAATCAGTAAGCTACATTAAAGTGACAGTTACCAGTTCAGGGAGCCAGAGTTTGATCAAGGCAGCCACAACCAATTTGGGTGTCTTCCACTGATGTGCAGACCCCAAGGAAGTGGTCCCTTGGTCATCTATCACATGTGGCTGAATCACTGGACACCCATCGCCACCCCCTCTCCTCCCCTCCCACCCCAGCCCCTGTTGAGTAGCAGCCCAGGCAGGAGAGTGACTGGTCGCCCAAAGCGGGACTTCTTATAGGGACCCGCCAATTAGCTGCTGACCAATCGCAGGCAGCACCTAGTACCTAAGTCACATGACAGGGCAGTCCCTCTGACTGCAGGATTTCTGAATTACTGGGGTTACACAAAGGACACTCATTCAGGAAAAGAGGGGGAAAAAAAAAGCCATAAGCCGAAACAGAAAACGCCCAGGCTGTGACAACTCCGGCTTTAAAATAGGGAACACCCGAGCCTCACACAGACAGACAAAAAGCCACCACCAAGCCAGGATAGAAATCAGAGGAGTGCCTGGCACATATTAAAAAATAATCCCCAAGCCGAGGCTGAGTTTACAAACCCACTTCAGCTATAAATCTACTCCTTCTTTCCCCTTCCTCTTCAGTCTCCCCAACAATTTTGCATTCTTCTTTATTCTAAAAAGCTCCGGTGAGCCTCCACACAGCGGCTGGAGGAAAAGTGGGTGAGACACAAGAGCCCCGCTCTTTTCAGCCCTTCCAGATACCACTAAAGGAGATTCAAAGTCTGCTGTGAAAAAGTTTCTTAAACGAAATACATTTATCTCAAAATGGTTGCATAGTTCAGACAAAATTAAACACAGTCAGGACCAATTTGTACCGTAACGACCAAATCATCAGTCTCCCCCCACCCCTTTCTTTCTCCCACTCTCTCTCATGTAATCATTTTGGACTGTTCACATTGAGAACATTCTCGTTAAGTAAATGAGCCCCCCGCGTAGTGAACCAGCTATTAATTTATCTAACACCCCCAATGTAGTTCTCAATTATTTTTTATATCCTAGGAAACATTCAACTGTGGACACCCTACCATTTCATTATCCCTCCCCCCAAAAATGGTACTTACATTTGTTCTTTGTTTGGGTTTCTCCCTCTCCCCTAGACATCTGAAGCCAAAATATGGACATAGCTTCAACCTTCAAACCTAAAAGGCCCTATTTTGATTGTGCAAGGCTGCAAGAGCTCCTTCTCCGAGGCAAGCCGGGAACACTGTGCTGCTTGCCATTCCCAATTTATGGAAGGAAGCGTATGTCAAACAAACCAGGTGATGACTCAGACTGCCTCCCCCAGCCACGTTTTCCCTAGAATGGGAGGGTAGCGTAAGTGCAGCCCATTTGGATGTGACTCAGTTTTATTAGACTGGTGATTGTAGTTAATCTGACAAGCTCACATTTTTTTTTCTCTTATAACTTGTACATTTCAGGACCACAAGGCAGATTATAAATGGTTTCAAAGAACTGGATCATGTAAAGGAGAAAGTGCAAGATTATTTTGAAGGTATGGTGAGGCTCTGGTTCTAGTCCCAAATATTTAAACCATCCTAATTATTTGTTGAAAATTTTGCAAATGAGGCAACTGAACGTTTGAGTTCACACGAACAGCAGTAAACAGGTTTTATAATTTTAGTCTACTGGAGGCTTTTATCATGGAGGACTAGGTCTCTTTTTGTCCTGTGGATCTAAGTTTAAGTCTGTAAGTCTGCAGCCCACGTGGCATGTTCTTTCGGAAGTGGTCAGGGGCATGGGAGCCATGTTGCAACTTTCACTTTTGCATCTACTACAGTTCACATTCTAATCTGAGCCACTCACACACAAGCACATATGCAATATAACCACATCTCTCTCTCTCTCACACACACACACACAAGCATCTGTACTGTTCTTAAATCCCAACCTGCCTACAAGCTGCAAAATAAAAACCTGAAAATTTTCCAGTATCATCTGAGAAAATTCTGATTAAATACATTGGCATGCCTGAAAGTCTTCCTCTTCAGCAAAAAAAAAAAAAAAATTTTACTACCAAGATGGGGGTGGGATTACATGGAATAAATTGTTCCCAGGTATTACACAGACAGGAAGAATGCAGTAATAAGGAGTCCAAGTCCCCACACAAAAAATCTGGAAGCCTTGGTCTGAGCAGTTTAACTTCAGTTATCTCCTTTCAGCATACTTCCTTTAACCCTGACAGAGTTAGCAACTGCTCTGACCAAGGCTTGACATGCATTGCTGATTATGCCTTGATGGAGAACTAATTTTGTTATAATATAAAAAAATACAGTCTATTTCTATAATATATCAAAATGTTCAAATATCTCATTTTCAAATTGGTAGAGGAAGGCAGAGAAAAGGTATATACCCTGTAAATCCAGTTGATTTAGGAGCTGACTATTCACATTACAGAAAGAGTCCCTGTACTCTTTTACTGGAATAAATCCCACACTAAATGTATAGATAGAACTGACTTTCTGAAGTTAAATCCACACAAAACAATTTAGAAGTACATTTCCAAATTGTACTTCTGAAATCTTTCTATTTTAGCTATGTGCACATATTCCTCATTTGGTTCTTCAAACTTACACTTCCATAGGGATGTATTAATCTAGCCACTGACTTTTTTTTGAGTAGAATTTTATTGGTTTAAAGAAAGTTGTCTTCCTACAATATATAAAGACTATAAAATCTATAACTACATGGCTTTCAATGAAAATAAACACAGACTATGAAAACAGCATATTATTAGAATCGAACGCCTGAAATTTGGGCATCTAAAAGAATCCATAACATATTTTTAAAGCCTAGAGCCAGACTTGCTGAGGTTTGAATGCTGGCTCTGCTGATACCTAGCTGTGATACCTGGGTTAAAAAGACATGTACAAGCGGAAGACAGTTCCTGACAGATAGTATGTACTATGTAAGGATTGGCTGTTTTGTTATCCTTGTCAATCAATCTCTACGCTTTAACAGCCCTCTACGCACCATCATTTCAGAGTAATACATAGTCATTTTAACATTTCTGCATGAGAAAAATACAATTCCATAACTTTTCTTAAAAGAATCACTTGACAAACACCTAGCCAATCCATATTTTCCTCCCAACGTTTCAGTGATTTTAATACTTGTCTGGTTTTACATTTGACATCTGCTGGGGCCTTTCTGTCCAAATTTCTTGGAGTTTCCAAAAGCCAGTGCAGAATGGGGCTAGGACCTGCTGGGGAGGACATTCAAGAAGAATTTCCATTCCAGTCAGCCCAGATGGGTCAAGACATGGAAACTCATCGGCCGGCCAGGAAAGAAGGTGAATGGGTCAAAGACTGGGGGAAATACTACAGTCCTGTGGGCGTGGAGCACCACCCTTGGCATCAAAAAGGGGCCCCCAAACAGAGGCATAAGGAAGTGGTTTCAGACCCAGGAAAAAGAGATTCACTGTTTATTCTCTCCGCAGGGTCATGACATAAAACTCCACCATAGTTACCCTCAGGGAAAACCAAGGAGTGAGGGTGTGTGGGGGTTTCAAAAAGAAACCTCAGCATGCACTCTCTCCCATGCTGTCTTTTATTAAGGAATTTCATTTCTTAAAGGAGAAAACTACATGGATTTCCATCTGAAAACTCTGTGAAGAAATTCAAGCATCCCACAAACCCTCCAGTAACAAAGCTAATCGTTTCCAGCCAGCATAGAACATATTTGAAGAATGATAAAATGGACAGCAACCAGACATCGCTGAGATGCAGGCAAGTTTTATAAATATGGAACTCCTCAAATATGGTGCTCGGCACTGCTCTGGGGGAAAAGAGAAATAATTCTATGTTTTGTTGGAGGGCGAGCAACTGCTTAGATTTGTCTTTATCCAGGCAGTGTTTCTGAGACAGATGGTAACAGAATGAGGGGAAAGCCAGCAAAAATGGAGAGAAGGTGATTAGGATTACAAATGAGTGTTTGGGGGAAGGCTTGATTCCATTCCCCTCCATTCAGGAAGACACACAGAGACCTGATTCAACAGTTTAGTTAAAGCCAGGTTTGGAGCTCGGGCACAGAACTTCCTCTTGGTCACTGCTCCTGTCTCCAGGCAATCTCTAAAACACCAAATGATCCAACTGTGTCAGATTCCCACAAACCAGAACTACAGGTCAGGATACAGTCAGACAGCCTGAGTTCTAATACTGGATCTGGGACCATAACCTGTGGGGACTTAGGAAAGTGACTTCATTTTTCTCACAGCTTTGGTTTCATCTGGAGAATGGGAATAACTGAGAAAATATGAGGAAGGAACAGAAATCACTGCATCCATAATATATGCCAGAATCATCAGCTCACTAAAGGGAAGCTTATCACCCCCATTACCAATCTTCCAACTCCTTCGGGATGGGAGGGAACTCAACAATCTTAAGGCTTCTAAGTCACACTGTTCATTTGAAGGCTGACAAAATGACTTTCTCACTTATGTTTTACCATGATCAAACATCTTTAGATTCATGTTGATATCTGGCAGAAACCAACACAATACTGTAAAGCAATTATCCTTCAATTAAAAATAAGTAAGAAATTAAAAATAAATCTTTGGGATAAATAACAAGGACCTACTGGATAGCACAGGGAACTATATATTCTATATCCTGTGATAAGCCATAATGGAAAAGAATATAAAATAAGAATGTATATATACATGCATAACTGAATCACTTTACAGCAGAAATTAATACAACCTTGTAAATGAACTATACTTCAATTTAGGAAAATCTCTGGATAATGGCTAGATTCACTTTTTGATTACAGCAGAGTAATATACTTTGAGATGAGAAGAGCAGTTTTATATCCAGTGTATATAAAATTCCCCAAATAAGAAAATGTTCATAGATGCCTGACTATGTGGCTATGTGTCTACCTCTACTAACATGCACGTGAACTGTCTAGAATTATATAAGACACTCTTAACATTTCTTTGAGAGTTGCCCTTTGTTCCATGCTTTTCCTATTATATAAGCAGCCACTCTGCCCGTCTTCCTGCAATGATTTCAGATCTAAGCAGTACACTTTGCTCAGAAAAGTTTTCATTAGCTGTCTTCTTTTCCCCACCCATTTTAAAGAATGAACTGACTCAGTTTTTGATGGCAACGCCACTGGGCGGGAGTGAATATGGGAGTGGGCAGGGTGGGAGAAAGGGGGGAGGAGGAGGGGGAGGTGGGGGTAAGAGCCAGGAGCTGAATCACAGCCATGTGAGTAATCGTAGGCTTTTTTTTCCTCTTCCTAAGGGTATGAATCAAATTAAGCTTGTTTTGCTGTGGGTGAAGGAAGAGGAATATAATAGCATGAATCAGAGCAATTATCAAATATGTGGCACTCACTAAAAATTAATTACAATCACTGCTTTCTCTCACATGTCTACCAGAAGATGCCGGAGAGCTTTTGTTGTTAATCAATATAATCCTTTACAAAATTTCTCAAGAGTTTGAACTTGATTCTCACCCTCTTCCCTTGAAAAATTTCCTTTTACACATGCATTGCAGACACAGGAATTATTTTGGAGCTTCTGTGAGATAATCTTTGGCCCTTAGAGATAAGGGTGAAAACAACGTGGCTAATACTGGGTAGAGACCAGGTTACACACTACCGAGCCATGAGGGCTGGAAGCAAAATTCTGAGTTTATGAAAACAATCACTCAGACGTGAGTTTAACCTTTCAAGAGCACACCGATGGGAAGGCTGTAAGCAACAACAAACCTGTGGGGCCAAGTGGGCATTCCTTTCATAATACTAGTTTTTGGTGAGAAAAGAGTTGTCATATGAAACTTCCAAACTGTACTATGCTGGAATAAGTGGATACTCATCCTTGTAAGAATTTATTAGGAGCGATATGGAGAAGAAGGTGGATGGAAACATATGAAATCAGGTTGCTTTTAAAAAAAATTTACATGGAGAGTAAGGACATAGCTCAGCTATTTACAGTCAGGGTGCATATCTAACCAGACTTACAGGAAAAGCACTTCCTTTTCTGCCATATTTTTAACCCAATCTGTTTAGTAATTTGTGGAATATAAATATTACCATGGGGAAAATTGCCTACTTAAAAAAAAAGGCTCCAGTGATCGAATATGTCCCATTCCAGGGCAGGTCTATGCTTTAGGAAATCAAGAGGGCATATTTTGAAATTTCCTGACAAATTTACATATTTTCCTACACCAATGAGCTAAAATGCATTGTCCCTTTGGGTTATCAATCCATGGTAGGTTTACTTTTTTCCCTTTTAAACATAGGTATAGACATTCTGTAGATAGGCAAATGCTCCCAATGGATTTAGGACCTTTACAGAATATTCCACACACAGGAGCTCAAGGAGAGCAGTGTCTTTATCACACTGTCAAGTTTTCCAAAGTTCATTTCTATTTATGGGACAGTGTTTTTGTTCTAGCACAACCTTTCATAAGGTCACCAAATAAATTCTTTCAGGACCACTCTGAATAGGCAAAAGCTTTTATTTATAACTTTTCCATGTCTACGTGTTTCTCAATTTGGAAATTTTCATCTGTAATGACAAGCTCTTTAGGGATGACAGTTGGTATGCCCAGTTTTACATATCTCCAAATCTGCTTATATAATGGAACATTTTAGAGATTTTATTCAAGGTTTATTTACATATCTATAAAAATATATCAACACTGGGTCAATATAAGCTGAGCTAGATTGGTTTTCAGACTTGGTGACTTGGCTCTCTACTCCCCGGCCTTCAAGTTCCTTGCCACCTGACTCCAGTCAAGCTCACTATGTCGCAGGATTTGACTTTCAAGTCAGTACTGTTCCTAATTAAAATCTTTAGTTTCTTATGTAGTAGAAATAATATTCCCAAATCTAGTTTTCTCACACTCTGACCTGTGTCGGTTGCAAGGGAAAAAGTGTCCATAAACTGCCAATTCATGTTTTAGTCCTCTCTCTTTAAATGATCTAAATAGTAACTGATCAAGGCTTCTCTGATGGCTCAAGTGGTAAAGAATCTGCCTGCAATGCAGGAGACACTTGAGACACAGGTTCGATCCCTGAGACAGGAAGATCCCCTGGAGGAGGATACAGTAACCCACTCCAGTATTCTTGCCTGGAGAATCCCATGGACAGAGGAGCCTGGTGGGCTATAATCCATGGGGTCACAAAAAGTCAGACATGACTGAGTGACTGAACACACACAGTAACTGCAGGAGAAGACACTGAAAATAGGTCTTATTAATTCTCAGAGTTTCAGTCCTCCAAAAAGAAGAGTCCTTGAAGTACTCTGCATGAATTTTTTCCGCTCCCTAATATACCAAAATGTTTGGGGTGAGACTGGGGGTGGGATGGTTACCATTCTGATATTTTCCATGGAATGAAACAGAATTTTCAAAGGCATAATTGATGCTAAGTGTAAGTGAACTTAAGACTTTGTAAATCAATCACCAACTATACTGACGTGACCTGGTTCTCATCTAACAATAGGGAAGAAAAACGAAAAACAGCACTGAAATAAACTTGGAAGTCAGGCATCCAGGCAAGGTCAGGGGTGGAGGTGGAGGTGGAGGTGGAGGTGAAGGTGCTGGTGGTGGTCTTGGCTGGGAGGTGATAAGGTCACAGAGTCAGTGAGGCAGAAAACAGGAAGTGAGTAGGAGGCTCAGGCTGGGGAGAAGGGGGTGTTGGGACCCCTCAAAATGCAGACCACCCCCTAGCTTGTGAAAGAGGAACAAATAATAGACATGGGAAAGAGAAACAAGAAAAGCAGGACACCGTTTCATGTGAAAAGCATGATTTTAATAGTGAGCTTTTGTTTCCAATCTAGTACTAAATCCTCTTTGCACTATTTTTCCAAAAATGTATCTCTCAGCTCTCTCTAATTTATCTGATCCATCATCATCCTCTCTCCAGGATGTGGCCAAGCTTTCAAAAAACTGCAGCCTGTGAAGGAGCTGTAAGCAGAGTAATGAGGGAAACTGCTTAAACTACTCCAGTATTAAAGGATTGAGGCTGATTAAGCAGAAGGAAGGAGAGAAAGCACTGAAGGAACTGTCTGTGGTGTGATGTGTCCATAAAAAAAAAAAAAAAAGCCTTATCATATGGAAACTGGAAGGAGGCCCTAAGCAGAAAGAGGCCTCCAGAAGAGCGGACTAGGAACCTGTCAGGGATGGTAAAGGGGAAGTCACCTTACTTAACCAGTGGTTTGACCAGAAGTCCCTTCCGACTGATTCTAGAACTCCAAGTTTTTCTTTCAAGAGTTTTATAGAGCATTTTAAATTTCTTTAAAACAATTTCCGTAAAAGAAACCTTGCACTGAAAATAAAACAAATTGTTGATGACCTTCTCTGTTGGAGAGTTTTAGCACACAAATTAATTTAACCTGATGACTTCCTCTACGAGGTAACCATCAATGTATGACTCTCTCTAGAACATTGCTCCTCCAATTTCACCTCCTGTGACCAGGAACACTCCTTAAGTGGTTGTACAGTATGACAAAGCAACTTTTCCTCTTTTCCTTCCCCAGCAGGTCATTGGAAGAGTGCAAGATGATCCATTAAAAACTGTGGCTGTGCATTAAAAAGAATTGAAATAATGCCATTTACAGCAACATTGATAGACCTGGAGATTCTCATAGTAAATTAAATAACTCAGACAGAGAAAGACAAATATTACATGATCTCACTTATATGCAGAATCTAAAACAATGACACAAATGAATTTATTTACAAAACAGAAACAGACGCACAGACTTAAAAGAATGAACTTATGGTTCTGGGGCTGGGGGGAAGGTTAAGAGGAAGGAATAGATTGGGAGTTTGGGACTGACGTGTACACACAGATATACTTAAAATAAATGACCAACAAGGACCTACTGTATAGCACAGGGAACTCTACTCAATATTCTGTAAATATCTATATGGGAAAAGAATTTGAAAAAGAATGGGTACACGTATACATGTAACTGAATCACTTTGCTATACACTTGAAAATAATGCAACACTGTTAATCAACTATACTCCAATATAAAATAAAAACAAATTTTTTAAACTGTAGCTATGACCAACCTAGATAGCATATTCAAAAGCAGAGATATTACTTTGTCGACTAAGGTCCATCTAGTCAAGGCTATGGTTTTTCCTGTTGTCATGTATGGATGTGAGAGTTGGACTGTGAAGAAGGCAGAGCACTGAAGAATTGATGCTTTTGAACTGTGGTGTTGGAGAAGACTCTTGAGAGTCCCTTGGACTGCAAGGAGATCCAACCAGTCCATTCTGAAGGAGACCAGCCCTGGGATTTCTTTGGAAGGAATGATGCTAAAGCTGAAACTCCAGTACTTTGGCCATCTCATGTGAAGAGTTGACTCATTGGAAAAGACCCTGATGCTGGGAGGGATTGGGGGCAGGAGGAGAAGGGGATGACAGAGGATGAGATGGCTGGATGGCATCACTGACTCGATGAACGTGAGTCTGAGTGAACTCCGGGAGACGGTGATGGGACAAGGAGGCCTGGCGTGCTGTGATTCATGGGGTCGCAAAGAGTTGGACATGACTGAGCGACTGAACTGAACTGATGTTATAGTCATGATAACTGAGATGTCACCATGGTGGGAAGTTGGGTGATAGACACTCAGAACCCTCTCTCTATTATTTTTCTATCTTCTTGGGAGCTTGTAATTAATTCAAATGAAAAAGTTGAAAACCAGAAACATGCAACTGTCTGAAAAACTTTATCTTCAAACCAATCATAACCAACCAAAGTCAAATTTCATTTCTGGATAATTGTTCCCAATGATGCTAGCTCTCTACTTAATGCTGGAGAAAAAACATTCAGGGGGAAAATCAAAAAACCAAAACACAAGTTTCTAGCCAAGCTTCTCCCTTTTTGTTTAATGTATATGGAAGAGTAAATTTGGCATCATAAAATCTAAAATGTAAACTAGTTAACTATAAATGACAAAAGAAAGAAAAATTGGTTTTGTAAATTTAAGATCTAGAAAACAGACCCACTCTATTTCATCCAACCTGACATGCCATTGATTGTAAGACACTCAATTCTTCTATGCATTATTAGGAAAGAAACAAACTTTGTCAATTAACTACGACACAATCCCTTAAACATAGACCTGAGTGACAGTCAAACTAGCTTTTCATTGCTTTGTTCTGTGAGGTTTGGCGATTTCTCTTGCCTTCAGTTACACTGCTTGGCATGTAACTGGCAGTCCTCCTGCATGTATCTCAGCAACAAATAACACAGCTTCAACTACTTGTATTTTCCTAGTTGTTGCTTTGAAAGAAAATGTGGGATTTCAGTCATTTATCCAACAATGAACATTTGCTTCACTAATATCAAATTTACTCCCTGCTGTTCTGGGTACACAATAACATTTTGTTTCAGGGCCAATAACATTTTATTTTATTAAGTGTAACCTCCTTTTTGAAGCATGGTTGATGTGTAAGTTTCTGGTGTACAGCACAGTGATTCACAATATTTAAAGGTTATACTCCATTTAGAGTTATTTTAAAATACTGGCCATATTCCCCGTGCTGTACAGTGTATCCCTGTAGCTTATTTATTTTATACATAGTTTTTACTTCCTAATTCTCTACCTCTATGTTGCCCCTCTCCCCTGTCCTTCTCCCCACTAGTAAACACTAGTTGTTCTCTATATTGGTGAGTCTATTTCCTTTCGTTATACTCACTAGTTTGTTGTATTTTTTAGATTCCACATATATCACTGTATGTGATAACAAACAGTATTTGTCTTCCTCTGACTTACTTCTCTTAGTATGATAATCTCTAGGTCCATCCATGTTGCTACAGATGGCACTATCTCATTCTTTTTTTATGACTGAGTAATATTCCATTGTACATCTTTATCTATTCATCTGAAGGACAATAAGTGTACTCTTATTGAAAGTGCATCAAATGATAGGTACCCTCAGCCATATATAAAGCCAATAATATATAAGACAACTCAACTAAGTCATTGGCCATGTGAACAGCTATGGCCAACTTTGTAAATACGTGGGAAACAGCAACTGCATCATAACCACTGCATGGCAGATGGCACGTGGGACAGACTGTCTATTTTAATAAGTATCCCAGTTTTAGAAACAGTCAGATATGAAGGATAGGTAGAGGCGGTCTCTTAGAACACATAAAATTTCGTAGATGCTGTAGGTCTCCTTCCAGCCTGGGAAAATCCTCATTTCCCATAGCCTGTTTCTGACCACCTTGTTCATATGATTAATTAACTTGCTCATTAAAAAAAAAAAAACTTATTGAGTACTCAACTTCCAGGTACTGGGCTAGGTTCAAGGGACAGCAATTAACATGAGACAAAGTCTCTGACCTCGTGGAGTTTCCAGTCCAGAGGAGAAGGACAGACAATCAAATAAATGCAAAATATGCCAGTAGGTGATGAGATCTCTGGTAGGATACAGAGGACCAACAATCTTGGGGTACAGGTGGGGGTCGGAGTGTGTGGGTGACTCTTATTTTGTTTAGGGTGATCAGTGAATAAAGTCCTCTCAGATCAAGCAGGCATTTGAACAAAGTTGTGAGGAAAGGGAGGAAGTGGGTTCCATGGAGACCTAGGCAACAAATGAGAGGGCAAGACAGAGGAGATAAAGGATTATACCTGGTCAGTTAAGGGATAGCAAAGAGGCCATGGCACTATAGCAGAATGGGCAAGGGAGAAAGAAGGAGATGACACTGATTCGGTTGAGCAGGAATGAGGGGAGCAGATGACATAGAGCTTTCTAGGCCATTATCTTTCAAGGACTATGGTCTTTACTCTGACAAAAATAAATACCTAGGAGCCTTTTGATCGGGAAGAGTGGAAAGATCAAAGAGGTATCGCCTGAGGCAAGGATGGAACAGAATGCTTAGTTGATTAACCCAGATGAGATGCCAGTGGCCTGGCCTAAGTGATATCGGTGGGAGATAAAGGTGACTGGTCAGATTCTGGATACATTTTAAAGGAAGAGCAGACAGGATTTGCTGATGGGGGCGTGCATGCTGTCACTTCAGTCGTGTCTGACTCTTTGCAACCCTGTGGACTGTAGCCCACCAGATTCCTCTGTCCATGGCATTCTCCAAGAATGCTGGAGTGGGTTGCCATGCCCTCCTCCAGAGGGTCTTCCTGATCCAGGGATTGAATCCAGGTCTCTCACATTGCGGGAGGATTCTTTACTGTCTGAGCCACCAGGGAAGCCCACTGATGGGGGATATAAGCTAAAGAGAAGTCACTGACTACTCCAAGGTTTCTAGCCTGGACAACTGAAAGAACAAAACTGCTATTTCTCCAAAAGAGGCAGGCTGGGTATGGCTGGGGTTAGGGAGGTGTGTAGAGGAGGATGAAGAGTTGGGATTTAGACATGCTAGGTTTGAGATGTCAAGTAGACATCCAAGCAGAAATGAATCTGAAATTGAGTGAAGAGTTCCAAGATGAAATCATTAGCGTTTAAGTGGTATTGAAAGTCAAGAGATTAATTTGACTTTGGGAGTGAGGACAGATAGAGAAGTGGTAGGAGAACTGAGGCACTTGAATAAGAAGAGGTTGGAGCAATGCCAGGAGGATTCAGCAAAGAAGACTGGCAAGGAGCACCCTCTGGGAAGGAAGAGCACCAGTGTGGCCTCAAGGAAGCCGAGGGAAGGAAACGATTTCAAGGAAGATGGCAGGAGCGGCTGGGTCAAATCCTGCTGGCAGGCTGAATAAGATAAGGACTGGGGACTCATCAGTGAATTTGAAATGCAGAGGTCTGGGAGTGCTTGATGGGAGCCATTTTGTGGGTACAGTGGTTAGGGACACGAAGTGTAACTGGCGTGGAGACAATGGAGCATGGAAAGAGAGGAATTTGTGACAGTAAATAAAGACAACACTTTTAAAGAGAAATGGCACAGTGGCTGGAAGGGGATGTGTGTGTGTGTGCTCAGTTGTGTGCCCAGCAACACTGATCACCCCCCCCGCCCCCATTAGAGGTACTAGCTATGTAGCATCTCTCAGAAGCTGACAAGTTGGTAGTTATCAGGTAGAGTCTCTCTGGCCATAAACTGAGGCTGACCAAGTTCTTGGTAACAGAAGACATTAAGCCCAACCATTGAACTTCTAGAGCTCTAGAAAAATTAGTTATCTGCAAATGACATTAAAGTTTATTGCAAAAAAGCTGTGAGTCAGGCAGTGGCTGTGAAAAGCAGCACCAAAATTCCATTATCAATTCCATTATCAACAACAAAAAATCAATTGGTATACCTGAATTAACTGACTCGAGACAGACAGCAGAATGGGAGGTTAAGACCACAGATTTTGGAGCCAGACTGCCCGGGGCCAAGTCTCAGCTCCAACATTTACAGACTGGGTAACTTTGGGCAATTCATTGAACATCTCTATGTCTGCTTTCTTGTCTGTAAAACGAAGGGAACGTGAATTGCTATGTGCAACGTTTACTATAAGTCATCATCTCTATCTTGGAATTTCAAACTGAACAAAAAAAAATTAGAAGTAACACGAGGACCCTCTCGGGAATTTGCAAAACCAGAGACATCAACTGTACTCCAAAATTTGAGGACAATAAATAATGTAACTCAGCGAAAATAATTTTTAAATTGTTTTAATTTGGGAACATAGACATCTAGTGAAGATTGAAATACAACCTTGACACTTTAGGATAAAGCAGAGACTTAATCAATAAATTATATGTCTGCTCGCCTCGGTACTTTTCATCCTCCGTGGTCTGAGTTTAGTATTCTCTTTTGAAACTTAAGGGGAACACCGGAGTGGGTTGGCATGCCCTCCCCCAGGGGATCTTCCCAACCCAGGAATCAAACTCACGTCTCTTATATCTCCTGCACTGTCAGGCAAGTTCTTTACCACTAGCACCACCTGGGAAGCCCATTTAATTCCTAACGCTAGACAAAACAGACCTGGAAAAGTTCAGTGACTGCTAAAGGTTAAAAAAATAACAAGTGGTAAAGTTAACAAATAAATCAGGGTCCCCAACAGCCAGTTCAGCCATCCTTCCACCATGGCCTGGAATGTGGAGTCTCCCCTAAAGGGTACCTGTTTTCCCAATGACAGATGCCATGCTGTAGGTACAGTGTTTCTTGAAGGAGAGTCCAGGAATCTCCGGGGCATTTCTGAACTGTGGTCTCCACCTTGAATGCTGTCAAAGTGCCCATCCCTCCCTACCTTCCCCATATCAGGTGGTTTGAGGCTCCAAGGGCTGTTCCCATCAGGCCTGTCACCACCTGTCTCTTACTTTTAGGCTCAGACTTAAAGAGACAGAACCCAACAGATAAGGGAAATAAAGTGACGGTGGTATAGATGGATTCCATTTTCAAAACTATATATTAATCCATTATAAGAGGAGCAACAAATGAGTATGCCCTCAGAAGGAGAGGGGTCTCAGGGTATCAATATTTAAATTCAGATAATCTATAAACTGTGCTCTGATGGTCAGTAAATGAAATTATCTGCTTGTGCAACAAATATCTATTTTTGACTATGTGCGGTCCCAGGCTGGGCTCTGGAACAGCAGAACTGAGCTGGACAGGAATCCAGTCGTCTAGGATTTAAGATGCAATTGTAGAATCCAGGTATGCAGGTTAGGAACGATAATGAATACTATGAAGTAACAGATAGACTCTAAACAAAAGAAAAATATCTGAAGCTCTGGAATGCTTTCCTCAAAGGAAATTAACAAGAAAGCCCAGTATGTAAGACAGATCAAACTAAGTGATCTGGCAGAAGCTACAAGAGCCCATACAGACAGCTCTATTCCCTGCTGCCTGAACCTCACCAGTGCCCAGCCTTCAGAGCCTAGAGAAAGCGAGGCAGGGTATGCTTTCAAAGGTGAGCAGCACCAATAACAGGTAGGAAAGGGCTGGCTAGGTAAGAATTGCAGAGACACAGGTGTGGAGGCAAAAAAAATGCTGTAAGTGTATTTAGGGAAGTAAAAATAAAGAACCCAACGATCGGAAATGGTGGCTTCATCGATAAGAGAGTTAGAAAAACTTGGAGCCATGATTTCCCCTTTCTGACTTAAAATTCTAATCCTGAAGTGAAAGTGAAGCCGTTCAGTCGTGTCTGACTCTTTGCAACCCCATGGACTGTAGCCTACCAGACTCCTCTGTACATGGGATTTTCCAGGCAATAGTACGGAGTGAATTGCCATAGACTGCACAGCAACTGTGCAGCTATTTAAAAATAAGCTGTGCAGCAGTGGCTTGGGAAGGCTTGGATGGAGGGCGTAACTCCATCCATCACCCAAATGGCAGGGTGAGCAGCGGGAGCCACACCTCCCATCCCAACCTGGCTTCTCATTCCAGCTCTCACCCAAGCCTCCCCATCCCATAGTGTGATCCCTGTGAAAACGAGGAACATGACCACAGGAGATCCCAACCAAGATGTCCCCGGGACTGAAGTAACAAAAACAAATGAGAGGTGGAGGCCAGGGCAAGTTGTGGAACCTGTGCCTCGGCTTACCATGGCAAGCATTTTTTCACACTACCCCTCCCCAACTTCCCTGACTTTTACCACTTGAAGATATAGGTCCAGGAGGCCCAATCTCCCAGTTTTTTTTTCAAAAGAAAGAAATACTGCAGTGTTTATAACACTGTGTGAGCCAAAGAGAATATACCTACAGGTCATGGTGCATTCTTACATTAGAAGAGGAGTCTGAATCTATCTTGCCTACTGCACTAGCCCCAGCATCTTGCCCAGCTGTGTTTATGTACATATGTGTTCAATATATATCTGTTGAGTACATGAGATACAAGTATTAGATTAGGCAGCAGTTTGTAACCCAGCTTCTTTTGTCTTTCCTCCATTAGAGAAACACCACAGCTTAGGGGAAGTATATGAGGTAACAGTTTCTACATAAAGGGAAATCTATGGATAAATTAGTCACAGGTCACTATTAACAGAGCCATTGTTACTGGATTTGCCCTTCACATCTCAGTTCTTCAAAGTTTTCTGTTGTGATGTTATGATTACGTCAATCTCAATCTAGTTCTTTTCTTCCTCTTTTCCCTTCTTTCTTCCAAGATTTCACTCAGGGTTTTAGGAAGGAAAAAAAAAAATCACTAAGAAAATGGGAAATGTATGTGCACTTCCATATGAGCGTGGCGGGTGGCACTACATCTATCTCTAGCCTCAGAAGATAGTTAAGACCTCTGAGGTGGGAGACCTCTGAATCTCTGCTCTTCAGCGCCCTGGTCCTTGCCAGCAAACTAGAATGGATGTGTATGTCATGGGGTTGTCAGGAACATCTCTGGAGATCTTATATTAAAATGTTATTTCTAGGGTTTTTAAGATATCCCAGGTCCGTATAGTCAAAGCTATGGTTTTTCCAGTACTCATGAATCTATGTATGCATGTATGTATGTAAGAGTTGGACCATAAAAAAGGCTGAGAACCGAAGAATTGGTACTTTTGAATTGTGGTGTTGGAGAAGACTCTTGAGAGTCCCTTGGACAGCAAGATCAAACCAGTCAATTCTAAAAGGAAATCAATTCTGAATATTCATTGCAAGGACCCATGCTGAAGCTCCAATACTTTGGCCACCTGATAGATAGAGCCAACTCAGTGCAAAAGACCCTGATGCTGGGAAAGATTGAGGGAAGGAAGAAAAGGGGATGACAGAGGATGAGGTGGTTGTATGGCATCACTGACTCAATGGAAATGAGTTTAAGCAAACTCTGTGAGACAGGGAAGGACAGGGAAGCCTGGTGTGCTGAAGTCCATGGGGTCACAAAGAGTTGGACATGACTGAGTGACTGAACTACAACAACAAAGTCTCTGCTCTCAGTAGCTCTTGTTGGGATTCAACAGAAAGTCAAGTGTAAGATTTGAGGATCAGTGAGTTCCAAGATGGACAGGCTAAAAGTTCTACCTAATGTGTGTCCTGTACATCAGAATAAATAAAATAACTTTTGCAAGGTAATAAGATGGCTCCAGAAGCCCAACCACTGAAGTGAGGCACTTAATCAGAACTTCAGGACAAAGACTAAAGTGTCCCAGAAACAAACGTACAGCTCCCAGAAGTGCTGAGACAGAAAAAACTCTTGATCATCTTGCTGAGGGCATGCAAGACTCGAGGTGGCACCATATTTCTGCATTTACGAACATATAACATTGTTCAGGGCAATGGGAGGTTTGGACCAATTTATAGAGGAAAGGAGGGGAGAAATGGGACGGAAGAGAATGAGCAGAGGACAGACTCCATTACGGTTAAGTTTATAAGAGCCAAGTCAGGATTCACTCATCACAGCTAAGAAATTTCAATCTACACCCCTCATCACTCACTTCATCTTCTCCCTTCATCTTCTACTGATTCCAGACAGTCCTGAGCCAATCCCATACCACGCATGCCTGCCTTTGAACCTGGCCTCTGGGTATGTTCAGATCTCCCCCAGACCTTTTAAGAGCACCAATGGTTGTTCTATTTCTGCTGCCTCCTTTAAAAATATTTTTATTGGGGAACTCTTAAAAGCATCTCCCAAAGTAGAGAGAATAGTATAATGACTCCTTTAATTGACTACAAAGGTTATTTTTGCCAAGCTTGTTTCATCTATCCCCATCCACCATTGTTTTTACCCTCTCGTTTTAAAAGTTAATAAAATTGATATTAGAGAGGGAGTGCCTCACTCAAAGTGCCCTATAAAAAGAAGATATAAAATTATAGCTCAGGCCAAATTAAAAAAAATTATAAAAAGTTCTTTTGAGAGATTAAAACTGAGGAAGAACAAAACAAAAGAGAAACCCAGCCTGAGTGAAAGTCACTTTCCACCTTTGTCAGTAGATCCCTTGGCAAATTAAAAAGATCAGTTGTAAGATAGGTAAGCAATATAATATGTACACTTTTTCAGGCCAAGAGATGTATTATTAAAATATGACTTAAAATGGTTAGGTTGCTTTCTAATTTTCTGTTGAGTTTAAACTTTTAGCAGATGAAAGGATAATGTTCAGTGAACCACCACAACAAAAATCTACCTGTCCATTGTTAAACATTTTTTAAAAAGGTAACATGGAGAAAATATTTATTTTTTAAAATTGCAATTCAATGTCTATCATTGAGAAGATAGCTCCATTTGTATGTTATTTATACCCATATACACCTCTCTGTTTTTTGGGGTAGAGTTAGTGGCAGCATCTTTGTAAAATATGGTTTTAAGAGGGCAAAGGTAATCTTTTTCAGATAACTATAGCACATTTCCTAATTAAAACTGAGAGGCAGACATTTGGTCTTCTCCTAGGACTATGAGAAAATGTTTTATTTTATAAAATCAGCAGTCTAGATTGTCATATTTGCTGTTTCTTCGATCAGCCCTTTCAGTTCTAGCTAAATCCTATCCCTTTCTCTCTCTCCAGACTGCACCACCAGTGCCTAAAGAACTCACGTTTTCTAGGTATTCAAAAATATTTCAGATACTGCAGAATAAACCACTGTTGGTTTATTTGACACTCTTCCCATTGTCCACAAACCTTAACGTTCTCAGCTTTCCAGCTCTCTTGTCCCAGCTCTATTCCATCTTTTCATTGATTGCAGTGTTCTGACATTTAAAACAGTGGTGCAAAGTAAAAAGAAAGGGAAAGTCGCTCACTCGTGTCCACTTCCTTGAGACCCCATGGACTGTAGTCCATGGAATTCTCTGGGCCAGAATACTGGAGTGGGTAGCTGTTCCCTTCTCCAGGGGATCTTCCCAACCCAGGGATCGCACCCATGTCTCCCACACTGCAGGCGGATTCTTTATCAGCTGAGCCACAAGGGAAGTCCAAAAATACTGGAGTGGGTAGCCTAGCCCTTCTCCAGGGGATCTTCACAACCCAGGAATCGAACCAGGGTCTCCTGCATTGCAGGCAATTCTTTACTAACTGAGCTATCAGGGAAGCCCAAAACAGTGGTAAGTGTTCCAAAATGTCTAAGAATGACGTCTTGCACCAGGTACTATGGGTATATCACATTTTACAAATCTATGGTCACGTTTCATCTATGAAACGGTGCAAAGGGGAAGGAAACTGTTTGGGTGGCAAAAGGGAGCAGAGGACCTCTGAATTGCTGAAGCTTTGAAACTCAATTTCTGAGTCTCCAGGCACAAGCCGAACATCTAAAAATAGAACTTAAGTGTTTTATTAACAAGAACTACATATTACTGCCACTTGATGCTAACAAAGCCATATCCTTGCAGTACATTATATTCTGACTTTGCAACCCCTACTATTTTTGATGCTTAGTAACAATTTGAACATAGCCAATATACACTGTAGCATTCTGTACTGGATGATGGTACCTGAAGCTCAGTTGAATATAATAGCAGCTTCTAAATACCTTGGACAAAAAAATACTTCATACAGAATGGCTGCCAACTGATTATTACCTCCATGATGGAGAGATCAGGTGGAAGTGGAAGAAGACAAATTTCTACTATGAGAAAAGCAGAATGGAGAAAAAGCAATGTACCTTGAAAGTGAAACTCTAAAACACAATGGGCCTCAGATAGATAAACAACAAAGACCTACTATATAGCACAGGGAACTATAGTCAGTACTTTGTAATAACCCATATGGGGAAAGAATGTGAAAATTATATTTATATATATAAGAATATATAAACTCAGGAGACCTGGGTTTGATCCCTAGGTTGGGAAGATCCCCTGGAGAAGAGAATGGCTGGAGAAGAGAATGGCTACCCACTCCAGTATTCTTGCCTGGAGAATTCCATGGACAGAAGAACCTGGCGGGCTACAGTTCATGGGGTCACAAAAGAGTTGGACATGACTTAGTGACTAAACAAACATATATATGTGTGTTTATATATATATATATAATTGAATCACTTTGCTGTATACCTGAAACTATCACAATATTATAAATGAACTATACATCTTAAAAATGATTAAAATAATGCATCCCAGAGATCACATATAAATCCTTTTTGTTAGTAAGCTATGGTTTTTACTCATTGAGGTATCTAGAAAAAATATTTAGATATAACTCTTTGCTAAGGTGGGTGACTCAGGCTAACATTTCTTTGACACATTTCAGTGAGGCAGGGAGAATATTTAATTTAATTTCTTTTCTATTTCATTTCAAGTTATGGTTGCTCAAGACCAGTACTGTTGACATTTGGGGCCAGACCATTCATCGGTGTTGAGGCTAGGAGGGCTGTCCTGTGCACTGTAGGATGTTTAACAATATCTCTAGTGTCAATCCACCAGAGGCCAATAGCATCTCCACTCCCCAGTTGGAACAACAAAAAAACCTACTCCAGACACTGCCGAATGTCCCGAAGGGGCAAAGTCATTCTCAGCTGTTTTAAGTCCCCAAACACACCCGTCTGTTTAGCCTCTCCTCCCTCTTAGCATCCCCTATCCAACAAAGGCCAAACTCACCATCCTATGCATTGACTTTTTTTCAAGTCTATAAATTTACTTCAATGAACAGCTGTGACAATTTTTAAAAATCCATAAAAGGAATGGGTGACCACTCAAAAACTGCTTGATTTCCACTTTCCTTTTCTATTAAAAGAATTTGTAGTTTTTAAAGCAGACACCTGTCCCTTTCAGGCCCCTTATTTCAAAGGTAAGATCACATATTTTGAATATAGCATTACAATCAAAATAACATAACTCAAGATTATTAT
Source organism: Oryx dammah (assembly GCF_014754425.2). NCBI lineage: Eukaryota > Metazoa > Chordata > Mammalia > Artiodactyla > Bovidae > Oryx > Oryx dammah. Next base: position 89,222,018 of record NW_024070207.1, on the reverse strand, counting down.
TTCCTCTACTTCTACCTTTCTCTCTGTAGGAGGAACCCAAGTCTTAATTTTTAGGAAGAACACCAGAACTAAGTAAATACTTAGCACTTTAAAGGAAACTCATTTTCACTTCAATGAATCCTTGCCAGGAGACAGGATCTTAAAAACAGAATCTTCACCATGATGCCTAAGGATAACAGCCTACAGTACTTACAGCCTCCTACCCAAGTTTCTATGGTGATGCTTGAAGGCAAAGGGTTTGAATTCAAACTGCCAAGTAATCTGAAGAAAACCCCTTGCCTCATTCCTCAAAGCAGTTTTAAAATAATTTGTTGAGGGAAGGAAAAGATTTATACTTTATACTTTTTTGGTTTTTTTTTCCCCTAAATTAAGACATTAATTTTCAAGTGAGACCTCCTAGGCTCCTAATGGGCTAAGGATAAGAATTCTAGACCAGTTTTCTAAGACCCATTTTCTTTTTGACAATCAGGAAATACTAGACATTGTTCAAGTAGAGGCTGAGTTTAAACTTGCCATGTAGCTGAAAAATCATCAGCAAAATATTAATCACAGCTGAAACCTGATATATACTCTCCCATGTTCCTTAGGTATAATACATTCCAGCGATTAAAAATACATTCCATTTCCTCTAAGTGCATATTCAATCTGTCAAACTGGATGACAACACCATAAAGCTGCTGAAATTCTGAAATCCAACCTGCTAAACATCCTGAATAGCCCTTTTCCAAAGAAAAGTTACAAGCAATGTACGTATCTTTTTCAGATGTGAAAACGTCTCAAAATTCCCTAAGAAGGATTTCAAAATAGTCCCCTATTAAACTGCTGAATATGAAGAGCATTTCAAATTTCCAGCTTAATTTAAAACTTCCATATTCGTTGTCAATGGTACTCAAAATTTTTCATTGTGCTCCTAGGAATGCTGCAGGGTTTCAGATCCCTCTAGCAGACATAGGCAGAAACCCTTGCGAACCGTGGGTTGTATCTTTAAAAGGTGTCAAAGGAAAAGCAGAAGAAATGCTGTAATCTCCACCCACTGTCACTTAAAGACATAGCAGCCCACGCGCTCTGCACGCCTAGCCAGCATCCTGCATCCACCCTTTCTTGCAAACCCACTGCATTAGACTATGGAAACTCAGGATGTGTGGCCACAGCGGCCCCTGCTCTGGCTCCAGCTGGCCCACCATGTGGCATGGCCGTGACCTTAGTCACACTTCCCCCTAACATCCTGTGAGTGGGCTCAAGCTGGAGCCAGACCTTCCCACCGCACTGCCAGCCCTGCTCCTGGAAATGACAAACCCCCACTGCCTAAAACATTCCATTCTCCTCTAATACCAACAGAGTTTCCTGCTCCCCACCCCTCCTGAACAACAGGTCTTTGAAAATCATTCACCACCCTGGTAATACCTTTAACCGTTTAGCTATGGAGGGAGACATTTACAGCTTCACTTCCAATCCTCATAGACGCTTGTTTTCAGATTTTTAATGCAACTATTTTAACTATTAGCACAATAATCACTTCTCCAGGAATTATAAGCCCAGCTAACATTCAGAATCTAAAACAGAGCACTGAAAAATCTGCACAACGAAGCTCTCTTCGTTCAAGAAGTATTTCATTGCCTCAAGAGGGTGCTTGCTGGATTCAGATTTATAGAAGCACTGTCTCCCTGGTCTTTTTCTAGTTGGATAAAAGGATTTCAGAAAGCTCTGACTTGTATGTATAACTCTTGTGCTTGAAAAAGAACTTTCATTGTAATAAATAGGTCAATGAGAAAAAAAAAAAAACGCTCCTCATTTAATTTTGGTTGTAGTGTCGAGAAAGAAGCAACTTTAATTTCATCGAAATAACACTACTAATTGGCAGTATTAATACCACCTTCCTTCTAAAATGCATATCTAGATCCAAGGATGGTTTTTCAAGCAAAAATGTAAAGCTGGGCAGAGTAACACTAAGGAGACAGTTCACGCATCCATTGTTTAAATTCATGCTATTCTAAATATTTGAAAACAGACATAGAGCTTCTGGGTCTGCTTAAGATGTTGACAGCCCACTGCACCCTGTCTTTCCCAGGGAACACAAACTGTAAAACCTGGAAGGACTGCTTGGAGCAGCTCTTTGAGGACTGAGGAGTAAATAGTAGCAGGCAGATTAGGAAAGACCAGAATTCAAATACCACCAAAGTGCCAGCGAGTTTACCATGACTTTTTCCTCTAGTATGCCCCAAGACTGAACTCTACACAGGCACTGACAGAGAGCCAGGAGATGCCCTGTAGCTCTGGCTCAGGGAGCAGGAAAGAAAACTCCTGACACTCAGAGAGCGGGGGAAATCCCTCAGTTTTTCCCTCCTCTCTGTTCTCTCAGGCCACAGCCCCCAAGAGCAGCCTGGGGCAACAGGAGCCTGCAGGACCAGAACTCTGGACGAGGAGAACATTCCTCTGGGTTCAGCAGAACAGGGGTTCCAAGAGGATGGGGCCAAAGCTCGCGATATTTTTTCTCTCTCTGGTGTTTCTCTCTGTTTTTCTCTATTGCTTGCACTGGGGATGTGGGCACAGATGTGGAAGTACATGGCAGAACAGAATAATGAAATCCAATTTTTTGGTTAAAAAAAGGGAAGTCTGGTGGAATTAGAAACTATTGGAAAACAACAGGGTCTTACTGTATAGCACAAGGAACTATATTTAATATCCTTTGATCAACCCTAATGGAAGAGTCCAAAAAAGGGCGCATATATATGTGTGTGTATATATATATATATATAGCGTCCCAGGTGGCGCTAGTGGTAAAGAACCAGCCTGCCAATGCAGAAAATGCAGAAGACGTGAAAGATGCGGGTTCAGTCCCTGGGCCAGGAAGATCCCCTGGAGGGGGGCATGGCACCCCACTCCAGTATTCTTGCCTGGAGAGTCCCATGGACAGAGAAGCCTGGCGGGCTACAAACCATGGGGTCGCAAAGAGTTGGACATGACTGAAGTGACTTAGCATGCAGGCATATATATACACAAACACATATATGTGTATAACTGAATTACTTTGCTCGACAGCAGAAATAAACACATTGTAAATCAACTATACTTGAATCAAATAAAAATGTTTAAGAAGTACTGTTGAGATCACAGAGGAAGGAACTTGGGAAGAGGCCCCATAAATGGTTTCTGAACTCTTGGACTCACCTCTAAGCTTTACCTGCATGGATCTCATCCTAAACAGCCTACTTAAGACTCTGAGAACTGAACTGCCTAAGTCCCAGACAGGTCACTGGGGAGCATATATATCAGACACATTCAAGTACCACTGTCAAGGCTTGGAAAATTGAACTGACATTGGGACCAGCAGAAGGTGGGTTAGAACAGAAGGTGGGTTAGAACTTGCTCTATGAACCTAACCAAGTAGACTGTCCGCTAAAACAAAAATAGCAACATTCTCCGTGGGCTTTCAACAAGATACAGAGTCTCATAATTCTCAAAATGTGCTGGATAAAATCCAAAATTACCCAGCATGGGAAAAGACTATCAACAGATGCCAATGTTGAGATAACAGAGAGGTTTGAACTACCTGATAAAGAATTTAAAATAGTTATTATAAAAATGCTCCAGCAACCAATCATGTGCAATCTGAAAGTGAAAGTGAAAGTGAGGTCGCTCAGTCATGTCCCGACCCTTTTGACCCCATGGACTGCAGCCTACCAGGCTTCTCCATCCATGGGATTTTCCAGGCAAGAATACTGGAGTGGGTTGTCATTTCCTTCTCCAGGAGATTTTCCCTATCCAGGGATTGAACAAGGGTCTCCCGCATTGTAGGCAGATGCTTTACCATCTCAGCCAAAATCTGAACAAAGACAGAAAATATATAAAAAAGAACTGCTGGAAATTTTAGAATGGAAAAATAAAATAACTGAAATAAAAACTCACTCGATGGGCTCGGTGCTCTGTGGAGATGAGTCAGTGAACTTGAAGATAAAACCATAGAAATTAGCCAATCTGAACAACACAGAGGGAAAAAAAAGACTTAAGAGCAAAACCAGTGCCCCAGCGATTTGGGGGACAATAACAGAAGATCTGTGTCATGGGAGTCCCAGAAAAAAGAGAAAGAATGCAGTGCAGGAAGAAAATCTAACAACATAATAGCTGAAAACTTCCTAAATTTCTCAAGAAACATAAATCTAAATATTTATTTACTGATTGATTGATTTGGCTATGCCAGGTCTTAGTTGTGGCATGCTGGATCTTTAGTTGTGGTGTATGGGATCTAGTTCCCTGATCAGGGATCGAACCCAGGCCCCCAGAATTGGGAGCACAGAGTCTTAGCTATTGGACCACCAGGGAAGTCCCAAGAGGCATAAATGTATACATTCAAAAGCTATCCTTCAGAAATGAAAGTGAAATACTGACATCCTCACTTGAAGGAAAACTAAAATCATTTATTGGCAGCTGACTTCCTCTAAGATAACAGCTAAAGAAAATTCAGAGGGGAGTGATACCACAAGGAACATGAGGACTGAAGAAAGAGCAAGAGAACTGGTAGATTACTGGTTAAAAATAAAGCATGATACTTTTCCTCTTGAGCTCTTTGTTGAAAGCAAAAATTATAACATTGCCTATGGGATTTTCAAAGTATGTCAATATAACAGATCAGATGAAAGTAACAACAGAAGGGAGGATAAAGGGACCTTTATGATGGTCACAATTTCTAGAGCAGATATTGAATAAAAAGATACAAACAGAAACACAAGAGATCAAGTAAAATAAAACACTAAGAAATAAATAAAGAAGGCAGGATACAGGAAACAGATGCCTGAAAATAGAAGGAACAAACAGAAAACAATAATGAAATGATAGGCATAAATCCAATATCAATAATTATGTTAAACTCAAATGGTCTAAACAGATGAAAAGACAAAGACTATGAGAATGAATAAAAAATATGAGCCATATGCTAACAAAAACCTCACTTGAAATATACCATCGGTAGATAGGTTAAAAGTAAAAGGCTAGAAAAAGGTATACTATGAAAACACTTCAGAAGAAAGCTGGAGTGGCTTTACATTAGACAAAACAGACTTCAAAACAAAGACAATTGCCAGAAACAAAGAAGCAGACTACATAAAAGGGTCAATTTGCCAAAAAAGATGTGACAATCTGAAATGCATTTGTATCTAACAACAGACCTTCAAAATACATTAAGCAAAAACTGACATAACTCAAACAAGAAACAGAAAAATCTAAAGTTATAGTTGGAAGCTTCGAAACTCCTACTCCTCTCTTAGTAACATATAGTAGAAATAGTAGACAGAAAATACCACCAACCGAATCTCATATTTATAAAACATTCTAACCCACAAAAGCAGAATATGCATTCTTTTCAAGTACACATAAAATATTCACCAAGATAGACCAAACTCTAAAGTATTAAACCTCAACAAACTTCAAAGAATTGAAATAATGCAAAATATGTCTTCTGATCATAATGAAATTAAACCAGAAATCAACAATGTTACTTCTAAAGTAATGTGTGGGTGTCAAAGGGAAAGTCTCAAGTGAAAAATATTTAATTGAACAAAATAAAAATATAAGCTTATCATGGGACCTCCTGGCAGTCCAGTGGTTAAGAATCCATGCCTCCACTGCAGGGGACATGGGTTCGATCCCTAGTCAGGGAACTAACATTCTGTATGCTGCATGGTGTGATCAAAAAAATAAAAAAATACAAGATATCAAAATGTGTGTGATGCAGTTAAAATGCTACTTATAGGGAAATTTATAACAAACAGTTATATTAGAAAAATGAGAGGTCTCTAATCAATAATCTAAGCTTCCACATGCAAAAACAAGAAAGCAAAGAGCAAAATTCACCCAAAGCAAGGAAACGACAGAGCTGAAATAAATGAAATTGAAAGGGGAAAAAAAAAAGGCAAAGAAAGGAAAAAAAGAAAAATCAATGAAAACACACACTGGTTATTTGAAAATATCAATAAAATCATTAAGCCTCTAGCAAGACTGATAAAGGGAAAAAAAAACCACAACTTACTAACATCAGGAATGAAAGAGGGATATCACATCATTCTCACTGACATTAAAAGGATAATAAGGAAATATTATGAACAATTCTAAATGTATAAATTTGATAACTAACATTGCTAATATTTTTTATGTTTTTTTAAAAAAATCTATGTTCTTGAGGTATATGGGTCTCTGGTTTTGTCTTTGTTTTGTTCTTTTTACCATTTTTGGTATCAGAGTGATGCTGGCCTCATAAAACAAATTGGGAACTTTTCCCTCTTCTGAGATTGCCTAAAATTGGTGCTATTTCTTCCTCAAATGTTTGTTAGAATTTACCAGCAGAACCACCTGAGCCTGGAGATTTCTTTTTCAGAATGTTTTAAACTATGAATCCAGTTTTATTAATGATTACAGAACTATTCAGGTTATTGATTTCATCTCAGATGAGATTTGGTAGGCTATAGTTTTTTTTTTTTTTCCCCCAGGAATTGGTATAATTTTTTGTTGATTTCTCAAATTTGATTCCCCTTGCATTAGAGAAGAGACCATTTGATCCAGGATTTTCCAGACTGTCACAGAAAGGGCTCCAATCTTCTTGTCAGTAAAGCAGATAGGGGGAGGGGAAGGGGGAATATATAGGAGGCTCAGGGGAGGGGTTTTGATATGGTAAATTTCAGGCTCCTAGCTTCTGAGACTGGTCTGTCACACACCACTGTACTTACTACAGTCAGCTGAATCGCTATTACCTGGCCAGGCAGAGGATCTGAAGTGTTACGAGGTGGCTAGAAACTGTGGTGCTGGAGGTGGGGCAGGGGGTGGGACATGGGAGTGGAGGCTGAGGTCAATTCTAAGTCCAGTCAGCAGGGGAAAGCCAGTGTCTCCACCCTCCTCTCCCACCAGAGCAACTGCCCACTGAACCACCTCCTGGGATTCCTCCATCTTACCTGCAGCAAACAGCCAGGCATAGGTTAAGGTTGACATGGCTTTTGCCCACAAAGAAGCAGAAGTCTTTTTAATTCTTTTATTATTTTGAGGAGAACAGCGCTGCAACAGGAAAAGTGTGGAAAACACTGCTCCCAGATGTCCCAAAGGAGGTGACGGGTTCTGGCCTGGGCTCCTAAGGAAGGCCCTGGGCCAGCCCTTCCCAGCCCAGGGCAGGGCACTTCAATGGAGTCAGCCGGGGTTTGGAAAGAAAGTCGCGGCATTCAACAGACTGGCTGCAATTCTTCCTTCATTTAGTCAGACTCACACACTGAGACTCATAAAGCTGAAAGTGACTGCATGAATCCCCCTTCCTATGGCCTTATTTCACAGATGAAGAGACTGAAGTCCACTTATGGGAAGTAGTTGGCCCAAGGTCGCCTACGCTGTTGAGGCAAAGATGGGATTGGGGCCCAAATTCCAGGTTCCCACCAGTGTTCTTTACCCTACACATAAAAACAAGTATTGACTGTACAGCTATTATATATATGAGGCAATGTGACAGCAGTTCCCATCATCATGGAATTTGAACTTCAGTGGGGAGTCTGGATATTCAATAATTACACGGGTAACTAAAATGAAAATGAGCATTAAATTAATAAGAAACAACATAATGAGTATAAATATATTAACTTAAAGTTTTCCCCAAATACAAACCCACCAGCATCAGCACAACTGTCATAGTGATTTCAATGGAAAAGTTTCACCTTGAAAAACTAGGGAATTATCAAATGTGAGGGCTTCCCAGGTGGTGCTAGTGGTAAAGAACCCACATGCCAATGTAGGAGACATAAAAGATGTAGGTTTGATTCCTGGGTTGGGAAGATCCCCTGGAGGAGGGCATGGCACCCCACTCCAGTACACTCCCCTGGAGAATCCCATGGACAGGAGCCTAGGGGGCTGCAGTGCATAGGGTTGCAGAGTTGGACACGGCTGAAGCGACTGAGCAAATGTGATCTTTCACTGATTGAGTGAAACTGCCAAGTTGTTTAAGTCTGCAACCCAGACTGCTTTTGTCCCTAATGTGAAGCACAATCTTAGACAGGTACATGGAGAAGAATGTCACATTGAGTATACTAAGGAGCTAGACAAAAAGTTGGGCCTTGAAAGGAATAACAGTTCTTGCCATAAGTCCTTTCTTGGACCAGGATGAAAGAGCCACTGTAAGGTAATTCAAGCCAAGCATGGCCCAGATACTGCAAGGAGGTAACACCACAGCCACCAAGGCCCTGAAACATGCACCAGCATGACATACTCCAGAGAGCAGGAGCCCTCTACTCAGTAAACTGGATAGTTCTGCAGGGTAGAGAATGAATGACTGTAGGATCTATTCCAACAGTTTGCTGATGAAGAAAGAACAAGATGAAACGTGCACAGATAAAGCTTCTAGTTTTATCTCAGAATCTGATCAATGTGACATTTTAAATGGGAAACTTTTATGAAAGTTTAATAAGTTACACTTTGGGGAGATGTTTCCCCCTACAACTGGTGCTCTCATGATGGAAGTATTTAAAGGGTCTCTGGTTTTCCCTTGTACTTTCAAGGGATAAACAAAATCATGGAATATGAGACTTGAGGTGAAAAGTGGCCATCACTGAAGCTTTGCACATGGTAAGTTACCACATGAGAGTTTAATAAAACAGGCTCAAGGCTATAGTCCATGAACTGAGAATTCTATTGTATCAGGAGGTCTTTTAACCATAATGATAAGGATTGAAATAGGTGTACAATTCTACATGAAGCATAGAGCCTTCTGTAAGAAAAAAAAGGTCAACTTACCTATGAAGTGGCAAAGATAACTACTAAAAGAGATGTTTCCAGAAGTATCTATACCAGATTGAGAAGTGGGGTAAACGGAACACATAGTTTCTGACAGAAAAGCAGGAGGAACTGTTAGACAGTCACAAAGCTTCTCGCTTTATCTCAGAATGTGTAGGATTCAGGCCACAGCTATAGACAAACAGGTACGTGACCATGCATCTAGGCTCTCTGCTCATCATCCCAAAATGTCTAAAGGTGTTTACTTTAGTTAAAGGTATAGAATTTAAGATTTTTTTAAATTTCTTAATGTATTCACCTTAAAAATTCAGATTCATAGTTGCCAACTCTTATGGGGAAGAAATAATTTATCATTATCACAACAGGCTGTAAAAGCCTAAAGCAGGAACTACCACAAAGGCTTAATGGAATCTCCCTCCTTGAAAGTCATTAATAATAGAATGGTTTAGTTCACATTTCCCTCACACCTCAGGAGCTGGTGTAGTAACCTCAGGAGTACCTTGTTAGTTCAGTAAGTCTGTAAATCAATGGAAAAATGATGACGACTAATCTTGGGCTCTATGTTTCAATGCCTTGATAGAAGAAAGGACAAGATGAAACACACACAAAGCCTCCTGTTTTTAATCTCAGGACTTGACAAAAAATACCCCTTATTTTGATATATGTTCACTGCTGTATCCAGAGCACCTAGTACATAGTTTGTCATATAGTGGGACAGCAAAAAACATGCTTTTTGGAATAAAGAGACAGTCTTAATATTAGACACAAATTCTGTCAAACTAAAAATATATGCCCTGAAAAGTCACTATTTTGTTATTCAGAGTGATATACAAGGAAGGGAGGAAATAGCAAACCAAACATCCATTTTGTTATTTTCTTCTTGGTATGATTTGGTGAAATCAAACAAGTGAGGATAACTTTTATGGTTTACTATGTATATGATTGGAGGCAAATGATTTGAATGCCGCTCTTAAGTATCTATGTGTACATGCGTGCTAAGTCACCTCAGTTGTGTCTGACTCTTTGTGACCCTATGGACTGTAGCCAGCCAGCTCCTCTGTCCAGGAGGCAAGAATATTGGAGTAGATTGCCATGCCCTCCTCCAGGGGATTTTCCCGACCCAGGGATCGAACCCACATCTCTGATGTCCCCTGCATTGACAGGCAGGTTCTTTATCACTAGCGCCACCTGGGAAGCCCCAATATCTATGGCTTCATATTTAAAATAAGGCCAATAATCTCTCCCTCACAGTATCACAGTAAAGATTAAATCTGTCCATATTATTTCCGAGCATAGCACATAACAGCTGTTTTAACAAATGAAGACCTATGAGAGAGTATAAGAAAGTTTTTCACAGTCTTCTTTGACCTCAAACACAGGACCCAAGTAGAGGTATGTATCATCCATGTCACTTTCTGAGTTTCTTCCCAAAGAAATGCCTCCATCACTCATTACAGCAAGAATTCTTTACCCTGAGTGCAGAATGGAACCCCAGGAAAGCTTTCCAGTCAGGTGATCTGCTCACTGTAGCTCTTTAGTGGTAGATGGGAGGACAGAGGTGCCCAGTGGGGTTCTCCACCTGGCCCTGAACCCCCAGGCTCTGTGCCCTCAAGGAGGGAGTGCAGGTGCTTGGGAACAGAGGGGCAGTGGAAAGGATGCCATCAGTAAGTACACAGGGAGCATGATGCTTGAGAGCAGATAACACGTAGACAAGCATAGGGAGCACCAGGGAAGGATGGCTGGCCCCATTAAGGAGCATATGACCTCTTTCTCAGAGAAGCAGCCTTCATTTAACCAGCAAGTAAAAGGACATTTGGAAATAACTTCTACAAGCTGTGATTTGACAGAAATCTCTAATGAACATATACTGAAGCTTTCCAAACAACAGCTCTGAAATTGGCTGGCTAATTTGGCCTAAACCATAACATACGGATTGATCTAAATGCTGCTGAGAGCTTCCATTTTATTTTATTTTATTATTTTTTTTGAGAGCTTCCATTTTAAAAGCAAGACATGTATTTTTTCAATACAGGTTTAACATTAAAAAAAAATCATAAGTGATATAATCAGAAGGTCAATACTCACCAAGCTGAGCTAAAGTATTTCTCTTCAAGAGGGTGCCAATCAAGGAGAAGCAATTCCCATCTTTACCTCCTAGATAAGCCATATGCTATTTTAGTTCTTTGCATAACTTCAAGGATGTTGCAACCTTTTAGGACTCAGTTTCTCCATCTGTTCAAAAAGAAGAGCAGGGAAGGATGGATCCAGCTCACTCTAAAACACTATGCTTCTCTTCTGAAAAAAGCAATCTTTGGTACTTCCCTCTAGGCCAGGAATTACTAAATATGCTTACCTTTTAAGATGTGGTTCCCAAGGAGGGACTAGAGTTTAAAAAAGAACACAATGAGTTAACACAGGCTTAAAGGAAAACTTTAGAGACACTGTTTATCCTAAAACAAGATAGACGACATCATCTCCTTTTTCTTTTAATCTAATTTCCATAAACCCATGTCCCAAATGTCAGAAACATTTCTCACATTAGGTAGCGTGTGTGTGAAAGTAAAAATGTTAACTGTGCAGTCATGTCTGACTTTGCAACTCCATGGACTGTAGCCTGCCAGGCTCCTCTGTCCATGGAATTCTCTAGGCATGAATACTGGAGTGGGTTGCCATTCCTTTCTCCAGAGAATCTTCCTGACCCAGGGATCAAACCCAGGTCTCCCGCATTGTAGACACATTCTTTGCAAGCTAAAATAAATCCACTTACAGGCTGGGAACACTCTTGCTAAGTATGCAGTTGTCAGAACACAAAAGATGAGCACAGTATTGAATCAATTGCTTATTGAAGACCCAGTGCAGCATACTAATCTCAATATCCTTGCTTAGCCCATAGCTATGAGTGCAAGTCAGTCAAAGCTATGGTTTTTTCCAGTAGTCATGTATGGATATAAGAGTTGGTCCATAAAGAAGGCTGAATGCCAAGGAATTGATGCTTTTGTACTGTGGTGTTGGAGAAGCCTCTTGAGAGTCCCTTGAATAGCAAGGAGATCAAACCAGTCAATCCTAAAGGAAATCAATTCTGTATATTCATTAGAAGGAGTGATGCTGAAGCTGAAGCTCCAAAACTTTGGCCACCTGATGTGAAGAGCTGACTCATTAGAAAAGACCCTGATGCTGGGAATGACTGAAGGTAAGAGGAGAAAGGAATGACAGGACAAGATGGTTGGATGCATCACGGACTCAATGGACATGAGTTTGAGCAAGCTCCAGGAGATGGTGAAGGACAGGGTGGCTTGGAGTGCTGCAGTCCATGGTGTGGCAAAGAGTTGGACAGGACTGAGCGACTGAACAACAAGGAGTACAAGATGCTGACCAAAAAAAAAAAAAAAAATCTTGAAAGAGGGCTTTCATTCAGTACTGATGATGGAAGAAACACATCCATTTTTTGTGATCAAGTTCAGTTCAGTCACTCAATCGTGTCCAACTTTTTGTGACCCCATGTACTGCAGTACGCCAGGCTTCCCTGTCCCTACTGAAACTCATGTTCATCTCATCCTCTGTCATGTGAGATTTTTTGTTATACATACAAATTATAATCAAGTTAACATACCAACAAAGGTCTCATTTTGTACCATTCTCAGTAACGGAGGACAAATCATAAAAACAAGGTATAGCTAAAACCAGCCTGGTTTAAAAGCATGGGCTATATAGAGTATATGAAGAAAAATGGATTTTTCATAAGTTCCAATACAGAGAATACCTTAATATTCATTAAACACTGTAAAAAAATGTTTCTTAGACCTTGAATTTGATAATATTGCATGCTCTAAGAGCCCAATGTAGGTATAGAAAATTTGATATTTATCAAACACTAATAACTGTACAGACTGAAAAAGCAGAGAGCACTCACTCACAGAATAAGGATTTCTAAAGCACATAATAATGACCAAGCTAGAGAACAGTTGAAAAGTTTTACTCATTACAACAGCCCTGTACTATAACCACTTAAAATGTTCTTGCTTTGTAATCATACAAGTCCATTTCTTAAAACTGGAGAACTATTATTGTAGCCAAAGGTCAACAAGCACCTATGCTGAGAGTCACTAAAAGAAAATCCATTTAGGAAGTAGATTTGTACAATGTCTGTGAAGCGAAACATCAACTCTCGATATTTCTAAGGGGAACATGAAGTCCTCTTTTTTCACTCCAATTCGTTTCTTTGGACCTTAACACCATGCATAAAATGTCTAACTCCTACCATTTTGAAAGCATTCTCCTAAAACCACAAAGAAATTTTTAATTACAAAAGAAAGAAGAAGTGGTAAGATTTTTTCTCACTTATTTTAAGAGAAGAAATACACAAAGGAAGCCAAAATGTTACTTAAAATGCCTGATGCTAAACTCATGTCAAAATAAAATATGGAGGCTCATGGAAAATAATTGCAACTTTGCTAAACACTAGAATAAAAATTATTTTTAATGTAAAAACTATTTGTTAAGGGTCCAGTCTCGAATGAACATATAGAAATAAAGCCTTCTTGACAGAGATAGCTGGACAAATAAATTCTTTATTTCTCTCATATTTTTCAGAATATGTTCACATAGTTCTTAATTCACAAGACATAATATGGTCTAGTCCACTGTATAAATGGATTCATTTGGAAAGCCTCCTTTCATTCACAGGCTTAAAAATGCTTGCTTCCTGTGTTCCAGGAGAACATATTTATAATTAGTAGTTTTTCTAAGATTTACTTTGCATGCTTCTCATGTGATTAAGACACTGACAGGGCTAACCAGCATGGGGTAGCAACTGAACAGGGGCACAATCCTCACTTACTAGAATGTTCACAAGCCTGTGCTGGTAAGTCCTTGGCTTTCAGTATTTATGTCCCTGAGGCTTTGGTTAGGTTTTAGACAGCATATTAAAAAACAGAGACATTCCTTTGCCAACAAAGGTCCATCTAGTCAAAGATACAGTTTTTCCAGTAGTCATGTATGGATGTGAGAGTTGAACTATAAAGAAAGCCGAGTGGCAAAAAATTGATACTTTTGAACTGCAGTGTTGGAGAAGACTCTTGAGAGTCCTATGGACTGCAAGGAGATCCAACCAGTCCATCCTAAAGGGGATCAGTTTTAAATATTCATTGGAAGGACTGATGCTAAAGCTGAAACTCCAATACTTTGGCCACCTGATGTGAAGAACTGACTCATTGGAAAAGACCCTGATTTGGGGAAAGATTGAAGGCAGGAGGAGAAGGGGATGCCAGAGGATTAGATGGTTGGATGGCATCACTGACATTGTCAGTGGACATGAGTTTCAGTAAACTCTGGGAGTTGGTGATGGATAGGGAGGCCTGGCATGCTGCAGTTCATGGGATCACAAAGAGTCGGACATGACTGAGCGACTGAACTGAACTGAACTGATTTTACCAGAAAGGAATAATGTGGCTAACAGCCACTAGTATATTAATATATGACATGCTAATTTATTTCTGTCAGCAAAGAGGACACCAGATGAAAGGAAATTTAAAGGGCCTCTCCACTCCCTCCTCCCCTCCTTAGTGGCCCAGCTGGATTGCCTGGGGTCTAGGAAATCAAAGGAGAAAAAGGCAGAGGGTTCATAATACTGGGTGAGAAGCCTGAAAGACTGATTTATCTACTTCCCTGGGTTGCTTTAAAGGCTGGCAATTCTATTTTGTGTTTCGTTGAACTCTCAAATAACTTTACCAAAGCACACAGATAAAGGCAGAAATTAACATGTACAAAGCAAAAACTATATGGAACATTCACTTATACAGTTCATGGAAAAGCAATACATTTGCATCTCTCTGTCAGGTGAAGCATTCTGGGAAAGCAGACATCTCGGCTTCCCAAAGCCTCACAAGCCTCTGAAGCTTGGCTACTTTAGGGGTGGACCTCAGCTTCAAAGGCCTTTTTGCATCTTGGAACTATAGCACATCCATCCTTCCTTTATTCCCATGTCAACCCAGTGATGAGTTTTCTGAGTAAGGTGATTCTGTTGGCCAAAGGAGGCACCCCCTACCCCGCAACGCATCATTTCCCCTTTGTTTAGAAGGTAGTTTCATTTTATATAGCAACACCAAACTGGGAGTTGATTTGGGAAAGGTGAATATGAAACAGCAGTAAAGGAAACTGGTATAGCTTCTATGGAAATTCTGCGTCTTTTTGTTGCTTTGAGGTCAACCTAAATTCACATCAGTCATCACATTCAAGGCGATGCTCAGACAGTGCAAAAGGCAGTATTCTGGCTAACGAAGCCATAAATGAAATAAGGTTTGAACTGTGCCTCCTCAGCTTTCAAATACAATACAAATTCCCCTATGGCTCAATTTCCTTTTAAATAAAATGAGAAAATTGTCAAACATTACTCCTTGCTTCTCACTAATTTTTGGAACAAGTAAAACTTGTGAAGTATTTTGCAAATATATATATATATATATATATATATATATATATATATATAAAGATATTTTAAAAGACTGGAGGGGGGATGAAATGTATAAGCAGGATAAATGAAAATTCTTTTATAACGACCTTGTAATTTTTTGAAAGTGAAGATGAAAGTCACTCAGTTGTGTCCACTCTTTGTGACCCCATGGACTATATACAGTCCCTAGAATTCTCCGGGCCAGAACACGGGAATGGGGTGCCATTCCCTTCTCCAGGGGATCTTCCTAACCCAGGGATTGAACCCAGGTCTCCCTCATTGCAGGCAGATTCTTTACCAGCTGAGCCACCAAGGAAGCCCAATAATACTGGAGTGGGTAGCCTATTCCTTCTTCAGTGGATCTTCCCGACTCAGGAATTGAACCGGGGTCTCCTGCATTGCAGGCGGATTCTTTACCAGCTAAGCTACTAGGGAAGTCCCTTTAATTGTTTCAGTTCAGTTCAGTTCAGTCGCTCAGTCGTGTCAGACTCTTTGCAACCTCATAGACTGCAGCACGCCAGGCCTCTCTGTCCATCACCAACTCCCAGAGCTTACTCAAACTCATGTCCATTGAGTTGGTGATGCCATCCAACCATCTCATCCTCTGTCATCCCCTTCTCCTCCTGCCTTCAATCATTCCCAGCATCAGGGTCTTCTCAAATGAGTAAGCTCTTCGCATCAGGTGGCCAAAGGATTGGAGTTTCAGCTTCAGCTTCAGTCTTTCCAATGAATATTCAAGATTGATTTCCTTTAGGATGGACTGGTCAGATCTTGTTACTGTCCCAGGGACTCTCAAGAGTCTTCTCCAACGCCACAGTTCAAAAGCATTAATTCTTTGCCACTCAGCTTTCTTTATAGTCCAACTCTCACATCCATACATGACCACTGGAAAAACCATAGCCTTGACTAGACGGACCTTTGTTGACAAAGCAATGTCTCTGCTTTTCAATATGCTGTGTAGGTTGGTCATAACTTTCCTTCCAAGGAGTAAGCGTCTTTTAATTTCCTGGCTGCAATCACTATCTGCAGTGATTTTGGAGCCCCCCAAAATAAAGTCAGCCACTGTTTCCACTGTTTCCCCATCTATCTGCCATGAAGTGATGGGACCGGATGCCATGATCTTCATTTTCTGAATGTTGAGCTTTAAGCCAACTTTTTCACTCTCCTCTTTCACTTTCATCAAGAGGCTCTTTAGTTCTTCTTCAGTTTCTGCCGCCCTAGAGAAATATTTTTCATAAATATTCTTTGAACTGAGGAACTGTCTCAGATTGGAGACTATAAAAGAGACAAGATGACTAAAAAGCACTGTGGGATCCTGGATGGGATCCTGGAACAGAAGAAGGACATACATGGAAAACCCGGTTGAAATGTGAAGAGAAGCCTGGAGTTTAGTTAGAAGTTTTGTACCAATGCTCATTTCCCGGTCTTAATAACAGTTTGTGGAAGATTGAGGAAGCTGGGTGATGGGACTATGGGACCTCTCTGTACTCTTTTTGCCACTATTCTGCAAATGTAAAATTAATTCTAAATAAAAAGTTTTAAGAAACACTCTTTGAGACAGAAAAACCATTGATAAATGTTTTATTAAGAACCTCAGCAACAAGGATTTACCATATAATGTAGGGAACAATATTCAAGAACTTGTAATAACCTATAATGGAAAATAACCTGAATATGTGTGTGTGTGCATGTATGTCTATCTCAATCACTTTGCTGCACACCTGAAACTAACACAACAGTGTAAATCAACTATACTTCAATGCTTTTTTTAAGTTATATAATTAGAAACAAAAGAAGAACCTAAATCTTCTAAAATAGTGTTTAGTACAATATATATGATTTGCTTCCATTAGTGAATTAATTCTATCCTATTTTCTTCCATGATCGGAGACATCTTTCTTCATGTATCTATCATCCATCACCCAATATAAATGTTTCTTGAGCTTCTTTTATAGCTCTAATGGGCACCATCTCTTTGTATAGCAGATACTATGATTTGACTTCCTACATAAAGCAATGTTTGCTTTCCTTTCTTGAAATGTCTTCTTCCAGGATACAAGCTTCGTTGTCATACCAGAATTTTAAGATAAGGTTTATTAATTCAGTCATTCAACATATTACTCAAGCTCTTACTTTGGGCAACATCATCTAAACAGTCCGAGGCCACAGATTCTCTTTAGTGGTGATGAACATTGAAGACTTCGCATCCTCCTACAGACTTGAAAAGTGCATCAGATTCAGAGAACAACTTTGAAGGAGTGAACAAACGCTTTCTACTTTGTTTTCCTGACTCTGAGGCTGCTCAGTGGAAAGGATGGTCTAGATTCCTTTTATTTATGTCAAAGTGTAAAAACCTAGGTTTCCTTTTAAGTTAAAACCAAATAGCTAAGAGTCTAACGGCTCCAGCATGGTTTGTCTTCTGCTCTCCAATCGCATTTATCTGCAGCATTTCCTGGCCCATTCAATAGCCTCCTTGTGAAGCACTCCTGCCATCTATGTTCCTGGGCTCTCCATTGCTCTCTGTTGAGAAGCTCTAAAAATCCCAAGACACCAAGTGCCATTCCTTTCTGAAGTTTCATTTCAGGAAAGCTATTTTAAACATCACTAATATGAATTTTTTTAAAAGGGTTAAACTCATGTCAAAATAAAAACTGAATCATGCTATTTACTAATCTATCTTCAAAGCTCTAAACCTAGATGAGATTGGAAAATAGTCAATCTCTGAATTTTATAGAATAAGCATTTATAGTACTTCAGAATGAATTGGCAACAGTGATTCTACCTGAGGGACAATACTTAAAACACCTGTCCCTAGCCAAAACTAGGAGACATAAAAGACAGAAGACACCCTCAATTTGAGATTAAGGGGCCATGCAAATGCCTAGGGCAATTCTTGAATCCAATGTCCATATAAATCCTTTCTCTCCCTTCATTTCTCATTCTTGTAAACCAGCAAAACCTATAAAGGATACACTGCAATAACCAAATTGTATCTTAAAAGCTATTCCCTTTTAAATATAATTTGCTCCAATTGTGAATGCAAAAATTTTAGATGAAATCTTCCCTAAATATAACACAAAACTCTACAGTATAGCTTTTCTGGTGCGCTAAACTTATCTGAACGGAGAAGGTGATGGCACCCCACTCCAGAACTCTTGCCTGGAAAATCCCATGGACGGAGGAGCCTGGTGGGCTACAGTCCATGGAGTCTCGAAGAGTCGGACTCGACTGAGCAACTTCACTTTCACTTTTCACTTTCATGCATTGGAGAAGGAAATGGCAACCGACTCCAGTGTTCTTGCCTGGAGAATCCCAGGGACGGGGAGCCTGGTGCACTGCCGTCTATGGGGTCGCACTGAGTCGGACATGACTGAAGCGACTTAGCAGCAGCAAACTTAACTGAAATTTACCACCAGTTTTGAAGGAATGGTATTATGTGAGTCTGCTCTCAGCACCTCCAAGTCTGAAAAATGGGTCTGCTAAATTTAAGACAAAATACTGAAATTATCTTCAATGTTAAATGCAGCCGTACACCCTTTCATGTTGAAATTACACTGAGGGGACTTCATAATATATTATCTACTAAAAGTTTCAATTCATTATTTCTAAATCACTAGATTTCTTTAGAAAAAGCAAAACTGCTCATCAATTTGCTTACAGATTCCCATTTATTTAAATAAATATTCCATTTAATTAACTGTTGAAAGACCTTCAAATAATATTCTCACCAAGGAAACCTGAGGCTTTCTCTTTCCTATCCATGCCATTCAAATTCATGCACTTGAGACAATTTTCTTTCTTATTTATCATACTAAATGGGGGACATTATTTATTTATCCAAGGCCTCACCCAAATGAATAGAACTAATGATTGCCTTCCGTATATATGTGGAATATATTAAAAAGTGACCCACGTCCCTGGAAATCCCAAATTATGAGAGAAAGCAAAGCTTTTAACAGAAAAGACAATGGGAAAATAAGTTCATTTAAAGATTTTAGCTAAAAACTGAAATCCCATCATGCCCTAGGTATACATGAGTCTGTTATCTTCTTCCAGAAAAAATTAATTCCCAAGACACAGCTAGAGAAATTCATCTTTAATGAATGATTCATGATCTTCTTATTTCTTTGATCAAATAAGTACCTGCTATATGTTAGACACTGGGTTAGATGAGTGCTGATATTACAATGATAACCCATGTGGTGTTCTTGTCTTTAGAGAATTTAAGTCTAATGAGGCAAGAGACCACTCATGGGACAAGTCACTTCAATGGTGTCTGACTCTTTGTGACCCTATAGACTATAGTGCGCCAGGCTCCTCTGTCCATGGGATTTTGCAATCAAGAATACTGCAGTGGGTTGCCCTGCCCTCCTTCAGGGGATCTTCTCAACCAGGGATCAAACCTGTGTCTTCTGCAGCTCCTGCTTTGCAGGCAGATTCTTTGCCACTGAGCCCTGGAGAAGCCCTCTCAATAATCAGTGTCAACAAAAATAAGGCAGATGTTACGAGAGAAAAAGACAGCAAATTCGTTATCTGGCCTCAGGTCAAATACTGTTGGGAAAATGAGTTTCAAGGAAAATAAATTAACATTTAAAAATATTTTCAACAAGAACAAAAACAAAACATTTTCTGATTAATACTCAAATAATTGGAAATTCCACAATAGACTTTCTGTCTTTGCACATTCTGGTCAGTTATAATTTTGCTCTATCTATAACCTATAATCTTTCATTTTTAAAAAGATAGCATCTATGTTTATGAAAAGGATGGTTTGTCAGTCCTTATACTTTTATCCCATGATTGGAAACAAAAACTAAGAAAATAAACTCAAATAAACCTTTTACGTTTCCAGTTTTCAGACACCACCACTGACCTTTTGTTTTTGCTTACCACTGGACACCTATGGCATTTTTTTCAAAGCAAAACCACAAGCAAGCTCATCTGCCAAGAACTACCCCCAGGAAGCCAGTGGAAAAGGAGCCATATTTGAAAGAACTCCATCTAACTCCCCTAAGAAGGGAAAGAGAAACAAGACTTTGTAGGGGTGAACTGAACTACTTCCAAATTTCCCAGAGGGAACCCTTACTTGTGACCAATTCAGCTGGCTTTTGTATTATAGCAGTCTTAAAATAGTTCTCCTTGTATTTATATCCCTTCTAAATTCACTATTGTTACTCACTATGAGTTCACTGGTGTTAGTCAGCAGAAGTCAGTTAGTCACTATATTTTTTAAACCACCAACTTCCCCCACCCTTTCTGGTTTTCTGATCCCTTCAGCATTTTGCAACATTTAAAAGATGAGTAACTATACACAAGAAATGTTGTTGGGCATTTTCTTACATTGTTTTTGATTTAAACAGTGACCGTGTCCCCATTAATAAAAGGAGTACACAGTCACATTTTTTCTCATGAAAAGGTGACACTTTCGTTTAAACCTTAGGGTTAAAATTTTATTTCGCATATATTGGTTAATCATCACTTCTCATAAACTTTTTTGAAAATTAGCTCACACAAATTATTTATTCAAACAATAAATCAGTGAATGGATACTACTCTTTCTTTTGATAAAAAGACCCTGGTCTAGTGTGATTTCTGTTAACCACAGGTGGAGAATGGAAAATAATCCAGGGAACTAAGGGTTGTATTGGCCTTTTAAAATTATTTGTCAAAGATGAGTTGTAAATAAGATGTGATTTTAAAACAGTAATGGAATATTACTCAGCCACCAAAAAGAATGAAATAATGCCATTTGCTGAGATCATCATACTTAGCAAAATCAGAAAAAGAAGACAAATACCATGTGATACCACTCATATGTGGTATCTAAAATATAACACAAATCAACATAGCTACAAAAACAAACAAACAAACAAACAAACAGACTCACAGACACAGAGAACAGACTTGTGGTTGTCAAGGGTTCTGGGTAGAGGAGGGAAGGAATGGAGTTTGGGCAAACTATTATATATAGGATGGATAAACAAAAAGGTCATAATGTATAGCACAAGGAATTATATTCAATATTCTATGACAAATCATATTGAAAAAGAATATATATATACACATACATATATATAACTGAGTCACTGCTATACAGAAGAAATTAAAACATAGTAAATCAACTATACTTCAATAAGATTAAAAATAAATAAATAAAATAACCTGTCAATTAAGACCTGACATAATTACTCCAACTTATCTTTTCAACTTTATCTGTTCAGACCTCCCCAAATCTTTCATTGATTCATACTGCATTGAAGGGAATAAGCATCTCTGCTGTGAGCAACTGAGAGACCTTGAAAGCCCTCTTCCCTTCCTCTGTCCATCCACATCCAATCACCTCAAAGCAGATGCTCCCCACAGAAACCTTCCCCAACCATCAGAGCTACCAGCCATTGCCTGCTCTTTGAACTTGTGCTATAAACTTACTATCCTGATCCTGCTTATCATATACCTACATCCTCTCTTTCTAAGCGAACAGTATGCTTGTTCTAGATAATCTATCCTTTGGGGTCTCTCTTTAACCTACAGCACCAGGCATTTTAACATACACACCAAATATTTACAAAGCCAATTTTGTCCATTTCCCCCTTTTTAAAGGCAAGACATCACGCAGACCCAGATCAAATTCTTGTCCTACCTGAATTTGGGTTTTTTCTTCCATCATTCAAGCAGCTTGACATGGCCATTGTGTACAGACAATTAAAACGAACAGTGCAAGGATTCCCCAGTGAACCAGTAATAAATAGAAATCAACATTTACATCTCCCCATTTTCCTAATAAGTGTGACAAATGTGCCCTTCATAGTATTCAAGTAATCTGTCACTTTATGCATGCATGCTAAGTCGCTTTAGTCGTGTCTGACTCTTCGCAACCCTATGGACTGCAGCCTGCCAGGTTCCTCTGTCCATGGAATCCTCCAGGCAAGAACACTGGAATGGGTTGCCATGCCCTCCTCTAGGGGGTCTTCCTGACCCAGGGACTGAACCCACATCTCATTATGTTTCCTGCACTGGCAGGCGGGTTCCTTTAATTCCACGTGGAAACACATTATGAATTGTCATGGAATTGTCTATTTGGACTTTCTAGAATAGCTATACTGAATTTCATATTTTGTTATGAAATATAGGGACTAGATAGACTGTTTCTCATTGAATTTCATAACAAGAGGAAAAACGGAAGAAGTAAGTGGTTGCCAAAACGTAAATGGCAAAAGCTGGAAGTAGAAGTCACTTTTTAGCTAGTCCTTCACTCTGGGAGATCCTAAAAAAAAACTTCACTAATCAATTGCTTTACTTTTTTCTCTCTCCTGTGTATATGGAGAAGGGAATGGAGAGAAAAAGAACCAAGAGAAGGGCCCAGGGCATTTACCAAAAGAACAAATTTCATGTTACAATGAACATAATCTTTCTAATATGCTCGTCATGTACTATTGTTCCCAACTACTTTCAAAACCTTACTTCTTAATTTATGACAATTCTGTAACTAGCCAGAAGTTTGATTTTGTAAAAAAGGGGAAAAAAGTATGCTGACAAAATGATGGGAAATATAGCACTTTACACTTAGGTGTGTACATTTCATCATATGCAAATTCAAAGAAAAAAAACACTGAGAAAGAAACACTGAATTTATAATGCAGCAGCATTTATGGGCAAGTATTTCTTTTAATGCATCATAAAACAAGACGGGTTAATGGATGATAGATGGTTAGCTATTAGATAAAGCAAGTACCGTAAGATACTGGTCATCTAGTGTTATATGTTCACTGTAAAATCCTTTCAACTTTGCTGCAGACTTGGGGATCTTCATTAAAAGGGTTAGGGGACAAAATTAGCAATGTAAACTCATGTTTTGAAGCCACAAACACACACACACACACCACCACCACCACACACAACACACAAATGACTCGATAAAGATCTTTTAAAAATATTTATCATTGCTTCCAAATTGGCAGTCACAAAGCAGAAAGTCCTCGGCTTCCATCTGCCTCCTAAAGCAGAGCCCTCACAGCAGGGGCCAGGTCTGTCAGGGCCCTCACCTGACTCAGGCCTAAGAATCAGCTGACTGCCCTCCCACTTGGCAGGGCTGGGGTGTGCACCTCCTCGCTAGCAGGCTGTCGTGGGAGGCAAGACAGAACCGGCTGGCACTGCTGCAGAACCAGCCACGCACCTGGGCTTGCGCCCCCTCCTTTCCCCACATCCTGACTCCATCACTGAAGAGCCAGAGGGTCTGGGGGTCTCTGGGAAGCCACAGTCCAAGCACACAAGCATTCCCCCAGACACTCAGGTTTCTCCGTAAGATGCTGGGCATTTCCCTCAGCTTTTCTTCTCCCCTCACCCGTCTGGCAGCACCCTGCCTGGCTTTCCTAGGAGGAAATCAAAGAAGACGCACCCTCTGTGGCTCCTCACCCTTATCCAAGCATAATAAAAGGGTCAGGGAGGGGAAAAGGCTCCTTCTCATAGCTTGTACTTGCCAAAGACAGGAAAACTAATGACACTATAGCAGCCGTGAGGACAGGGACGGCCCAGCCACCATTCAAACCTGGCCTCCCCGTCTGCTTCATCACGTTGCTCCCAGGAAGAACCAAAGGCAAGAAAGAGTGAAAGCAGCACCATAGGATTGTCTCCCAAATCCCGTGTTCTTTCGTGTCATACTCTGTCCCCTGGTTCTCTGGCAACACTTAGACTAAATCCAGGCCACGGAGTGTATTGCCTGTGTGGTGTTGCTTGAGCTAGAGTTGCTTCAACTCTGAGTTGGGGGCTGGAATCCCCACAGAAGCTCATCTGTGAGAGAGACCCACACAGTCCAATGAGAAAGCCCATGACCAACCCTAATGATCTCATAGGTCATCCATCCTTTCCTGGCTCCATCAGCTCCCTTCCTGCCCTGCCCCCTTTCCCTTATCTCTTCCCTCTACACATTCGAGTGAAACACGGACAACTTGAGGAGAAAAATGCCACTGTTTATCACGCTCTCCAGCAAGCACTTGAACACAGGCCTTAGTCAGTGCGGGCGGGACCACAGGACTCCCAGCTCCCACAGGTCAAGAGTCCTGGCTCCCAGGCACACCGTCCCTTAAGGGACAGTCTGAGGAGCTGTAATTTTAAGAGGCCGTGGTGGGAGGCTGCATCAGGGGAGACATGTTCGGGGGAGAGGAAACCTAACCCATTTACACTAGAATCCCAGTTGAAGAAATTCCAAGTTTTGCATCGAAGAAAATGAATGTCGCACATTAAATATTACAAACGAAAATTCTATTTCTTTCCATATGTGACTCATATTTGATTTTTCTGTCTTCTGTGGTTGGGTTGCTTTAAGTCCCAAGCAAAGCTTTCATAAGAAAATTTTACAAAAAGACACATTACTTCCACAGAGATGTGGATGAAGAAAATGTGGTATATACATGCAATGGGCTATTATTCAGCCTTTAGAAAGAAGAAATCCCCGTCATATGCTGCAACATGGTTGAACCTTGAGGACATAATGCTAAGTGAGATAAGCCACTCACAAAAAGACAACTATTGCATAATTCCATTTATACTAGGCATCTAAGTAGTCAAACTCATAGAAATAGAAAGTGAAATGGTGGCTGCCAGTGGCTGGGGATGGGGAGATGCTCTTTAATGAGTACAGACTTTCAGTTTTGCAAGATGAAAAAGTTCTAAAGCTCTGTTGCACAACAATGTGCATATAGTTAACACTGCTGTACACTGTACATTTAAAAATGGCTAAAGTGGATTAGAATGAACAATGTTCAAACAGAAATAAAGAGGCAAAAGAGAAAGTCAAATTTTTCTTAGGGCAATTGATCCTTTCTTAATTTAACTTCAAAAATTCCTACAGGTATTTTTACTTCTTTTTATTCTGGATTTTCTCAAAATTATCTTTCCTCGAATTTATATTTGTAAATAAAACCTGTAGGTCTTAACTTTAATCAAGAAAGTCATTAAAGTGGTAAATTTCCTGTTAGGTTTTTTTTTTTCTTAACCACAATATTTAAAAAATACATATTGCCTTCATTCTATGTTTTGGATATACTCTAAATCTCCAATTCAACTTTCTGATATTAAAAGTCAAAACAAATATTTGAGTGATTTTTTTTTCTGATTGAAGATAAAACTTTCAAATTAAAGGGCTTTGAAGATTCAAGAATGAATAAAAAGCACTTGCAACCACTGTTTGTGACAAACTTTGTCATTTTAAGCATGCATGACATTTTCAGAGCAGGAAGGATCCTGACATTCTTCTCGAGTGGTATGCGTGGTATGCTGAATTGGCTTCTAAATCAAATGAGGCTGCTGATATGTAGCCTTTTAGCAAAAGAAGTATATATCACAAGACAGTCTTAGAGACCAAACACTGTGGCTATTATAGCAAAGGCAGCAAAATGAATAATTCATACGTAGACAGAGGGTACAAGTGTCATGAGCTACCGTGACCACATGAACAGTTCCCACAATGGTCCTCCCTCTAACAACTCTGTCTTATTATTCTATTATTCTAAACATAGACCCATCATCCATTCCTCTGAAATATAAAAGTTATTCTGAGACATTTCTAAGAAGAACAAGAATTCTTAAGTTGACAGAGCAAAAAGGTAGGGCAAACCCTTATTTACCCAGCCTTCCTTTCAGAAAAGGCTAAACTCAAAGGAAACTACACATTTTCTAAAGTTCGTGATTTCAACTTTCCATGGTAAGAAAGATTACATAAGGCAATGGATTAGACTGTCCAAGATTACTTCCCCTGAAAGAGGAATGCAGTGGAAAAACAGGTACTATATAAATGAATTTCCCAATAGCTCGTGATTCCGTGGCTTTTGGGATCTGTGGTTCAGAAGAACAGTCTCCTTTGAATTTCACCAGAGGCTTATTCAGGTATGTGAAACCAGTAACAAGCTAGGAAATAATCTGCATAGTTTTGATGTGATTTGCATGCTCCACCGCAAACTGCAATCTATTAAGAAGTAAAAGCTAGTTTCCAAAACCCATTTAGGCGTGCCATGTTTTTTTGTTACTTCTGCCCCATCTCAATTAATTTGTACCTGGTGCCACTGTCACCAACATGAAGCATTGCACCAGAGGTAACGGAGATAAAAAAACAAAGAGAAGAAAATTTGTGAGGCTTAATTCTGAGTAAGCCCTCAGTGGGATACACTGGTCTAAGAAAGGCTAAAGGAGGTACATACCCAAGCACATTCTGGTGAGGGTCTGAGGAATAAAGGAGAGGGGAGACTAAGTGGTGTAATAGGTCATGGTTCAAGCAATAACCTGTGACCCCAAGCTGAAATCGGCAAACTATCCAAAGTCTCCCAACTCACACTATTGGACAGGGGCTTCAACTATGAAGTATGCAAGGCCTGGCCCTGTTCTTCCATCATCCATCTTCCCCAAATTTAGTCACTGGAGCTACTAATAAAAGATCCTTTCTGTACATGAAAACTGATAACTTTTCTATACATGTACATGATGATGGTACAAGTATTTTAAAAAGAAGGACATAGGGAGATAAATAAGACAAAGAAGAAAAAAAGAGAAAAGGAAAATGTCCACCATGGCAGGGACATGGCTTTACTACGTGAAGCACAGGGAATTTAAAAAATGGCCATACATGTAAAGCAAAATAAAGTAAAAATAAAAATTAAAAAAAAAATGGCCATACAAGAGGCCTTCTCTTATGCCCCTAAACAGAAGAGCTGGATTTTTTTATAGAGAACTCCATGGTACTCTCTGCCCCTTCTCATATTCTTCCATGTGCAACAGTGCTTTGTAAACTTTAAACCAACTTCTACAACACACATGAATTTGACTTTTACTATGTCTCCCAGTCCTCATGTCAACTGCCCTATGTCTGAGGCTAAGTAAAAGTCCTAATGGAATATGCAAACATCCACTTCCAACAACACAAGAGAAGACTCTACACATGGACATCACCAGATGGTCAACACAGAAATCAGATTGATTATATTCTTTGCAGCTAAAGATGGAGAAGCTCTATACAGTCAGCAAAAACAAGACTGGGAGCTGACTGTGGCTCAGATCGTGAACTCCTTATTGCCAAATTCAGAATGAAATTGAAGAAAGTGGAGAAAACCACTAGATCATTCAAGTATGACCTAAATCAAATCCCTTATGACTATACAGTGGAAGTGACAGATTTAAGGGACTAGATCTGATAGACAGAGTGTCTGATGAACTATGGACAGAGGTTCATGATATTGTATAGGAGACAGGAATCAAGACCATCTCCAAGAAAAAGAAATGCAAAAAAGCAAAATGGCTGTCTGAGGAGGTCTTACAAATAGCTGTGAAAAGAAGGGAAGTGAAAAGCAAAGAAGAAAAGGAAAGATATACCCATTTGAATGCAGTGTTCCAAAGAATAGCAAGGAGAGATAAGAAAGCCTTCCTCAGTGATCAGTGCAAAGAAATAGAGGAAAACAATAGAATGGCAAAGACTAGAGATCTCTTCAAGAAAATTAGAGATACCAAGGGAACATATCATGCAAATATGGGCTCAATAAAGGACAGAAATGGTACAGACCTAACAGAAGCAGAAGATATTACGAAGAGGTGGCAAGAATACACAGAAGAACTGTACAAAAAAGATCTTCATGACCCAGATAATTACGATGGTGTGATCACTCATCTAGAGCCAGACATCCTGGAATGTGAAGTCAAGTGGGTCTTAGGAAGCATCACTACGAACAAAGCTAGTGGAGGTGATGGAATTCCAGTTGAGCTCTTTCAAATCCTGAAAGATGATGCTGGGAAAGTGCTGCACTCAGATGCGAACAAATTTGGAAAACTCAGCAGTGGCCACAGGACTGGAAAAGGTCAGTTTTCATTCCAATCCCAAAGAAAGGCAATGCCAAAGAATGCTCAAACTACCACACAACTGCACTCATATCACACACTAGTAAAGTAATGCTCAAAATTCTCCAAGCCAGGCTTCAGCAATATGTGAACCGTGAACTTCCAGATGTTCAAGCTGGTTTTAGAAAAGGCAGAGGAACCAGAGATCAAATTGCCAACATCCGCTGGATCATCGAAAAAGCAAGAGAGTTCCAGAAAAACATATATTTCTGCTTTATTGACTATGCGAAAGCCTTTGATTGTGTGGATCACAATAAACTTTGGAAAATTCTGAAAGAGATGGGAATACTAAACTACGTGACCTGAAAAAAAAAAAAAACTACGTGACCTGTCATTTGAGAAACCTGTATGCAGGTCAGGAAGCAACAGTGAGAACTGGACATGGAACAACAGACTGGTTCCAAATAGGAAAAGGAGTACATCAAGGCTGTATATTGTCACCCTGTTTATTTAACTTCTATGCAGAGTACATCATGAGAAACACTGGGCTGGATGAAGCACAAGCTGGAATCAAGATTGCTGGCAGAAATATCAATAACCTCAGATATGCAGATGACACTACCCTTATGGCAGAAAGTGAAGAGGAACTAAAGAGCCTCTTGATGAAAGTGAAAGAGGAGAGTGAAAAGTTGGCTTAAGGCTCAACATTCAGAAAACTAAGATCATGGTATCTGGTCCCATCACTTCATGGGAAACAGATGAGGAAACAGTGGCTGACAATTTTTCTAGGCTCCAAAATCACTGCAGATGGTGATTGCAGCCATGAAATTAAAAGACGCTTACTCTTTGGAAGGAAAGTTATGATAAACCTAGACAGCATATTAAAAAGCAGAGATACTACTTTGCCAACAAAGGTCTGTCTAGTCAAGGCTATGGTTTTTCTAGTGGTCGTGTATGGATGTGAGAGTTGGACTATGAAGAAAGCTGAGCACCGAAGAATTGATGCTTTGAACTGTGGTGTTGGAGAAGACTCTTGAGAGTCCCTTGGACTGCAAGGAGATGCAACCAGTCCATCCTAAAGGAGATCAGTCCTGGGTGTTCATTGGAAGGACTGATGCTGAGGCTGAAACTCCAATACTTTGGCCACCTCATGCGAAGAGTTGACTCATTTGAAAAGACCCTGATGCTGGGAAAGATTAAGGGCAGGAGAAGAAGGGGACAACAGAGGATGAGATGGTTGGATGGCATCACCAACTCAATGGACACTGGTTTGGGTGGACTCTGGGAGTTGGTGATGGACAGGGAGGCCTGGCATACTGCGGTTCATGGGTTTTGCAAGGAGTCGGACTATGACTGAGTGACTGAACTGAACTGAACTGACACCCTTCCCCACTCCTACTCCCAAATTACTAAAATCTGAAGTCAGTGGAATACCTACACTTCAAAATGCTGAAAGAAACAATATGAATACAGTTCCAACCTATAATTCTATAACCAGTGAACATGTCTATCAAGAAGGAAAGTGAGAAAGACACTTTCAAACTAACAAAAACTGAAAAAAGCTATCACTAGCAGAACTTCACTAAATGAAATAGAAATGTTTTGTCCAACAGAACTAACATCCCAATTTGTTTAAAAAAATTAAATAATATATCTAAATAATCCACAGGTCAGAAAACAAACAATAAAAATTAGAAAATATTTTAAACCAAATGACAAATTTACTAAATATTAAACTTGTGGGATGGAGCCAAAGCTACTTAGAATAAGAAATATATACATTAGAAAATAAGAATAGCTGAAAATTACAAAGCCATTATGTATCTCAAGACATTAAGGGCAAAATAAGCCTAAAGAAAGCACAAGAAATGAAATATTAATCAGAGGAGAACTGAAGTAGAAAAAAAGCATAAAATAGTGATGACAAAGACATAAGTTGGTCATTTGAGTAAATTAATAAATGTGTAAACTTTGACAAAGACTGATGAATGAAACAGAAAGACGTAACTGCAGACATTAAGGATAATTTTTTAATTTCAATAACTTTATTCCAAAAAGTTTAAAATTTTGGACAAGTAGGAAAAATTCTCAAAAAATACAACTATCTAAATGGTGACATTGGCTTCCCAGGTGGCACTAGAGATAAAGAACCTGCCTGCCAATGCAGGAGATGAAAGAGAGGAAGGTTCAATCCATGGGTCAGGAAGATCATGGCAACCCACTCCAGTATTCTTCCCTGGATAATCCCATGGACAGAGGAGTTTGGTGGAAAACAGGGATCACAAAGAGTAGGACACGACTGAAGTGACTTAGCATGCATATGATCACAAGAAATATAAATCCTACCAGTGCAACTGAATCAGTAATTAAAAACCTTCCCACAGTAAAAAATAAACTGCATGCATGGATGGCTTAACCAGCAAGTTCTACCAAAATTAAGAAATCAGTAACACTTAATACAAAGTTTTAAGGAAAAATTATATAAATCTTGCCATAGAACAAGAGCAAAGGACATTTTCCAAAGCTTGGAGTTTAGACTGAGCCAAATACAAAAAGACAACTAGAATTATAAGTGAAAACTATAAATCAATCTCATTCACAATCTCAAGATGCAAAAATCTTAAAAGGAAACATTAGCACACCAAAACTGTATCATTTTAAAAGAATAATATATCTTGATCAAAGTAAATCTGGAATCCCCACTAAGTTTTTTTTTTTATGTAAGTCAATATAATTAACCACATTAATATATTAAAGGACAAAAATCATAGATGGAGAAAAACTAACATGTATTGATGATTTTTATTTATTTTTTTAAATTTATTTATTTATTTATTTATTTATTTTTAATTTTTACTTTACAATTCTGTATTGGTTTTGGCATAGATTGACATGAATCCACCACAGGTGTACATGCGTTCCCAAACATGAACCCCCCTCCCACCCCCCTCCCCACAACATCTCTCTGGATCATCCCCGCGCATCAGCCCCAAGTGTGTCATATCCTGCATCAGACATAGACTGGCAATTCGATTCTTACATGATATTATACATGTTTCAATGCCATTCTCCCAAATCATCACACCCTCTCCCTCTCCCTCTGAGTCCAAAAGTCCGCTATACACATCTGTGTCTTTTTTGCTGTCCTGCAGTATTGATGATTTTTAAAATGAACTTAAATAGAAGGAAAATTCCTATTCTAAAAAAGATATATAACAAAAGCCTATAATAAAC